>NC_135847.1:2397500-2700000 GCF_029677425.1 Wolffia australiana | reverse complement strand
CAGTACGATCTCCCGGAAAAGCCCTGCGCGGATTGCTGCGTCCACTGCTTCTGCGAGCTCTGCTCTCTCTGCCAGGCTTACCGCGAGCTCAAGAACCGCGGCTTCAATCTTGACATCGGTCAGTCATACTACGCTCATTTCTTCTCCATACTACTCGCCTTATCACCTGTTAAAGTTCCTTTTTCTTTCTCTCCACCGTTCGTTCCTCATCCAGTTATTCTCAGTCTAAGCGAATGAAGTTCGATCGAATGGGCAAAGTAGTTCGCTGTTATTTCCTCTCTCAACTTGTACTGCCTTAATTACAAATTAATAGGGGGATGGGCCATCGCGTATTTCTCTCTCATCTTTCTTTTTCCTTCTGCACAAGTCAAATTCTTTGGATTCGTTTACGTTTGCGGGTGCCCGTTAACGGAGGAGCTTCGTGTTCAGCTTTGTCATGAAAGATCTAATAAAAAAAAAATTGTAACGGGTGTAACTGGTGCCAGTGGCTGACGATTTTGGCTTCTTGAATCTACGTGCAGGATGGCATGGAAACGTAGAGAAGCAGACGGAGGGGGTTAGAACACTTGCCCCAGTGACTGTCGGCATGACGCGTTAGTGGGCTTCTTTACGCGAGTTGTTCTTCTGTGATTCTTCATAGTTCTTCAGAATCATCGTCCGTTCAATAAAGAATGCTCGCTCCGCTGTACAAGTGATTGTTTATTAGTTTTGGCTAGATTGTATCAAATAGTTCAAATGGTTATAATAAAGCGTTCAAATGGTTACAAGAACGTCACTCTGGAGAAAATCCTAGCAATTATATAAGTATGCAAGTAGACCGAAAATATAAGAAATTACTAAATTATATAAGTGGACTTTGAGATCTACAGGATTTGCAATTTTTAAGAATAGTCTGGCTTAGGGGTCATCTATCGGAAGCCGGAAGTGCTCTATCTTATCAACGGGGAAAATATTTTATCCCCTCTAGCTAGGAACTAGGAGTACAGAGTTTTTAAAGGAACTAAATAAATGATTAAACTTGATGGAGACAGGAGACCTAGCGGCAGAGGAGAAAAGGCGAGAAACTAGGATGAACAGGGTGTTAAAGACTCTCCGCCACCTGGCTCCCTCGACGACCAAGCTCCTCCGCCAGGTGGCACACCGGACGGCCCAACGTCAGCCGACGCTTCTAGAAGGCTGACGTCATGCCAATCCGCCGCCGTATCTGCCCGCCACCTCGAGCCCAATGTGCCGCCCTCTCGGGCCACGCCGACATGATTACACTTCATTAATTCTGCTTCAACGCTCATCTTCTCCAACTCTACAAATAGCGCTAATCTGTATCTCAAACACAAGCTGTCTTCTTCTCTCTTTATCCATTCTTGTCCTATTGAATATATTACTTTCTTAGTTGTTTCTTCCTCTTCCTAGCTCGAAACTTTATCATGGTATCAGAGCCAAAGTCGGAGTTCATCTCCGACGCCAGTCCTAGAAGAGAAGATTGTTCGTCGGACACGTCGGATAGCTCACCATGGGCACGAAGTCATCGGCGCACCGGACCTACAAGAATCTCAGCAGCACTCGTGGCGACCGTGAAGCTCAACAAGGATAACTACGTCATCTGGAAAACCCAGGTTATACCAACTCTCAGATCTCATCATTTGCTTTCTCATATCCTGGAGGAACCACCCACACGAGCCTCTGACCCTGAGGACGAGTGATGGTATTACGACCAACATGTGTTGGCTTTTCTATTACTGTTCATGACAGAAGCAGTCATCAGCTGCGTAACAGAAGCGACAACGGCAAAGATCGCATGGGACATTCTCGCCAAGGATTTCGCATCTTCAGCAGAAGCTCGCGTCCAGGAGCTGCTCGGAAAGCTCCACACTCAGACCAAAGGGAATCTGAGTCTAGAAGAGTATATATCTCAGGTTCGCACCCTGAGTAGTGCATTGTCTGCCGCCGGAGAAAAGGTCGATCAAAAGACACTGGCCTGAGCCTTGCTTCGGGGATTGGGCGCACCATACGCACCCGTTATCACCACCGTGCGAGCATCAACAGAAGCTATGTCATTCGAAACTGTGATTTCGCATCTCCGCGACCACGAAGCGATGCTGAATCGCCATCTCCTCAACAACGAACCGGTCGAGCTTCCTGCAACGGCCAATCTCGCTCAGTCTAACTCTAGCAACGATACGTCGAACAAAGGTAAGAATGAATACACTAACCGCAATAGGAACAATGCTGGCAGGGGCAGAGGACGAAAGCCACACAACGGAGGAAATCGACCACCGCCACGGTGCCAGATATGTTCGCGCACTGGTCATAGAGCACTAGAGTGCTACGATCGATTCAACCGGTCGTACGTTCCACACGATCCCAGGCTGCCCCACACGCAGTCTCAGTCGTTCGACACCCGAAGCAATTACAGCCGACCTCCCTCCATGCACGATCCATTCCGTCAAGCACCACAAGCCCACAGTACGACATCATCCATTGCACCCTCTGCCTTGTGGTACCCAGACAGCGGGGCGACGCACCACGTGACCTCCGACTCGAGTCTCATGGCTGACCCGCAAGTCTACTCCGGAAACGACAAGATTTACATCGGCGACGGGTCAGGTTGCCAATCCGTCACTCAGGCCATTCCGTTCTTTCCTCAGCAGCGCGTCCATTGACCCTTAACCAAATTCTTCACGTTCCTAATATTACTAGAAATCTTCTCTCTGTTAGAAAACTTGCCGAAGATAATAATGTTTATTTTGAATTTCACCCGCATCGTTGTTTTGTTAAGGACATAACCACCGGACAGGTTCTGCTCACGAGTCGCACTGAAGGCGGCCTGTACAAACTGACGCCGGTAAGCTTGCCCTCAGCTCTTCTGCACAAGCGCGCTCCCGCAGACGTTTGGCACCATCGCCTTGGTCACCCCTCCGTTCGTATCTTACAACATACAATTCGATGTTTCGGTCTTCCCGCCACTCATCTCTCTCGTACCTCTATCTGCTCTTCTTGTGCTACCTCCAAAAACCATCGGCTTTCGTTTTTATCTTCTCACCTTCGTAGTCGAAAACCTTTGCAGTTAGTTCATTCTGACTTATGGGGACCTTCCCCCGTCTCCTCTCATCTCAATTTCTCTTATTACGTAATCTTTATTGACGACTATAGCCGTTACACATGGTTTTATCCTTTGAAATTAAAAAGCGACATTTTTGCAACGTTCCTTCGTTTTCAATCTCTAGTCGAATGACAATTTTCCTCCAAAATTGTCAGTTTTCAGTCCGACTGGGGTGGCGAATTTCAAAGCCTCCGCACTCATCTTCAGCAAAGCGGCATCCCCCACCGGATCTCTTACCCTCACACGCCCCAACAAAACGGCGCGGCCGAGCGCAAGCACCGCCATATCACCAAAACTGCGCTCTCCTTGCTCAGTCACGCCAATCTACCGCAAAAAATTTGGGATGAGGCTGCAGCGACGGCAACCTTTCTTATCAACCGCATGCCGTCACCCATCCTCGGGAACAAATCTCCCTACGAGCTTCTTCACAAAGCTAAGCCCTCTCTTTCTTCTCTTAAATCTTTCGGTTGTCTCTGCTTCCCTTATCTCCGTCCGTATGCAGCTCACAAACTGGCGCCGCGCTCCGAACGCTGCATCTTCTTAGGGTACAGCCCTCATCACAACGGTTATCGCTGCCTCTCTCTCCTCTCTGGTAAGTCGTTCATTTCTCGCGACGTCATTTTCAACGAATCCTCCTTTCCAGGCATTCCTGCCCCCCTCTCCTCCACTCCCACCACCACTCCTGGTCTCCTCGGACCTGGACCCATCCTCGCCCCATTGCCAATTCTCTCGTCGACCCCAATCCCCGCCCGACCCATTCCCTCTCCTGCGTCCGTTCCACCCAACGTCTCACCTCCCTCTCCGTCCTCGACCTCCCCTGATGCTGCCACGCCCCCTCGCCCACTACACTCCCTCCGCGACATCTACGCTCGCACAATGCCTCTCGACTCTCCCTGTGTCAACCTTACCACCTCCCTTGTCAAACCATCCTCTTTCCGTGCCGCCGCGGCCGATCCCGCTTGGCGTGCTGCCATGCGCGCTGAGTACGACGCTCTCCTTCGCAATTCTATCTGGAATCTTGTCCCCCCTCCGCGCAACGCTCGTCTCCTTGGCTGCAAGTGGGTCTTCCGTCTCAAGCTTCATCCCGACGGCTCCGTTGACCGTCACAAGGCTCGTCTCGTCGCCCAAGGATTTCGCCAACAGGCCGGCGTTGACTTCGTTGACTCTTTCAGCCCTGTGGTCAAGATCACCACAATTCGTCTTCTCCTCGCCATTGCGGTCTCCCAGCGATGGTGTATTCACCAACTCGACGTCAGCAACGCATTCCTCCACGGCGACCTCACGGAAACCGTGTATATGCGGCAACCTCCAGGTTTCACTCATCCTACTTTAACCTCGCATGTGTGTCTTCTTCGAAAATCCCTTTACGATTTAAAACAAGCTCCGCGCGTGTGGTTTTTAAAGCTTTCCACTTATCTTCTTTCTCTTGGTTTTTCAAACTCTCGCACCGACACTTCTCTCTTTTTTAAAATTACCTCCACTTATCGACTTTATCTTCTCATCTACGTTGATGACTTTCTAGTCATCGGTTCTTACTCTTCCGCTGTTACATTTTTCCTTCGCTCTCTCACGCAACGTTTTCCCATTCGTGACCTTGGTCCTGCTCGCACTTTTCTCGGCATTCAACTTCTCCCTCACCCTGATGGTCTCGTTCTCTCCCAGTCTCAGTATCTTTCTACCCTTCTTCGCCGTGCCAATATGAGTGATTGCAACGCCACCGTCACTCCCACCCCCGTTTCTTCTTGCCCGGTCTCCGGCCCACCGTGCGATGCAGCGCTTTATCGTTGCATCGTGGGCGGCCTGCAATATCTTACGCTCACCCGCCCCGATATTTGTTTCGCTGTAAATAAGGCTTGCCAACACATGCATCAGCCCCAACCGCATCACTGGAAAGCTGTTAAACACCTCCTTCAGTACCTGAAAGGCACCTCCGATCTTGGTTTATTCTACACTCCTCACACTAACTCCTCCTTGACTTTATTTAGTGATGCAGATTGGGCAGGGGACTCATCAGACCGCGGCTATCTCATTTATTTCGGCGCCAACCTTGTATCTTGGAGCTCCAAGAAACAATCCACCGTATCCCGCTCCAGCACTGAAGCGGAATACAAATCGATGGCTAATGTTACTAATGAATTTATTTGGCTTAAATCTCTCTTGCAGGAACTTCGTCTTCCTTTCCAGAGCCCTCCCACTCTTTGGTGCGACAACCTCGGCGCTACCTACCTTGCTAAAAATCCAGTTTTCCATGCCCGCATGAAGCATGTCAAAATTGATTTTCACTTCGTTCGCGAGCAAGTCGCGGCCAACCATCTCCGCATCGCTTTCCTCTCCAGTCGCTCCCAGCTGGCTGATCTTCTCACCAAGAGCCTGCCCAAACAGTCGTTTCTCACCCTTCGGTCCAAGCTCAACCTCTGCTCGACGCTGAGCTTGCGGGGGTGTGTTAAGGACTCTCCACCACCTGGCTCCCACGACGACCAAGCTCCTCCGCCAGGTGGCACACCGGACGGCCCAATGTCAGCCGACGCTTCTAGAAGGATGACGTCATGCCCATCCGCCTGCCACCTCGAGCCCAGCGTGCCGCCCTCTCGGGCCACGCTGACATGATTACACTTCATTAATTCTGCTTCAACGCTCATCTTCTCCAACTCTACAAATAGCGCTAATCTGTATCTCAAACACAAGCTGTCTTCTTCTCTCTTTATCCATTCTTGTCCTATTGAATATATTACTTTCTAAGTTGTTTCTTCCTCTTCCTAGCTCGAAACTTTATCACAGGGGACAGGATTATTAGATGAAAAATTGGTTGGATTTCTAACTTGCTGATTGTAAAAGTCGATCCTTGCAACCGGCGATCCAGGACGTTGAACTTGGACCTTTGAACCAAGAATTGCCGTTGAGGAAGCGATTTCGTTAATGCATCAGCAAGCTGGTCTTCTCCTTTGACAAACTTTACCAGAATATTCTTGGAAGAAACCTGCTCACGGACAAAGTGAAAGTCTATTTCTACATGTTTAGTTCTTGCATGAAAAACAGGATTTGCAGCTAAATAGGTTGCACCTATATTGTCACACCATAAAATCGGACTATGATCTTGTCGAATGTGAATTTCCTTAAGGAGAGATTGTATCCAAAGAATCTCAGCAGCACAGTTTGCTAAGGCCTTGTACTTAGCCTCAGTACTTGATCTGGAAACTGTTTGCTGTTTCTTTGAACTCCATGAAATAAGGTTTTTACCAAGGTATAAAAGGTAAGCACTAGTGGATCTTCTATCTATGTTACTGCCTGCCCAATCAGCATCACTAAAGGCGTTAATAGTTAGATCAGGATTATTGTAAATATGTAATCCATGATATATGGTACCTTTTAAGTATCTAAGCAGATGTTTAAGAAATTTCCAATCACCCTCTATGGGTGAGTGAATTTTCTGACAGGCTTTATTGACTGCAAAGGCAATATCTGGTCTAGTTAACGTTAGATATTGCAATGCACCAATTGTTTGTCTGTAGATGGTCCCATTATTCATGGGAGCTTCTAAATTACTGGAGTCCGTAATAGTGCAGGGTGTAGTAAGAGGTTTAGAGTTCTCCATGTTTGTTCTTTCAAGAATAGACATAATGTATTTTGATTGTGTCAAAAAATAGCCATGTTCATGTTTAAAAAATTCAATACCTAGAAAATACCGAGCAGACCCTAAGTCTTTAATGGCAAACTCAGAATGAAATTGATGAACAGTATGTATGATGTCTGAGGAATTTGGACTTATTACTAGAATATCGTCAACATAAATCAACATAAAAATGGGATTAGGAACAAGTTTGAAAAATAAAGAGGTGTCGGTTTATAAGTTATGAACTTATGAACTACTTATGAACTGATAAGTGCATGAAATTCAGATCTCTAGTAAACTTATGAACTGATAGTAGGTTCTTAGTAATGTCTGGCACATGACGGATATCCTTTAGATGTAAAATTCGGTTCGAGGTAGTAATTTTTGAAGTACCAACAGATAAAATTTTCAAACCTGAGCCATTACCTATCTGAAGTTGATCATTCTGTGGGTAAGGCTTGAGTTGAGACAGAGAATTCTGATCTGCTGTGACGTGGTGTGCAGCCCCATTGTCCGGTTACCACTCTTGATTTCCTGGTGTGGTAGATAGAAAGGTTTTTGCATTTGATCTTGTCGTCTGGAATTCTGGGCAATCCCTTGCTCTATGGCCTAGCTGGAAGCAAATTTGGCATCTAGGCTGAAATCGCTGATTTCTTCCCCTTCCACGTCCTCTGTATGGAGAGGTGTATCTGTTTTGGCTACCGACATTGTAATTCTTCCTCTGGTAGTTGGCACAATGTTGGTTCCTTTGAATCTGAAGGTTGTTAGCCATAGGTGGAAAGGAGTTCCTCTCCTCCTCTTGTTCGTAGACAAGGAAGGCATCATGCGACTTTAGGTGTGCTACTATCTCATCAAACTTAAGATGGTATAGATTTGCATTGATGCTTACTACAAACTGAGAGTATGCTGAACCCAGTCCTCTTAAGAATGTGTAGATGACAGATGATTCATCCACTGGATGCCCCATTCCTTCTAAGGCTTCTACTACTTCCTTAAAATACTTAATGTAATCATCAACATTAAGCGTACCTTTCTTCATATTGTGAAATTTTCTTTGAAACTCCATGACACGTGATTGATTCCAGCTTACAAACGTATTCTCCAGGATTTCCCAGGCTTCACGTGAAGTTTTGTCTTTCCTGAGGTATGAGCGTACCGAATCAGTGATGTTCTGATGCAGGAATCCTAGGACATGCTGATCAATTCTCCACCATTTCTTGAACTTCGAATTTTCAATCATGTTCCCTTGAGCATCTGCAACAAGAACTGGTGGAGATATTCCTTCTATGAATTTCATTAAATCATACCCGTGCAATACTGGCAGTATTGAGCTCTTCCACATCTGAAAATTCTCACTATTCAGTCATGGATTGATCATGATTCCAGGGGGAATCGCAACCTGGACTTGTCCAATGGTTGTCGCACATTCTTCTCTCAATGCCATGATGGGAGCAACGGCCGTTGTGCTTTCTCGCGCCATAGCAATTTCTTGAGCTTTCTTGGCCGCCGAGCCTGGCTCTTATACCATGTAAAAGTCGATCCTTGCGTTGAGATGAGGATGTTGAGAAGAGAGAAAGAGGAGATGTAAGAGAAGAGGAGAGATAGAGGAGATGTAAGAGAAGAGAAGGAGAGAAGAGAAAGACAGGACAAGAGGATAAAGATCTCTTCTTATTCCCGCACACTTATCATCTTTAACATTTGGTTTCTATTTATATAGATGTATTTTACTAAAAATATAGAAGGTTTGTTGTAACGATTTGAAGATCGAACGATTTAGACCGTTCGATCTGTTTTAAACATAGCCGTTATAACTAGTATAACGGCTATGGAGCAAACGATCTAGACTGTTCGCTCGGTTTGAAATCGTAGCCGTAATAACGGCTGAGGATTTTACCGTTCGATCGTTCGATCAGTTTTAACTCAATAACCATCTGATATTTTCTTCCTATCTATCTTTAATCCTAACTATCTTTGTTCCTATCTATCTTTAATCCTGATCTATGTTTGAACCAATATGTTTCCTATTTGTCTAATCTCTAACGAGTATAGGATATATGGATTATTACTATCTAATCTTTATTAAGCTTCCTACTACTCTGATGGCGAACTTCCTCCGTCTTCACTGATAACATGGACTCATATAGGTACGTATGAATTATGAACTTATCATTTTAGATGTATTTAATCCTTGGTTTTTTCTCACTTTAATCCGTATTTTGCCAAAGTTTTGGACCCTTGATTTTATTTCTAAAATAAGTATCTTATTTTTCCAAACATCGTGATTTTATGTAGGCCAAATATCTACTTTCTGATACCATTTATAAGTTTTAACTCGTGGAGGGCTTAGAACGTAAGGGAAATTAAATATACTAATTAATGACCCTTCAATTTGGACCCACTCAGGTATTAGGTTAACTGAAAAATGGCCGGTGAGTATCAACAGGTAGAAAATGGTTTTTGGGCCGACTTTGGAGTTGGAGTTGGTTTAGGAGCGCATGGGCGCTCCATGTGCACGCCCATAAAATCTTAATTCCTTTCGGCTGAAAATAATAGAAAATCAGGAGCATGCGCTTTCTGCATTTAGATCACCCATCCATATCCAAATCATGATGGGGATGGCTATTCAAGGGCCCATGTTTCTGGGCTTACATGAACTAGGCATCCAGCAGCTGGAGTCCACTAGTTCAAAAGCGTACATAGCATGAGAAAGAATAGAAAATTTTAAGAAAGATAAAAATGAAATGGAGAGAATAAAGTAAGTAAAAGGTTAAGAATATTCCAGGTTAAGAACTCTTCCTTTTTGTAAAAACATAAAACAACCTGGATATAGTGAAGCTTTCTTCCCATGTACATCCCTGCTCTTGTGAAACTTGAATACTAATCCTTTGGATTTATTTCTTCTCATTAGCGAGAGAATGCATACCTTCATTGAATGAATAAGCTAGAGCTCAATATGTCTACTATTTACCTGAATTCTGGAAGTGAAAGAATACGCATATCCGTCTCTTCCATCTTGTACACTGATAGTTTCCTTCATTTTTTTCATCATAATAGTGATAGTTTAATTATTTCTCATCTATCTCTGAAACTAAAATACTATTAAAACTGTCTCATATCAACCCCGTTACTCCTTATAGAGATTGAATGATGTATACATATATCTATGGATAGAGTGATAGACTTATAGGCATATTGTGACACACAAAGGATAGAGGGGGATACAAAATTTTAGAGGGTGAGTAATATAAAGATAGTGTACTTTGGTTCAATTATACTATTTACAACCAAAAAGAATCTACACTGTCATTATATGTCTACAATGAGCAAGAAAACATATTCTAATGTACTCAAAGGGTAGAAACGATCCTGGATATTTGACCGTGTCCTTGTCCTAGTAGTTGATCTCCCTTAGACTAAGGGTACAGTACAAAATTTTGAATTAAATTATTCAAAAACTTGTTATCCTTAATGACTAAGGAAAAACCAAAATGTGTTTGTGTGTAGGTATATTAGGCCTTTATAAAATTTGGATGTACTGGACGAATTTTTAAATTTAAATGAGTACATAATATAAAAATATAAGATGCTAAGTGATGAGGAAGGAGATAATGGCGCCGCTGTATTTTCATACAGGTTCAGTCTATTCATTAGTTCTCTCCTAGACACTCGTTAGTCTCACTAGGTCCTATTAAAATTTTAGACCACAATGGATGAATACATATGAATCAGGGAAAAAATGTAAACAACAAATAACTGTTGACTTAAAAACTTCAAGCTCAAGTCCTTTAGATATTTCCATATTTACAAGGTATTCTGACAATGGCAGTAAGATCCAAAATTGTGCTTCCAGTTCAACCATTATAGTTATTATGACCATTCTAACTGTTTATTGTTTTTTCGACGGAGGATATACTCAAATATCATCTCTAGCACAGCCTTTCTTCCAACCCGGGCATGACCAACTGGTAGTAAATATTAGCAGTCAACCTTCATATTTCACTGTGTACGAGTATCTGCACGTGTTCCATCTCGTTTAGCAATCCTCCAGATTATTCTCAATAAAAAAAAGTTTAACACGGCTCAATAATACCCTTATTAATAAATGAAGCCTATAGCAATAAAGCTATTTGTCATTGAGATTACGTTTTAATTTTTTGGCCCGATAAAAGTTCCATTTTGATTCCCCATCCACCTCGGCAAACTTATACAGTGATTTAGTCCTACATTGATGGGAATCAAAATCCCAAATATCCGTTCGGGATTCAACAATTGTAAAATCTTACTTATCTTCCCAAAGCGAAGCAAGCTGCATTAAATACAGTAAAACTTACACTAGTTGATGGCATGTTAACTTCCAGGTCAGTTCTCGAGTAAAAGAGAACCATATTAGTTGGTTTACCGGTCATTCATGGGCAAGTGGACAGAGCATGAGAATTTAATAGATCCATCTGACGTTCAACTCTTATCTACCCTTCTCTGGCTCTGCCGTTCCAATTCTGCCGGCGGCCTTTTAAAAGCCATCATCCTTTTGAACTCATGTATCATTATCCTGCGTGATCAAGCATCAGAAATGGGCGAGGCTCGCGGTAGCGGTGCAACGCTGATCGTTGGATCGACGGGATTCATCGGACGGTTCGTGACGGAGGCGAGCCTGGCTCTGAGGGTGCCCACGTACGTTCTCCGACGCCCCGGATCAGCTGACCCCGCCAAGGAAGCTTCGTTTCGTTCCCTGGAACTCAAGGGTGCCGTCATTGTTCAGGTTAGAGAAAGAAGGATCGACAGATGAATAGATAGATGGAAGATAAGAGAGAGATATTACCATATAGATATAGATAGCTAGGTAGATAAGAAGGTCGATAGGAAGAAAGATTGATAGATAGATAGGTAGGTAGGGAAGTAGGTAGATAGATACATAGATAGATAAATAGATAGATAGATTGATAGATAGATTGATAGATTAGATAGATTGATAGATTAGATAGATAGATAGATCGATAGATAGATAGATAGATAGATGGATAGATAGATAGATAGATAGATAGATAGATAGATAGATAGATAGATAGATAGATAGATAGATAGATAGATAGATCGATCGATCAGATAGATAGATAGATAGATAGATAGATAGATAGATAGATAGATAGATAGATAGATAGATAGATAGACCGACAGAGAAGGGAAAAGACAGTGGACGGACAGAATATAGAGTCAGATACATAAATTAAAAGATGGATAGATAACTGGATACAGAGTGGAGCATAAATGGGGGACAGAAAGATAAATAGACGAGAGAGATAAATAGATGGAGATAATATAGAGTTCATAGATATGAAAATGTTAGCCGATAGTGAGAGATAAATAGTTCAAGAGATGGCTGGGAAGAGTGATGAAAGATAGGGGACATTCAGAAAAACAGCAAATTAGATTGGCCGACACAGAGAGGGGTAGGGGAAAAGGTGATGACGTGAGAGAAGAAGGCAGGCATACATATTTATATCCAGGAGATATCGATATAGAGATAGACATAAAAATAGACAAAAATATTGATACAGAAATATAGATACAGCGCGGGAGAGGCACACAATTAGAAAGAGAGAGAGATAGAGAATAAGCGAGAGATAACAATATATCGAAAGAGGGAGAGTCAAAATGAGCGAGAGAGAATTGAATATAGAGAGAATGAGGGAGAATGTGATTGAGAGTTGGAGAGAGTGAGAATGAGACTGAGATAACAGGGAGAGAGAGAATGCTAGAGTGGTTAATTTTTTTTCTCTTAGGACAATCTATCGGAAGTTTACTGTTTGAGAATACAATATACTTATATGAGATGTCAGTATGAACGTATGAATGTGTGGGGGACAATAAGAGGAAATTAGCGAAGTTGAGAGTTTACTGGCCCTAATCACCAGGAATCTCCACTAAAAGCCAAATCCAAATTTCCTATGAACACCAAGTTAAATTTGTTCTGATGATTTGTTTTGTGCTTCTTGCCATTTGTTATCTCCAAGAGAAGGTTTATCATTATATGCACAATAATTCAGGGAAGTGCAGACGACAAGCAGTTAATCATTAAGATACTCAAGGAGAAAAACATTGAGGTGGTTATCTCCGTGATTGGAGGAAGAAACCTGGCCGACCAGTTCTCGCTGATTGAAGCCATTCAATCCACGGGCACCGTTAGGGTAACTGAGTAATTTTTATCTCTAAACTTACCTTCAAACCTCAAGTTTTCGATCGCTGATTTCTATCGTGTTATTTGGAGTCTGTCTCCCCCCATTTTTATCTCTTTATCTAAATATCTCTCTATCTCTCTCTCTATCCATCAATCTATCTACCTATCTAACTGTAAATATATCTATCTACCTACATATCTATTCATAAATATATCTATCCATCTGTGTATCTTTATCTCTATCCCTATCTCCTTCGTTATCTGTCAATAAGTATATATATATCTATCAGTATCTCTATCTCGATCTTTGTCTCTATTTATCTCAATCCATATTTATCTCTACCTATATCTATCGATTTATCTCTCTCTCTCTGTCTCTCTGTCTTTCTCTCTCTCTCCGTTTGTTTATCTCTCGCTCGCTTTATCTATTGATCTTTATTTCTTACTCTCCCTTTCTCTCGATATCTCTATATCTTTCTCCATTTCTGTCTCTCAATTTCTCCATTTTCATCTCTCTATTTCTCCATTTCTATCTCTCTATATGTCCATTTCAATCTCTCTATTTCTCTATTTCTATCTCTCTATTTCTCCATTTCAATCTCTCTATTTCTCCATTTCAATCTCTCTATTTCTCCATTTCAATCTCTCTATTTCTCCATTTCAATCTCTCTATTTCTCCATTTCTATCTCTCTATTTCTCCATTTCAATCTCTCTATTTCTCCATTTCTATCTCTCTATTTCTCCATTTCAATCTCTCTATTTCTCCATTTCAATCTCTCTATTTCTCCATTTCTATCTCTCTATTTCTCCATTTCTATCTCTCTATTTCTCCATTTCAATCTCTCTATTTCTCCATTTCAATCTCTCTATTTCTCCATTTCTATCTCTCTATTTCTCCATTTCTATCTCTCTATTTTATCCATTTCTATCTCTCTTTTTCCTCGATCTTTCTACTTTTCTTTCTATCTATATCCCTCGCTCTTTTTCTCCCCCACTAGCTCCCCCTCTTTCTCTCTCTCTCTCTCTTGTCGTCACACACTCTCTCTCGTACTCTATATCTTTATCTCCATCTCTCTTTCTTTCTCCTTTTCTCGCTCTCTTTGTCTCTCCATTTCTTCTTCTTTATCTCTTCCTCTATCGCCCATTCGCTCTCTCTGTCTATCTTTCTACGTCTCTTTCTCTCTATTTCTCTCCCCTCGCTCCCCGTCTTTCTCTCTCGTTATCTCTCTCTCTCTATCTCACTGTTACACTCTCAATCTAACTCATGCACTTGGGTGGGTTCTGGTGTTCAAGAGATTTCTTCCTTCGGAATTTGGCAACGACGTCGACCGGGCAAACCCAGTGGAGCCCGGCAGCCGTGTTTACGAGGAGAAGAGAGAAATCAGGAAGGCGATCGAGGCCGCCGGCGTACCCTTCACCTACATCTGTTGTAATTCTATCGCTAGCTGGCCTTTCTACGATCAGTACCACCACTCTGAGGCTTTTCCCCCCTTAGACAAGCTCGCTATCTACGGAGATGGCGACATGAAAGGTAGCTCAACATGGTATTATATCATCCTCGAAGTAATCTTGAAGTTCTTGTTTCTTGGAGTTTTATTGTCTTTTTCTCGACAAAATGATGTTGAATTTTGATGATATTCTCGGTGTTGTTGTTTTCGTAGAGGATTAGCGGGCAGTTAGAATCCTGTTTTTAATTAAAATTTTCCAAAATTTCAAAATTTTATTATTGTTCGCTTATTGGAGTTTTATTTTCCCTTCATCGATATAGAATGGCGATTATCTGGTCCTTTTGATGAATAAATGGTTGTTAACATTCTTTTTTCGGTGTTAAAATTATGGCCATATCTATTTTCGCCCTTCTTCCAAAGAAATATTTTATTCTAAATTAATTACGACGAGGCCATTACTTATAGGAATTGCGAGAGAGCAAGTATACCAATAGACAAACATGTGAACTTAGAGTATTATTTTGACTCACATACATATAGACAATCAATAATAAAAAAGAAGCCAATTTTAGGTCAATTTCATGTTAATGCTGTTACAATGTTTCACGTTCTTTGCCATGATTAACCTTCGCATAACTACTGCCTTGAAGCACAACTGCAGACACACTAATATTGCTCCATATCTTTAGTTTTATGTTGCCGATGGGGTATTATAAAAAGTAACATTTTTTGAGTTATTATTTCAGGACAACTTCTAATCTCCTGCTTCAAAGCGTAACAAGAGTTAGACCAAGGAATTCAAAACCAGATTTGATGAAAAAACTAGAGATCATTAGAATTTAGTCGATGTCTAGATTAAACTCTACTTGACCCAATCATTCCTTCTCCATAATATATGAAAAAAGAAGAGATAGCTTTCTCTTTAATCGTTCTCTCTCTCTCTCTCTCTAATGCTAAACCCTTGCTCACGAGAAACATGCTTTGGAAAGGCCGCTATTGTGAAAATGAAATCAAACTCTAGACATTTACCCAACCTTTGTGAAAATTTTAAAACAGTAACCAAATGAAATTCCTGCTCTCCAGCCTACTTCGTTACGGGCCCAGATATCGGTAAGTTTACAATCAAGGCTGCACACGATATCCACACACTTAACAAGACTGTCCACTTCCGTCCAAACTGCAATTTCCTCTCCATGAATGAGCTCGGTGACTTATGGGAGAAGAGGATTGGAAGAACTCTTCCCAGAGTTACCATTCCTGAGTCAGCTCTTTTAGCCGCGGCTGCTGGTAAATCTTGATTTCTTTTAAGATTTTTATGTAGATAACATAAGTGCGGTTTGAGATAGGGGTGAATGAGTGATTTATCTATCTCGTTCATTTTCTTACAGAAAACAAGATCCCAGAGAGCTTTGTAGCCTCCTTTATTCATGATGTATTCTTCAGAGGATGTCACCTGAGCTTCTCAATCGATGGCAGGAGAGATGTGGAAGTGTCTCAACTGTATCCTGACGTTCCTTTCCAGACCATTGAGGACTGGTTGGAGGGCTGCAGTGCTTACTATCTCAACGCAGTCAATTCAACGGAAGAGAAACTGAGTTACAAAGAGAGATCGGTGGAGAAATTAAACTGATGGTTTGCTTTTATAAGTTTGTTATTTGGGTATGCAAGTACTCTGATCCTGACGGTTTTGTCTTGCGGCCATCTGATCTTAAAGGCACAATAATGCCGGATGGCAACAATTCAGCAATCCCTAAGTATGGATTGCAGTGATCCAAACAGAGAGCCCTATTTATCAGTGATTTAGGGAAGGTCGTGGCCCCAACTGTAAGAAGATGGAGTGGTAGCCGAAGAGAGAGAGGTAGATGAAGAATAGATAGGGATTGGAGAAGAAAATCCCATAATCTCAAATGACGAAGTGTCCAAGTATTTATAGGCGCCACAAAGGCGGTTTGGGCATTTAAGGCAATATTAAACCGACTGAGCGTCACCATGCCGAAGGGCATGAAGACACACATCGACCTTCGTGGCGTCGATTTCTGGCAAGTGAGAATCCTCTCGGGACCAAGCGACAGTTGTCTTGGAGCAGTGTGAATGTGCAGAGAACTGGGTGGCCCGAGGGAGCTGGCAGCGTGCGTACAAGATTCGAGAAGCTTCGATGACTCCTCGTCAGTCGAGGTGTACGGAGTGCGGCAGCATGGGGACAATACCTCCCTGGAACATGTGCGTGGTGGCGTACGAACCCTGCAACATTCCTCAGTATGATGACCTATCAGTGCATTAATACTAACGACGTTCGTGCGCAGAAACACTTTATCAGGGTCGTGGTAATCAAAAATAAAATTGAGCAACTCTGCGACCAATATCCTGTGACGTACTCAGGCTACTTTATTCAACCTACGGCTAATAATAGCGATCAAACCCCAAGGCGATCGCAAAATCATACCACCCCCGCCTTGCCCTCGCCCACAGCCCCCCACCTAGCCCGGACGCGGGGGTGGGGGGGTTCCTTTGAGAAACAAACCTTCAAAATGATTTTCCTAGAGCTATAGGCCTCAGTTTGGTCTGACATTTTGTCTAGGGGTTACTCTCGACGCCAGGAAGCCACTGTTCAAATTTCAGCAAATTATGTTCAGCCAATCGAGAGATCGTCGTTGCACCCCCAGTCTTAGTAGGGGCTCGTGCAACGGCGGAGGGGGTTGCTCTCGGGATCTCCTAGCAAAACACATTTTCTCTCGGCGATTTCTTTTGCAATGGATTCTACATGAAATATCTACACATTTCTGAAAGTTTAGCGGTGATCCGCCGCCGGACGACGGAGCTCCAGCAACCCAAAAAAAGTGACTGATTGAGTCCCATTTTTAGGTCCACGCGTTGCAGGGGGGGTCTAGTTTTGGGTATATAGGGGGGTCATTGGATTCGGGAAAAAAGGCTTGACTCCTTGGTAGCGTTAGCTATCGGCTGATGGGGGTCCCGTCGTGTGCGCTGTAGGTTTGGAAATGTCGAAAATGTCAAAATGCACCGCCGCTCGTGCTGCAGGCTTTGTCCTCGCATGTGCCTGATCACGTCCAGACTGTGCTGGTCGGAGAGTGCACTGAGGCGCGGCTTCGACGTCGAGGTAACAAACACATGGTTCTCCCAGTTTCTCTGAAATGGGTGTGGGCTCAGAATAAGCTCAAAACTCGCCCGCCAGTCCAGCCGGGGGCGCCATGGCGCACGTGCGGGCGGCCAGTCGCTCTCCCGGCCGTCCACTTTCCAGCATGGGCATCTTTTAGGTATGCAAGAGGGGGCAGTGGTGCCCGTCAGTAATACCCGGTTGACCCGGTATTACTGACGGGTCAACAAGGGGATCAGGCGGGTGGGCAACCAAACGCGTTAATGGCGCCCCTTGTGTGGCGAGTGCGGTTCTGGTCAAAACCCATCCAACCAACTGGCACTGTGCGGCGGACCGCACAGCGGGTCGCAAAACCACGGGGTTCTCCCACGGCAGTTGCGGGTCGGCGTGCGCGCATGCATTGGGGGGCCCGTCGGTGTTCGAAGTTTGGTGCGCGATGATGATGCCTCCGGGTTCGTTGATGGCACCCGTTGGGTTTTGGACAACACGAGTTGGTTGGTTGGTTTTACAGCACATGATGATAGGTTGTAGCTGTACAGTGGCGGAGAGTGACTCTGCCAAATTGTGGCAAAGAGGAGATGGGACGCTGTGGTAGAGTGTGGTGGTGTGACAGTGGGGAGCGGTGGTAGAGTGCAGCGGTGTAGAAGAAATAACTCGATGGCAGAAAACTAAACCCAATATGCTATGGTAGTTTTGTTTCTTCTGTTTGTTCTTTCCAGTTCTTTCGCTCCCGCTCTCGCTCGTAAACTCGCACCTCCACTTGTTAAGGATTTTCTGAGCTGGGTGGGTTTGCTCATGCACGAAGGGCCGGATAGAAATGCAGAATATATCAAGTCGGACAAGATGAATATGTCGGCGTATAGAGATTGATAATAAGAACCTCGTTACGTCATCGGCGTGACGTCAACGTCCAAGGCTCTCAATGTGGTGCTATAGAGCAACTCCTCCTTGAACTCCCAAGTCAAGGGAGTGACCAGCAAGGAGTGATGAAGGCAATAAATCAGGGAGAGAGAGAGAGAGGAGAAGAGAGGAAAAGACAAGAAGAATAAACAGAAAATACCCTTGATGGCTTAGTTTGGATTAGGGTGAAACTTGGGGTGAAACTCCTTTAAATAAGAGTGAAATGGGCCCCAAATGGGCCATTTCCTCACAAAAAGACAGGGGGGTGCCTCAATTCCCACGCCCTCTCTCTCTCTCAAGAGGGGCTTGGACTAGTCAAGCCCCCCCTCCCACATTCTCGCGGGAGGGGCTGACAAATCCCCAACAAGTGGCATGGCAGTCGAGTGTGGCAGCACGGCACAGGACATAGTAAGTGTCATCACAACGGGGGGATATGACAGAGTGTGGTGGTGCAGAGATGGAGTTCTAAGAAACAACAGGGCTTGTATGGCAATGCGGCCAAGGCAACAATGGTGTGCTAAGAAACGACACCATCAATGATGACGGTGTCGCGCGATGTCACAATGGTGTGGCAGTGACAATGGAGTGAGTAGACGACAAAGATATGGGGCTGAACATTGACTACATGCCAACGACATTAGAGCAGTGCGACAGGTCGTTATAGACAATGACAGACAACAAGGAATCCTCTCGTGGGAACAATGGCTATAAGCGATGGTGGTCGGTACTCCTAGGGATAGAACAATTGAAATTAAAGACATCCATTATCCAACAAAAACAAAATTAGGTCAAGGGGTTCATATAGAGCTAAAGGGTGAGTGATAACTTGCAAATTAACATGATTAATTAATGAATTTTACATTATATTTATGTGTTTTAATGACTATATTTGCATGTTATCATATTAAAATAAAGATAAATCATTTACCCTTTCATTTTATTATGATTTCTGATTTTTTATCATTTATCACATGGAATTTAACCTCATTTTAGTGAAGAAATATTTTTTGCAGGGCCTTAAATATTTGGCTAAAGGTTGGTAAGGGTTTTTCTAATTTTTATGGATTTTTCCCGTATTTTTATATAATTTTTTTACCATTATATAGCCAAGAAATGATTTTTATATATTTAAATAATACATATTTAATTTATTTCGCATTTTATAATGTATTTATATATATATTAAGTGCATCCACGTCATTCGCCCGGAATTCGGGTGAATGAGTGGATTATTATTATTTATAATAATCAGAGAGAGAGAATGTGTATTATTGGGTCATTATGGCATCGCGAATCGCGATGCCATAATAAAGTAATGATTTTAAAGTCCACCGACACGCACATGCACTGATAAAAATCAGCGTGCATGCAGTGTCGAGTTGCAGCATGCATTTAATGCACGCGGCAACCGACACACACGTGCATGGTTTACAAATTTTAAAAACTGTTAGCGCATGTATTTAATGCACGCGCTAACCGACATATATATTTTTAAAAGAAATAGACGCTTTGCGGTGTCGATTCGTCGCGTGCATTAAATGCAGGTGGAAATCGACGCCATCAAACATTAAAAAAGCTAGACCGTAAGCATCAACGATGCATAAGTCCAACATTGCGGCTCCTTTTGTCTTTTCTGCCTATTTTTACATAAAAAATTTAAACGAAGGGTGACGTGGCATTTTTTGGGCCATTTAAATAAAACATTATTTCCCAATGATTGTGGCCTGCAGACGCGGACAAATACGTGTCAGAACGCAATCCAAGAAGGGGGAAAATGAGGAAAAGACATTCCGACCAATAGAAAAGTGCCATTTCCTAATTGGAGGAGAGATAAATTTAATCTAACGGCCTAGATTAATCCTCACTAAAACCTTGATATCTTGAGATCTAGATGTCCGATTGGGCTGAAATTTTGAGGGTAGGTTTGTCTTTTCTCCCTCTACAATCCAAATGGTTGGATCTTTAAATGGAGGTCTGGAAATGGGAGAAAATTACTTTTTGAAGCTCTGTCCAAGGATTTGGCCAGGAAGGCCACAAGGGATGCTTTGGAAGTCGACAGTTCTTGATTCTGCACTCAAAGTTGTAAGTTTCTAATTTGTATTTCAATCTTCTTCTTGAACGATTCTAAAACGCCACGGCATGGGCGAAATGTACATGCCCTAGAAGTTGGTTTTGAGTGAAATTAGCACTGCATTTTGATTCTGATTCAAGATCTGATTTTTGATCCTTAATTCTACATCAATTTAGAATATTTCTGCTTCATTAGATTTTTAATTTAGGGTCAGATTTTATCTTTTCCCCAAATTCTTCACTTTCTCTCTCTAGGTTAATTTTTCAAGTTTCTCTCTCTATATTTTGAATTTTATAAATTAGGAAAAAAAACTAAAAATAAAATTTGATTCGAAAATTCATCCATCTTGAAGTCCAATTTTAAAATCTCTTTCTTGATTATGTAATTCCCAATTTTAATTCATAAAAATTGTCTTAAAAATTTATAATAATTGGGAAATTAATAATCCGAATTAGTCTGATCTTAAAATTGAAATATTTCTATTTTGGGGTTTCTGACCGAAATATTTAAAATCAAAATTAATTCTTACTTAATTTTGATTAATTAAAAACATTATAAGCATAATTAAGATTTATTAATTGCAAAATTAATTCATCTTTGAATTAAATCATTAAAATTGGATAAAAATTCTTATTTGTTGCTCCCTGTGGTTTGACCCCTTGCTTACTCTATATTCTATATTTAGGGATTAAGGGAAATTAGAAATTTTATTGTATAAGTCTAACGCAAAATCAACGACATATTTACGTGCATTTTTAGGCTTATCAGTGCGCAAGTTGAGGAGGAGGATGAGGAGTCTATTTTGTCGGGATTTATTTTAAAAATAAACTTAACTAGGGTCTTTCTTTAGTGGCTGACACTGGTGAGTGCCCCTTCTTGTCTTGACCAAAGGGGAGATCATGTCCCAATGAGTAAGCGGAGCATTGAGCATGTGGTTTGCTCAAGTTCTATGAGGGTTGGAAGAAATTGACTCCATCGAGTGTGAGGGAGGGGCTGTTGTGTTTGTCAATAGATATGGGCAAAGGCGTTCAAAGTTGTTGGTATATATCCTGGTGCCTTCCAAGGATGATCATCCTTGCAAATGAACATGATATTTTTGTGGTGTCCGCTCCTCGGTGGTTGCAATTACTTCATCCAATAATCTCTCATTTTGCTCAAGCTAGTTGGGGATTAATAACAAATGGGTGGTAATGGCAAACTTACTATAATGGAACATCAAAGGTAGATGAGGCTCATTGCATACATGAGGTGGGCCTTGATAGGGAACCAAATCAGAAATCTTGAACGTGGAGCATATTCTCGAATTTCAGGGTATACCCATGAGTCACGCGGTCAAATTCAGAGCTAAGAATAATGCTCGGCTCAAATACGTGCTGACCTCAGAGCTTAGGTAAGAACATTGAGCAGCCTTGACTTGTCCAACGGAAGTGTCTTCGAACAGCTTAAGATTTCTTGGAGGTTAAGAAAAAAGGGTAGTTCTAGGCCCTTAACATCAAAAGAGACATAGCATTATAATAAGAAAGATTACATCAGAGGTCGTAGCAATTACAAGGGAGAGACTAGGGATGATACTAAAGTAACATACACACTAATGGGTAGTGGCACTCCTATGACTTGAGGCCAGCATGCCCGTGCGCATGCTCAGGCGTCGCACACCCGTGGATCATGATCCTCAGTGCATTTGCTCGTTGGTCATACCACACGCCTTGCCGTCCATCCATTGCACCCCTATTCTCTGTCCCAGCCATGATGCTCCACAAACCACCAACACCTGCATTGACAACTCTACCGCTTTTTTTTCTGCTTGGTACCGTCGTGCTCTATTACCAAAGCCTTGGCACATGTGCACTACAACACTGCCCATAAGGGTTCCCTATGCCCTACAAAAATCTCCCCACTCCACACACCATGCCTTAGTCTCCTCGTTAGGTACCTCCCACCCCACACCCCTACAAGATGCCTTAGTCTCCTAGTACGATGCTTAGCGCCTACAACCATACACCATCGACCTGCATGCACAACATGTAGCACTTGCGTCGGTGGCCTACGCACAAAACCTGCACAACACGCGCACACTATGGGTAATGCCCATGCCTGCACGTCCTCGGTATTCTATGTTCATAGCCTGCCCTAATCCATCGCGCTAGCATGCTAGAAAGCATGAGCACCATGTGGGCCTTAGCTTCAAAGATCAGGATCGCGTGTCGCTTACCAGTGATGTGTGTGGTGTCCACGCAAAGAGATTTGTCTCGAATATTGAGTTCAAGTATACATACATATTCTAGAATCAGCACACATACCTTTGCAAAGGAATGCCGCCTACTTTGGGGCCTTACACCACGACATACACATTTTTCCCTACTCGCATGAGAGTTGGGAATGGTCTAGTGGTACGAGCATATAATTTTGTGGTGCTTCCAAGAGATAATCTCCTCGGCTTCATCCTCACCATCACTAAATCACCTTCTTCAAAAACTTGGAGGCGCTAGTTGGAATCTGATGCCTGCTTCAAAGACTTGTTATTATGGATGATGTGTTGATAAATGTCATGATTTAGACTTTCTATTTGTTGTGCAAATGATGTGGCTTGATCAGAGACTCTAAAATGCTTTGACATTGGGAGTAAGTAATAAGTTTGTGAGGGGGATAACCATAGACAATCTCAAATGGCCTCATACCAGTGGTGTGATTAACAAGCGAATTGTAGGCAAATTCAGTGTGAAGAATAATCATGTCCCAGGACTTGAGGTTTCCTCGACTCAATGATCGAAGAAGAATAACCTCAGTTTTAACATTGGTTCAAGGGTGGAAGAATGGGGAAATTTTCAATGTTATTCTTATACAATGCGATACGATTTTCTAGAAATCACTTGTAAACTTGACATAACTATCGAAGATAATCGGTTATGGAAGCTCATGAAGACAAACAACCTCAACGAAGTATAAGGTGGCAACCCAGGAAAGGTCGTAAGGTTTTGGAACAAGGGATGAACTTGGCCATTTTGTTGATCATGTCAACAACAAGCATAATGGAATCATGTCTTTTGAACATCTTCAGTAGACAAAGAATGAAGTCTATGCTCACATCTGCCCTTGGAATGTAAGGAACTAGGAGGGGTGTGTAGAGGCCCATGTTTTACTTCGCCTACTTGGCTGACACAATACTCTACACACGGATCCAGCTTGAGCCACATCGTGTTTCAAGGTGGGCCATGATAAGCTAGAAATAAGGGGTGACTTATCCAATTTTATTCCCTTATTGTTGTTGGTTTCAGCTTATACAATAAAATTTATAGAACTCTAACTCGAGATGTATAATGATAAAGTATAGGGATCGTCCAAGGGAAGGTAGTAAGGTAATTCAATTATTCATCCACTTGAATGATCTGACCCTAATTAGGGTTAATTTAATCTTGAATGAAGATCAAATTCCCTAATTATATGAAGAATTTAGAAAGGAGGGTAGAGGAGATGGGAATAATAGAAGAATTAAGGATCTCTAAATTGACTTCTTGGATCCAATGTAAAGGATCATATGAGTCAAGTAGAGGGGTTAAGAAGAATATTTAATGTTAATTTTTTTTGGTGGAACTGGACATCCAAACTAACTCACTACTTTTTTATCAACTTAATCTATTCTTACATACAAATTAATCATTTTATTTATTTATTTATTTTGTTCTTAGTGTGCAAATGGAACAGTTAGCTCAATTCAATAATCACAGTTCTTAATCCTAGTAAGGGGCTTTTACATGCGGCTCAAGCCAAGCGATTAAGAATTTTAGACTCAGATCAAGAAGAACACTAAAAAAATTCACTAAAAAATAATCTCAAATACACAAAAATTCAAATTCAAACACAATGAAGTAAAAAATAACAAATGCAGTTGATCTAGGTTGGTTCTACTCTCTGTCTTGCAGCTGTGAAAGAGATCCCTCCAGAATGACCTCCTCTACTCGAATTTCTGTTTTTATACTTAGGTTGAATGGTTAATATTATCATTTTACCCCTAATATAATTAATTATTTTTTATCCATAGATATAGGCTTGATCTAAATGATCCAACCAAATAGATAGAAAGAGGATTTCGAGACAAGCAAACCCATAAAATTTGAGTTCAATCTAACTTCAGGATTAAGAGTAATTAATACATGAATATTGACCAATCCTAGCCGGCAGATCAATATTTCATTTATTCAATGAATTATCAAAAAACTAACTTTGTGTCAATTTCTGATTGGCCAGTGAACTTAGTACAAAGGGTTGGCGACTCCTCACTTGGTGTTCCACGTACCCCCATTTGGAAATACTAAAATAACAAAACATGTGGCCATTTGCACTTACTTGTACATTTTTACCGACGACAGGCACTCAGGTGTCACCACATCACCTCCCATGTGTGCATATCTGTATTCACAACAAGGGTGGTGCACTTAACGCCCTCAAGCGATGCTGCTGCCAACTTCACAAAAGCCGTCGAATTTCCTTCCGACCGACGAGATTTTTCAACATGGTGCTGCTAACTCAATTTCTTGACTTTTTGCGCCAAAGTTCCTGCTATTATTCCCACACACAAACCGGTGCCACCCAAAAGTAATTAGAAATATGCCACTCCACCTCTCTCTCCTCCATATTTCCCTAAAAAAACCAGAGAAAATCCATATTAATTCTATCAGACCTTACAATTATTTTTATTGGACATTTACACCTGCAACGTGCGACCAAGAGCTGTTTTAAAGGTGTATTTGCAACCAAACTTTTTAAAAAAGTCCCTCCAACTTTAGAAGTTTCTTTAAACTCCTATTTTCCTTATAATCATATCAATTTTCTCTTTAAAAATTCATTTCTTTCTCAAATAAATTCCCCAAAAATTTAATAAAATGCTAGAAAAATCTAGAAAATTTAGTATTCCATTCCCACATTAATTAAAATTAAACATATTTTTTAAACCTGTCATTTCCATTTAAATAGAGTTATTCCAAGATTAAATACATTCCATAAAATCCTTAAATTAACAGAAAATTAGAATAAAATCAGAATTCACATGGAATAGTAATTAACATGTAAATATATGATAATAACCAAACTCTTTAAATGGATAAAATCGTGCAAATTACTTGAATTAAACAATGAATGCACGGTGTTATCAGGACAATAGAGCTGATTTTCTACAACTAATATGATATTGTCTTGTCTGAAGTGTCTATTGAGACTACTAGTGTGACGCTCCCATACCAAGAAATCTCATAGAGATGTTAGCGGATGCATAGCCGTCGACCAAGGAAGAGGTAGCCCTCGTTCAAGCGGTAATATTTGTATTTCAAATTAGGGCAGCCGGATAGAGCTTGTATAATGGGAGAGAAACCAGGTCATTAAAAATATCTTTCCTTTCCTTGCTCGAAACAAGTCACATTCGTGCTCATAGTGGTCAATGGATGACTTCTACGACTCAAATCATTACCCACCCTGTTCTCAATTCCCTTGTGCTTTAGGATGAATGTCGGACTGTATATACTTGACCAAACGGGTGTGACTCATATTCAACTTTTCTTGCAAATGAAGGTGTTGTAGGGCTAAATGGTCAGAGTATAGTACAAACTCCTAAGACAATAGATAACATTGCCAATGGCTTAAGGACTTGAAAGGGGCTTATAACTTATTATAAGTGGAATACTTTAGCTTGGTGTCATTAAAATTCTCACTGAATTATGCAACAATATGGTCTCTTCTCCTGGCTGTTTATATCTCCAATCCCCAACTTAGAGATATCACATGCAACCTCAAAGACTTGTTGGAAGTCTGGGAGTTTGAGGATGGGCACACAAGTCATCTTTTCTTTGATATCCTCAAAGGCCTTCCATGTGGCCTTTTGTCCACTCAAATTTATGCCCCTTCATACATCAATAAGTGGCACCATGATGGTGCTGAAATGAGCGACAAAACAACAATAGAATGCGAACAAACCATAAATACTATGGACTTCATACAAGTTCTTGGGAGTCAACTAGTTTAGACCTTAAAACACAAGAGCAACATTTCTGAAGATGGGCATATAACTTCTCTGCCCTAAGAGTCTTAGAAATTCTACAGAGATGCACGAGATGATTGACTTTTGACTTATTATAAACAAAATAAAGTCAAAGTATACAATGACAAAGTCCTCGATCTACGACCAAAGCACATGATTCATCAATCTATGGAAATTGCTAGGGGTGTTGGACAATCCAAAGTGCATTACTCTCCATCCACACAAGCCATAGTAGATCTTGAATGCAGTCTTCCACTCATCCCTAAGTCGGATCCTGACTTGATGATTGCCACTTATCAGATCAATTTTAAGAATATGGTATATCTCTCTTACGCCGTTTGCTTTGATAAGTCCTGGGGAGGACTGTATCATTCGTGCCATCCCCGAAGATCACTTGGTCCCTAAGTGGAAAGCTAGGGAATTGGCGCTTGATAACGTCGACATCCTCCCATGTAGCCTCAAAATTTGGTAAGCTTTTCCACTTGACCAGAACTTGCATTCTGTTCCGCGTAATTCTGTAGGATAAAACACACTCCGGGAATACCTGCCATTCCAAATCGTTAGAGAGGTTAGTAGGAATACCCATTGCTTGTTGACTGTCGCCAATAGCACGACGCGGCTTGGAGACGTGGAAAACTGGGTGTAATTTGGCTCCTTCAAGTGATTGTAATTTATAAGCCACTCGTCATATTTTCTTTAGGATTTTATACGGTCCAAAATACTTGGGTGACAGTTTCTCTTACGGACATTTAGCTAGGGATCGCATACGGTAAGGTCGAATCCTTAGATAAACTAGTTCTCCTTCTTCAAGCTGTACATCCCTTCTTTTTTTATCAGCTTGACCCTTCATGTATAGTTGACCTTTGGCCAATTGAGTTTTGAGAGAATCCAGAATTCGATCTCTCTCTCTTTTAAGAGATTGTCCAAAGAATCCAAGGGTGTTGTAGGGGTGCCATAGCGCAGCAATGGAGGCGGGTCTCAACCGTAAACTGCCTTAAAAGGGGTCATTTTAATTGCTGTATGATAGGAACTGTTATAACTTTACTCTGACCAAGATACCCACTTGTACCATTGCTTAGTATGGTCTGAACAAAAACATCGTAAGTAACATTCAAGTCCTCTGTTGGTAGCTTAAGTTTGTCCATCAGTCTCCGGATGATATGAGGAACTGAGGCGTAGAGTCGTTCCATGTAGTCTGTGGAACTCTTTCCAAAATGAACTGATAAACACACCGCCTCTGTCTGATATAATAGAACGTGGCACTCCATGCAACCGCACAATCTCCTTGACGAAAGTGAGCACTATATCTTGCGATGTAAATGGATGTTTAATAGCTACAAAATGAGCGTACTTACTTAGTCTATCAATGATTACCAATATACGATTGTATCCACTTGAAGTGGGTAACCCTTCTATAAAATCCATGGCGATATCTTCCCATATTTGGTCCGGTAGAGGTAGAGGTTGAAGCAACCCTACAGGGCTCAGTGTAGAATACTTATGTGTTTGACAGATATGACAAGCATAAACATATGACTTAATTCTCTTCTTCATTCCCTGCCAGTAGAATTGTTTTAGAATTCTTTTATAGTTTTCATGAATCACCCATGTCCTCCCACCTTGGAATCATGCATTTCCCTCATAATCGATGATATTAATGTTGAAGAACTTGTGATGACTAACCTTCCCTTATGGTACAAAAGATTGTGACGGATAGTATAATGCGGGTACCTTTTGGGAGCGCTGTTGACTGAGGTAATAATTCCCGATAGATACTCATCTTCTGCAATTTCCTTCTCTAGTTTGCATATGTCTAACTAGTGTGTTACCGACAAATTACTCAGCGCTAAAGCTAGCATGGAACGAGAGAGTGCATCTGCTACAACATTGTTCTTTTCTGCCTTATATCTGATTTCGAAGTTGTATCCAATCAGCTTTGAAACCCACTTGTGATATTGCTGAGGAATCCCCTTCTGGTCAATCAAAAACTTCAAGGCACACTGATCGGTTAGGATGTAGAACTTCTGAAAATAAAGGTAGTGCTTCCATTTCTGAATTTACCACACAACTGCTATGAGTTCTCTTTCATACGTCGACTTTCCCTGAGCGGTCTTGGATAATGCCTTACTAAAGAAAGCGATGGGATGTGAGTCTTGTTTAAGCATTGCCCCCACCCCAAAGCCTGATGCGTACGTTTCTACTAGGAAAGGTTTAGAAAAATTAGGGAGTTGTAGTACTTGTGTAGAAGCCATCGCGTGTTTCAAGGATTGAAATGCAGTGTATGTTTCTTGGTTCCATGTAAAGGCGTTCTTCTTTAACAGGGCTGTAAGCGGTTGGGCCTTGATCGCATAATGTTGGACAAACCTCCGGTAATAATTAGTCAGACCCAAAAAACCCTCTTAGTTGCTTGATGTTGCTCGGACATAATTGTTTTAATATGCTCTTCATGCTCAGTCTGATTCTTGCTGTAAATTAAGATGTCATCAAAGAAAACTAACACATAATGCCTCAGATATGGTTTGCAAACCGTGTTCATTAAGCCCTGGAAGGTGGCCGGAGCTGTAGATAATCCAAAAGGCATAACAAGAAATTTGAAGTGCCCTTGGTGAGTCCTGAATGCTGTCTTAAAGATATCATCTTCATGCATACGAATTTGATAGTATCCCGATTTTAAGTCCAGTTTGGAAAAAAATGTTGCTCCATGTAATTCTTCCAAAAGTTCATCTACAATGGGGATTGGGAAGCGATTAGGAACTGTGATTCTATTCAAGGCTCTATAGTCGATGCAAATTCTCCATCCCCCATCCCTCTTCCTGACCAACAGGACAGGACTCAAAAATGGACTGGTCGATGGTTGGATCACTTGGGTATCCAACAATTCTTGTATTATCTTTTCCATCTCATTCTTGTGGAGGTAAGACTACCTGTAGGGTCTGATGTTGATTGGAGATGACCCAGGCAGTAGATGTATTTGATGATCACAGTCTCTCTTAGGAGACAGGGTGATGCTAGGATTGTATACAGAAGGATAAAGAACCTTGAATTTATCAATAACTGGGGTAAGTTCGAGAGAAAGTACCGTGGATGTGTCGGGATTACTGATGCCATGCAGCCTTCTAAATTGTCGTTTGCTCCTAAAGATATCTTGAGGTGACAGAGGTCCCAGAAAATCTTGGGGCTTAAACTCCGGGTCAGCTTGAAGTACATACAGTCTATCTTGCCACAGGATTTTTAGTGTGAGCAACTTGTAGTTGGAATAAAACCAGTCGAGCGTCTTTAACCACATCACTCCCAGGATTATGTGATAACGTCCAAGGTGAAGAGGTAAGAAATCTTGAATAATGTCCATACTCTGGAGGTGAAGAGGAACGTTTAAGCAGACCCCTTGAGACGAACTTAGGTATCCATCCCCCATCATAACGTCGAATTGAGGGCCTGCATAGACTGGCAGGTTTAAGTGAGGAAGTATGGCTGAGTTAACGAAGTTATGGGTGGCGCCCCCATTGATCAAAACCATCACTCAAACTCCATTCATCATACCCCACATTTTAAGTGAACCAACGGAAGGTAGACCGGTAGCAGGTCTTAGATTTGTTCTGGCTAGGAACAATGCTCCTTGGGTAATCGGATCTTCGTCAGTTTGCATAGGGTCTTCATCAGGCTCTTCTGTGGGGAAGGGTTGATTGTCCCCATCTTGTACCAATATGAGGTTCAAATTCTTGAGACACCTGTGACCTGGAGTAAAATTTTCCTTGCAATAGTAGTAGAGACCCTTGTCTTTTCTTTGATGGTACTCTGTGTCTGTGATCTCCACATTTTGCCGGCGACTACTCCGTTCGGTAGGTGGAGTGTAATTTTGTCCTTGGGTTACTGAAGAGTGGCCTGTCCTGTGAGTAGGAGGTGGCTTAGTGTAGCTTGAGTGGGACTATGCGTCCTCCCCGTTGGCCTGAAGCTAGTAGGTTGGCCGGCTCCCATTGGTGCAAAGTTGGTCACATAGGGTGGAGGAGTTTGCCATGCCCGATATAGGATGCCCAGGTCTGATTCTGCACGATAGGGCCGATAACGTAGAACTTCAGTTCGGATTTCAGCTCTTAACCCTCTAAGGTAAGCACTTTGCTTAATTTCAGGAGTTATCATAGGTAGTTGAATGATACTGGCTTCAAACTCTGAACAGTAATCTTGTACCAACTCTCTTGATGAATCTCAAATAATTTCTGGTGCAGTACGTATGGAGACAATGTGTAGCGTCCATCGAAGAAATCTTTGAAATCTGCCCAAGAAATCATGCCAAAGTTTTCTTCTGTATGTATGAACCATGTGAGTGCAGCGTCGTCCAGATGCAAGGCAACCAAATGCAGTTTATCAGAATCAGCCATGGGGTGTAGCCTGAAGAACCTCTCCACACTCTTAAGCCAGGCGTCGGGTTGATACCCACTGAAGACGGGTAAGTCCCCTCGTTTAAAATGGCAGTCTAACTCCATGCTGATGGAAATATATGTGGCCGGCAAGCCAATCACACATTCCACATCTCGTTCCATATTCATTAATAGAACATATTCATTATAGTGCACGTGTGATGCGTATAATGAAGTCCATGAATACATGATCAGACTTAGTGAATTATGATGAGATCATAGTACGGAGATCACTCGTCTTTAAGCATGTGTTCTAAACATTTCTATTCAAAGGATACACGAGAAGGACATCGAAGTATCCGGATAGAATAGCACTATCTAGCCTCACTCATATGATGAGTATGGCCGGTCCCGTAGCCATTAGTGTGGCGACACTTAGGATAGATAGTGGGTGCTCTTTAATGAAAGAGTTCACTGAATTGATCTGTACGAATCCTTGAATGGTATTTTACCGAACTGTCAATCAGGTAGATTCACATCACGGTTGTGTAAGTGGTCCTTAGACCTGAGACACCAAAGACGTCTTGTGGACGGACGGTTGTACTTTGGCTATGGCCAACGAGTCTCTAATCATGGGATTCTAAACGGTCTTAGTTCGGGTGCATCAAGAAGTACACGAAGGCGATTGAGTGGTCAAGATGGGATCGTCCACCCTCGGTATAAGAGGTGACAGCTCAAGGAAGACGATGCAACGAAGTCCTTGGCCAAGGCAGTAAAATATCGGAGAAGAGTTCTCCGATGATTTTCGAATGCATCAGTACTAACTCGGATGACCGATTAGGGTTTGACAGTTGACCATACCCTAAGTCGTCCAAGGAGCGCCAAGTGGATGAGGGATTATACATACACGGTAACCGATGATGAACAGGTTCCATGAGTGAGTCGATACACACTCCTTTGTATCTTCTAGGACACGAGGTGTAGCTTGGCACCCCACATGTCGGAGTCTCGACCTATCGATTGGGTTAAATCGATCAGACATTAATTAATCTATATGATGATATAGTTAATTAATTTGGAAGGCCAATAAATATTATTAGGCCACTAGAGTCGTTAACTAGACTGATACATGGGCCTAGAGGGTCACACGCAAATGGTCTTTTGGACGTTGGAAGATATACTTAAGTTTTGGGGGTTTTTATGAAAAATACCCACTTAGTATAAATAGGGGAAGGCCCTGAATGAAATTCACCCATGCCAGAATTGTTCAGGGGCCTTTACCCTTCTTCTCCACTCTCCCCACACCCCCTCTCCATCCCTGATGTGATCAGGACGACGTAACGACGTCGACGGAGAAAGAACGGGGCTCGTCAACGAGAAGGAGGAGATCCGACATGTCGAGGACCGCGTGGATACGTCTAGAGGCTGCACACTTGAGCAGCTCGACTTGTCTCGCTCCGGGATCGAAGAAATCACGAATGAGATTCGTGCAAAGGTACCTCGCTTCAATGTTTTTGTTGATGCCGTTCGATTCGCAAAAGACTTTCGCTGCGCATCGTTTTAGATTTATTCATCCAAGTCAAGGCCCCTAGAACCCAACACATACGTCTTTTGGCTTGCTGTGGTTGGAGTGGATCTACTGCGGGGTCAATACACGGAGCCTTGTTCTTTAGATTGGTGCTGATATTCGATACCTCTTGCATCAAATGCTCTAATACATTGGTAACTCTAGCCTGGTTGTTGTCGACCTTGCTGGATAACGCTTTGAGTCGTTCTTCGAGTTCGGCCATGATCCGAGGATGGAATACTCTGATACCAGAAATGATAGAACCCGCAGGGATATCTACCGTAGAATGACCTCGCTAGGTCCTAGCGACTCTCCCGATAAAATGCGCAGCGATAGTTTGGACCTTAGCGTCCGGCAGCGCGACTCGACGAACACCCGAACATAGTGTAAGAACTATAACCACCAGATGATGCAATCTGTAGAGAAAAACAAAGAAACAGTAGTCTCTCATGTAAGAAGGAATCAACTAGAAGAACAGATAACTACAGGTGAGACCGGATTGGCTCCCTCCTCGCGTAGTCGATGGGATGAGTCAAATCAACTCCCCCTCTCTCCTCGAGAGAATCTCCTTGTAACAACTTCTGATCGAGTGCCTCCTTCCGCCTCTGTTGTTCCCCACTTTATTCTCTTCTGCTCTCGGTAGTACTCATTCGATTGGGCACTCAGACTCCACGCTGGCACGTGACGTGGCCTCTCTCTTACGCCGTTTGCTTTGATAAGTCCTGGGGAGGACTGTATCAATCTCTCCACATGTCAAACCTATGATCAATGTGGAATAGGAAATGCGTACTCGACTGTGATCTTGTTGATGTCTTGACTATTAACACACATGTGCCGAAACCTGCTTTCTCCTTTGGTGTCAGAAATGCAGGAATGGAAAATGGACTAAGGCTCTCGGTCAAAAAACCCCTATGTAGGAGGTATTGGACAAGTGCATGGAGCTTTTGATATTAAGTGGGATCCATGTAATAGTGTGGGAGGTTAGAGAGAGTTGCTATAGGGATTAAGTTGACGGTGTGTTGAATATCATGCATGGGTGGAAGATCATCAAGAAGCTCTTCGGGAAATATGTTAGTGAACTCCACCAGAAGCTTGGAGACTATCCTGGGGGCTATGGGGGCTCACACCAATGTAGCCATGTCACAATTCGAGATGATGACCACACATATAGGAAAGTCATTCTTCATTTCTCGGTTGAACTTCTTACCGTCAGATAATGTCAAAATTAGATAGGGCTTGTCATCCTTGGGGGCTCGAGGACCAAGCTCATAGGGATGTCACAAGATCTTCTTGCCCTTATGAACAAACAAACATGTATTTCTCCAACCAAAGAAGTGGATATTGATAACATGCAAATAAGAGCTAATAAAGTATTAAATTCATCATATTTTTGGGTTTTTAATGCTTTGAAACATTAATATTAATGCAGGTTATCTTGATTTTAGGTTAAAAGAAAGAATTCCTTAAATTTCAAGTTAAATAATACTTTTTAATAAATAATTAGGTCAATTTATACGTTGTAAATGTTTTTAAATGAATTTCAAAAGAAATTAAATGTTTAATTGATCTATTTATATAAATAAAAATAAAAGAAACAAGTTAAACGAATTTAGAATTAATAAAATCATTTTTAGGCATTAATAAACATTTTTTAGAATTTATTTTAATTTTTTTGTTAATAAATTTCTTTTTTTTATTTAAACTGTCCCTTATTGGGCCAGTTTTGGCGCTCACTGGGGTGTTACATGGCGCAGGGCATACGAGACCACCGAGCACCAATCAGCGCGCAGCTTGGTGCCTTTGATGCACAACACGCACATACGCAGCGCCGTGTGTGTCGCGCACCACACGTAGCTGCGCGCTGACCAATCGCGTGCGGATTAACTCGCTGCATGCGACGCATTGAGTTAAGCGCATGCACAACACTGGGCGGGTTTTCTACCGTGCAAAGTGGGTGCACATAGTATGGTGCGCACGAAATAAAACTTGGACAGGGCACCACAAAGGCGAATCGCACTGCATTGTACGCTATGCGTACACCGCGAAAAAGAGAAAAATAATAATGGAATTGGAAGAAACTGTTCTTCCGATTCCGTCACGATAAAAGAGGGGAAAATGAAATTTCATAGGTTTCTTGATTTTAAGCTCTAGGAAAGAAGGCTTAGCTTCCTGGAAGACTCAAGAGCGCCCTGGATGCATTTTAGAGCTCAAATTGGACCGGAATTTTGCAGACCATCGTTGTATTCGTCCCCAAATTGAAGCACCAATTCTTGGGAAATTCGGTCGTTCGTCGTGCGGGATTCATTCTAGTTGAGTCGAAATCATTCCTGGTAGCTCTAGGCTATTTTTGCTTTGATTTTTACACCTGATTTTGCACACAATTTAAGTGATTTTGAATTTCTGTTAACGTCGCTGTTTTCTCCTAAATTCCAATTTCAATCATTTTAATTCGTAAATTGACTTTGCCTTTAATTCAATTAGTATTCCTTAAGATTAAACTAACCATTTTGAATGCCATTTTGAAAGAAATCTCGGGTTAATTAGTTAATTCTGGTCCTTTATTTCTCAGATTAGCAAATCGTATTCACGATTTGCTAATTTAGGGCATCTTTGCAATTTCGAATTAATAAGGATAAAATAAAAATATTATAAAAAGATTTCTTAACATTCTAAATCCATGAGAAATAAATCAAATAAAATACAAAACACTAGAAAATATTACCTTAGGGTTTCTAGTCCATGAGAAATTTGGATAAATCCTTATAAAAAGATTGGTAATAACAATTGATCTCAATTTTTTTCTCCAAATCATTTTTATTTCACTAAAAAACCCAAAAACATAATTCAAACTGAATTAAGTTATTGGGTAAAATAAATAAGGAACACTAGTGATAGGTGTTGATTTGGAGCTTAATGATTTAAACAATTTAATAAAAAGTAATGCTAAAATTTCAAAAATCTAAGATCAATTGAATGCTCAAATAACCTAGTTAGGGGATTAGTTAGTAATTCTCATAAAGAATTGCTAACTAATCATGAAATCTGTTAAATCTGAGTAAAAAATTTTATCTGTTAAACCTAGAGTGCTACTCCCTAATTTGATAAAAATTGAATTTCCCTATCGCCTCCCTAGGGTTCGACCCCTTACTCAAGCATTAAGGGACAAACAAAGTTTAGTGATTAAGTTTGAAAAACCCTTAATAACGACATATAAACACGTAATTTTGAAATTATCAGTTATCATTTTAGAACCGAGGTCGAACCAGGATAATGCTCCCCCCACTTTCATGGGTAATGCATCACATAAGACCTCCTCCTCATAGAATTTCACCTTTAGAGATTATGCATCAAAACTTGATCAGGATGGATGTGGCGTCAATCCAAGAGACCCGATAGGGCCTTAGATGGTCAGCCATGGTGTTGAAGACAACATTAACAAAACTTCCACTATCAATAATTATCTTACACATCTTATCCCCAATCTTCACACAAGTATAGAAGATTTAGGTTCTCAATCTGCTATCAGCAGGAACAAGTCAGGCTAAGGTGCGACAAAATGATGTTGTCTACTGAAGTGAGTGAGCCTCTGAGTTGTTTAGAATGGATTCCTCAATGCCAAAGAAGCCTGATAGTTCTTTATGCTCTACTAAATCATCCACCACTGATTCCTCCAATATATACTCATCTTCTTAAAGTTTGGTATCCTATTTTTGAAGCTCAAGTTTGATGTCATCATACCTGAGGTGAAGAGTGAAAGAGGGACATTGGGCAGCACGATGACAACACCCTTGAAACTTGAAGCACACAACCCTTGATTGCGGTTCATGAGGCACCATAGTAGTTGGGGGACAGCGGGCCATCATGTGGGGAGGTTCATGGGGTTGGATGGTAGAGATAGAGTAGGTCCTGTTGTAAGGGTTGTGGTAGGGGATGATTTCCATTCAATGTGAGGGTTAGATAGTGGATACCCTCATTCAGGAGTAAGCTGAGAACGATGCGGGGATAAAGCTGGGTGGAAATTTCTCAATAGATGAGACTTTGGTGGCGTGTAATATTCGTGATGACTAATATATTTGGCACAACTCAAGGCCTCAACAACCTGATATGCCTGCTCTAGTGTGGCTACCTTGCGAACAAAATATTCAGTTCGCAAATAAGGAGTCAAACCAGTTTGAAAGAGAGAGACTGTCACCGGAGGGTTCTCTATAACTTTACACATTATGGAAAACTCTCCAAACCTATCTACATAATCAACTACCAACATGTTGTAGTGAGAGATCTAATGCCACTAATCATGCATGTCATCTAAGTAGGCTAGGGGAACACAGTTTTCCCTAACTTTATCCTTCATGGCCATCCATATCTTGATGGTTTTATCCTCCAGGTTCATTATGGATAATTCCACATTCTCCCAAGATATCTTGGCTTGGCCGCCTAATTTCATTTTGGCAAATTAGACTTTTTTGATTCTGGATCAATAATATACCTTGGCATCACTATGGGGGAGTGTGGCAACGGGGGGACCGTGACAAAGTGCAGCAGCACAATGGTGGGACACTATGGCAGAGTGTTTTGGCATGGCGGCAGGAGCAATGAGCGTTGGTATGTGAGGAAGGGTACTTCATCAAGGTTTCACACCCACAACGTTGCACTCGGCAACAACAAAGTCGACCACAACAATGGAGCGCAATGGCAACATGGCGTGGCAGCAGAGTGCGGTGGCACCTGAATGAGGAGACACCAAAGACACAAGGTTCCGTGTTGGCTACATTCCAGGGACAACAGAGCAACATGACCAGTCATTACAGGTGGCGGTGGATGTCCAAAAGTCCTCTAGAGATATAGATCCAGAAGGCAAGCAGGCAAAGGAGGAAGATGATATGTTTCATAGGGGTATATTTTAGAAAATAAACAAACATACGGTCTTTCTGCAATGGCCAACTCTGATGAGTACCCAACCTTGTCTCAACCAATGGGGAGATCGGGTCTGATTGAGTAAGTGGTGCACTAAGGTCATGGACCCCACCACGCATAACAAGTCGTAGATTAATTGGTGTCAAATTATAGTTTAAATTGGCTGGTCTCTCGTGTGTTAGGAATTATGTTATGTCCTTTAATCATTAGTCATCTTTGAGGATTGGGTAATGAGGGAAATAAGGAGAGGGAGAGAGGAAATGAGGGAGAAATTGTATTAAAGATAATTTTCTGAATTAAACTTTCTTGTCAAATTTATTACAGTTTTTAATCATTTTTTCCTCTTGATTCACTATAATGGACACCAATATGCAATTCTTCTAATTATTAGCTCAGATATGGAAATTTGTGATGCCATAATGGTCAATTAGTGGCCAGCTAGAAAGTTTTTAGTGCTCATAGCGACCTGGACTAATGAAAATAAGTCTGATTAAAATTAAAATAAATGTGATTGCAAAAAATAAGATGGAGGGCCAAGTGGTGACTCTAAATAATTTATCAACTTATTTTGTATTAAATGTCTTACAAGTCAAAAAGGGTGTGTGCACATGTTTGAAGCTACTATAGGGAGAAAGGGAAAATGCATTTAATGTCCTGCACAATAGGTGCTCCTACACATCACTGTAGTGAATTTTTAATGTTCCTTTTTTTTGTTACTTTTCATGTGGAGATATGTCACATCTTGGTTTATAGATCGAGGAAAACCTACCAATCCAAGACAATCATCACCCATGAATCTTTGGAAATTTAACAAAGTGAAACCCTAAAAGTGTTGTGGTGTCAGAAACATTAATTAGGAAAGAGAAATTAATATTAACTTAAATGCCCAGATTGCATGAAATTTAAACCTCAACATCTAAATCTGGGCATTATAGTAAGACATGGATTAATCATGATGAGAATGGCCTTCTATGCAATGTAATGGGTTAGTTTGGGTCTCAAACATCTAGATGAAGGAGATATTCGTTCCATGAAGGTTCTGAAGGTGGGACTTTTGGAGCAAATTCCTGGCTTTCTTTCAGAACATGTGTTCTCTACCTCTCCTAATCAGATCGGAGTTGAAGATTGGTAAACTGAACCATTCAACGCTAGGGTGTACATAGAAAGGAAGGTGTCACCCAATGAGTGGCATTGATAGTCTTACTTGAATGCTGGGGAGATCCAATGCTTTAGATATAGTCTCACTCATAGAAGAAGAGTATGCTTGCTAGCTTCAATATAAGTTGTGAAGTAACTACAAGAACTCCAGATTCTCTGCATGCATGGATGCTTTCGAGCACAAATGGAGGCTGGAGTCATAAACAGATTAGTTTGGATCCCTACCAATTCTGATCAACAATTTGGAGGTAAAACTAACATACAAGAATATTATATCATGGGCTTGAATCCCATTTCCTTGGGCACAGACTATTGTGTCATTGGTTCAAATCCACTGATAAGCAGGAAAGATAGCGGAGAGCAAGTCGGGTTGATTGTTTTTAAATGAAAGTAAATGGAGGGGCGACTTTAGGAGAGGAGAGGAGAAGAGTGGGTCATGCAGAAGAAACCATAAGGATTACTTTTCACATCCCCTACTGTGCACCAAGCGTGCTAATCCAAAAGGCCAAAAAAGGAAAAAAAATTGCGAGCAGCTTCTTTTTCTCCATTATTTCCTTCGATGCCCTCTATTTAAGACAAGACACCAAAGGGTGTCAAAAATATTTTTGAATTTGCTTCCAATGTTTATAGTTGATTCAAATAGATTGAGTTGTGAGAAGCAAATGATTGAGTAGAAGCAACTGAGAAGAGGATGATCATATCTTAATAGCAAAATGGCCATGGTCCTGGCAGAACATAGAAACTTAAACTTAGTGTCTCTATCTTACTTTGTTTCTTCTTCATCATCATTAAATGCATTACATTTATCTCCCCCTTTCACCAATCACTTTACCTTATATTTCATCACCTCTTAATGCCCTCCATATCACATTTCTTCAGCATTTCAATGTCACTAAACTTGCATAAATACTTCAATCCATTGATATGCTTTCCCATCTCATTTTCCATTCTCTCACCTCATCATCAACTTTTCAGCCCGGCCTACTTCTCTCTCGTTCTCATTCTCTCCCTAGATCAGTGTTTGGTTTTAGGGCCATGACTGACATAAAAATTGATGATTCATGATTCTGAATAAGAATAACAGAATCTTAACTGACCTCTAATCCCCTTAGCATGCTTCAGGTTCATAATCTCTTGGTTCCTCAACTGAGATGTGTTAAGATACTCAAATTTGCTGCCTTTAGGCGTATCTACTTGATCCCCAACATGTTAAATATCCTCATTCATCTCAATGATCCCTGTTATTGATCCATCATCATCATTACTCATTCAGATCACATCAGGAATGGAGAAAAATCAAGAAGATCAGGATGAAGAAGGATGGGCATCTTAATAACAAAAATTTTGCAAAAGTGAATTTTGTTCAGGGATTTATTCTATGTATACTTGACGATAATTTTTCATAAAACCCCTTGATTTTAAATATATCTTTGAACTCCAAAAAATTGTTTGTGTGATCCTTTTCATTCAGATATCAATTTAATTAATAACCCTAATGGTCCAAAAACATTTATTATGCAATATTAGTAATTAAGATATTAATCATTAATTAATAACTCATCAATTTAAGCTAATTGATAGGTTGATCATAGAACCCTGGGTTGCTTGGCTACACATTTTTCCCTATAAGATACAACGAAGTATATGTTGACTCTCTGATGGAACGTTACTATCATCGACAGTCCATTATTTAATTGACACTTCTAGAATGTCTTAGGGATTGGTCAATCAAACCCTAATTTTTCATCCCAGTTTGTACGATTAATTTGGGAAGTCATCATAGAACTCTATATAATAGGGAAGGTCATGGTCTCATGTTGGTCCAACTTTAGCTAAAAACATAGATATGGATTTTTATCAGCTCTTTATCATTTCATATTGCCTAGTCAAAATCATACTTAATGCTCAATTTCATGGTTTTTAACAGAAAATAAGACCTCAAAATTAATTTTGAAACATAAACGGGAAATTTAGTTCTGGAACCAATATACTAAATCAACCAAAATCTTAACATGAATTTCCAAGGAATAAGTCATAAAAGTGTTAAGGAAATCATATTATTCAAATTTGAATGGGTTCCAACACTAAAGTTTGTATCCTTTTCAACTTAATTAAATTTCTAATATTACACGAAAGATAATATATATGGACTGTTAGGAGATCAGAAATATGGGTTGCAACTAGGGAAATAGAGGGAGGGAGAGAGAGAGAGAGAGAGAGAAATGGGAAATATGTAAATGTGGATAAAGGGAGTGATTGATAGAGAAAGAGATAAAGTTAGAGAGGGTGAGAGTGTGAGGGCAAACAGGTTAGAACTAGAGTGGTAGAGATAGTGAGAGCAAAGGAGATAGAGTTAGAGAAGGGGTGATAAACAAGAAACTAGGCTAAAATATGTCATTAAGGCTCTGATTTATACACCAATATTTACATAATTTCATCATTTCATGGTAAATAAAGTAGTGGGGAGAGGGTGAGAGGGAAAGGGACAAAGTTATATAGGGAGAGAGAGTAAGAGGGAAAGAGATAAAGTTAGAGAGGGGTGATAAACCAGAAGCTAAGTTGAATATGCCATTAAGGCTCTGATTTATGCAATATTATATACAAGGTTTCCTTAGAACATGTGAAGGGTTGAATCCACAATAAGGTAATGAGAGAATAAATTTTGGTTAAACTACATTTTAGACTATTTTTACAAGTCTTTCTATGTTTTGGATGTGAAGACAAAAAAATGGTACAATGTTAAATACATTCTACTAATTTATATGAATTTTAGAAATCTGTTAGCATTTTTGGAGACATACATCAATTCACATTAATTGAATAACTTGTACTAGTCCTCTAACAGTAGGATATCAGGCATTTTGGGGCACTTACGAGCGTTAGCGTGTCGTCGAGTGGCAGAATTGGACAAAATGATGTAATTTTTTAATATGAGTAATTTGTTACTGTGGTTGGATGCACTGGAAAGCTTTTCTAGGATATTCACCTGAATGTATACCTAAATAAGAATGTGAGAAAATTTTGAATTAAACATACCTGAGATCAGGGAAACATCGTTGTCACTTCCCATAAGGATCGAGTGGTTCATAGAGGGAAATATATGAATGTAGAAACTAAAGGAGACGAAGTAAGAGAGGGAGATAGAGAGAGATTGAGAGAAGGAGAGTGAAAAAGAGATCTGGTTAGAGGAATAAACTGAGCGGATAAGATAGCAAGAGTGAAAATAGATAGAGAATGAGAGAGGGAGGTAGGAAGAGGCATAAGCAGAGAGAGACAAACATGAAAAAATACAGACAAAGAGAAACTGGTAGATAAAGAGGGAGGTAAAGAGAGACAGAGAGTGAGAGAGAGGGAGTGGGCAAGGAAGTCAGAGTGTAGGAAGGGAGAGAACAAGTGTGAGAGAGGGAGGGCGAGGGCAAAGGAGAGAGGGAGGGATGGAGAGTAAGAAAGAGAGATATCAGTTAGATAAAAGGATCAAGAAAGACAGATCCAATCAGAGATAAAACAAGAGATAATAAGAGACAAAGAGAAAAGATCTAGAGAGGGCATGAAAGAAAGAGCCAGATAAAGAGGGCACAGGTGAGGGTGTGAGTGAGAGTGAAAGTGAGTGCAGGGAGATGAGCTAGAGTGAGCATGAAATGTGTATATATATATATATATATAGAGAGAGAGAGAGAGAGAGAGAGAGAGAAATAGAGAGAGTATTTTGAGGGAGAGCAAGAGACTGAGAGAAATCAATAGAGGTAGAGATATAACACCATAGAGAAATAGACATAGAGAGTGAGAGAGGTAGAGAATGTATATAAAATAAATTTCTAAATTTAATAATAGTTATTTTCCTGTGGTCTTTTTTTTAGTGTGATGAATGAACCACAACATGACCAGATTTGATCCACCTTAAAAAGTTGGACTAATAGTCTTGGGTTTTTGTCTACCTGAACCTCGTTCAGACAAGGACGGCGCGTACAGTCTGATATTCCACTGGATTGACTATATACTTCACTGTACCATCTTTCTTGAGGTGTCTCCTCACATACTGAGGGTGGACGATCACATCTTTACCACTCAATCATTTTTTTAAACTTATTTCTGCTTAAGGTTCTATGATAGTTCCAATTCCATGAATATGAACTTAGGGTCAACGAACAATCGTGCATCTTAAAAGCCTAAAATTGGTGTGTTTTAATATGAGTTAATCATGTTGAAAGGATTTAGACATGCATTAATATTTATAAATTTTCCATTTTCAAAAAAAGAAATTTTAGAATAAGAAAGTTTTCGATCGACAAGGAGGAAGAGACTAAAATTTGAATTGTAATTTATGGTTCTAGGAGATAAAAAGTAAATACTCAATGTGAAAATACCTAACAGAGAAAGGATATTAAATGAAAGAAAGGGGTCAAGTGTTCTTAACATTCTACTGAAGATTCAGAACCCCAGAAATATATATGAGGAGAGTAAGAATGGTTATACCTTGATCCCCCTTGAAGGATCAAGATCTAAGAGAAGAAGAAAAGCGTTAGAAATTCTAACCCTTATTGATTTTTCCCCTCAGTTTGGGTGTTCAAGATCTTGAAGAGGAATTCAACCAAAAATGGACAGTAATAAGTAGATATCAGTCTATTGAGTCTAGACATGATCATATCAATGAGATAAAACTTATATAATTTTTCTGGAACTTTATTATGCACTGTTGTACTGCGGCGGTACACTACCTAAATAACCTATCATAGGGCATGAATATTTCACCCATGCATGGCATTTTGTCAAGGAACTATAAGACGATAAGAATGAAACAACAAACTCACCAGATTAATCCATGAAATGGAAGGAAAAATGACTTCAAAGCTTGTCGTGTTTTCCTGGCCGGGGAAACTTTGAAGCATTTTCCATCCTGTTGGTGCCATCATTTTAACAGCCCAACAAACAAGGACAAGATCAATAAGGGAATAAAGAGAATAAAAGGATGCAACTACCTTGAAAATTTCTGCTCAATCCAACGGCTGGATTGTGAGATATCAAGGTTTGAAATCTGGCAAATTCTAGTTTTCCATTAGTTGTCTCTTTCTCTCTGCCACTAACGGACTAGGTTTTTCACAGCTTGATTGGCCCAAAAAGGATGCACCTACAGAGAAAACATATAATTAGCTCATAATTGGTCGTTATACCCTTGCAAATTGCAAGGTCACAATGGTGTGGTGTGAAATTACTCTTTAATCCAATCATACACAAATAAGGTATTAAATTATTCCCTCACATAGAGTGTAATGACACAGAGTATTATATTTAATTCCAGAAAATAGAAATAAAGGATTTTCTAAATCTAAATATTTTGTTTACGAGTAAAAACTATATTATTAAGGAATATGTCATAAAGAAATTAACAGAAAATATGAAATAATATGATTTTAAACATCCAAAAAATTATTTAATGAATTGGAAAATTGGATTCAGCGAGAATAATATACCATACAAATGAGTAAAACCAAAGAGTCTGGAAAATTATAAATCATACTAAAATCTGTTTTGATCAATATAGTATCATGAAAATATATGCATTTTGATGCAGAAAATATATGTATGAAAATATATCATTCATAAATAAGATTATGAATGATATTTCCATATTAAATTTTCATGCTGTCAGCATCCATACGAAATCTTTGGTATCTCAAGTTTAAGAACCACTTATACAGTTGTATCGTAAATGTATCTAATTGAAAGTTTTACAATACTATAGAGAGGTTTATACAGAAAAATTAAATAAAATATTTCCACTAAAGAGCACCCCCTATGTATAATGAGTGTTTCCACAATCATTGGCTAGGTGAACAGTCATTATCATCATATTATCAAGACTAGATAATGCTATTTTATCACAATATTTTTGGGTTTTTTAAGTATATTTAAAATAACTATTAAACATATGATTACAGACTAGATATAAATATATCATTATCTCATCATAATTCACTTGGTCATCACATGTGATCCTGGTTTAATTATAAACATCACAAGTATAACATCTTACTATTTATTATATCGATTAATATTCAGAAATACTTGGAATGTGTGATTTACTTTTGCGCCACTGGTATTTCCATCAATTTCATCAATGTTATGTTTGGTTTTTGGTTAAAATATATTTTTTATGTGATTTATTCTAAATGTAAAATTTTTATTCATAACAATAATCATGTCAAAAAAACAAACAATGTGCTCATATACCCTCTTCTTATATCCAATGTTCTGTATTATCATGTAAAAGCCCTGCTATAATTAACCAAAATGATGATATAAATGGTGAAAGTAAAAAAAGATCAGCATAAGTTGGAAATATTAATTTTTGACTCCATTTAAATATAATAAAAAATGTATAGAGATTTGATAAAAGAAACATTTTTAATAGCATGTTTCAGTTCCTAAATTATGTGTGATTAGTGAAATCATATTTTGTAAATTAGTGTTTCTAAAATGTGATTTTGGTCGTGGTTTAGATGATTTTAAAATAACTGTTCTAGGTTGTTTTTTATGAATCATGTGGCTTTATAACTATGATTTCGTTCATGGTACATAGCTTAATCTATGCCATAATTTTCTGACTTTTCAGAGATTTTTTCCTTTTACAATGACACAAATCGGAGTGCAAAAGAGATTGAATGCAAGGGTTTTTGTTTGTTTACATCATTAGAAGATGAAGATATATATACATATTATCCTATATTACTCTAATCTATTTCTAGATAACCATTAAAATGACTATACTTAAAAATTGATTGGGAAAACATAGCATGTTGCCATATGAAAGATTTTGACCAGATACTGTCCGGTTATAATAAAGAGTTAGATGTGGACCTCACATCCACTTGTAAAGTTTCCTTGCATACTTTACTGGATAATTCTTAAGTTATACTACCTGGTATATGTAATTTATGTAACAACAACCTCCAAGTCCTGCTGACTCTCATTAAACAAATATCCCATTTTTTTTAGTACATTGATTCTGGATGGTATATTTATCCCTTAAAATATGTCATTTCACACATTTGTTGGTTATTTAGTGAAAATGTTGCCATATAACTTTCAGTGCAGTCCTTAGACTTCATAAATTTAAATGTTCTTTGTGTTTCTCTCAGATTTTCATATTTTCTGTATTCTTCATGTTTATCTGAAATGTTATTATACCCATTGCTCTTTAACATCCATTGCAGCACATAGGATTCATATATTTCTATAAATTCTTCGTGTTTCTCTCAGATTTTCTATGTTCTTCGTGTTTCTCTCAAATTTTATTATATTGGTTGCACTATTTCGTTCACTACAATCTGTAGGCTTCATAATTTTCAATGTTCTTCATGTTTCTCTCAGATTTTCTAATTTTCATATTTTCTGTGTTCTTCGTGTTTCCCTAAGATTTTTATATTTTCTGAAGTCTTCATAATTTGATATGTTCCTTGGGTTTCTCTGAGATTTTCGTATTTCTTAGTAATTTTATCTTATTTCATATTATACTTATGAGGAAAGATATTTCGCATTGAAGGATAAAGTCAAACGAAGATGTGATTGGTTGGTTCATCCAGCGGCCCACCTTTGCCCCCTGTTTTAATTAAAATAAATTAATGAAAATACTCTTTAATATATATATTTTGAAGATAAAGAGATAAAGACGACTGAGGAAGACAAAAACTCCAGTTGTAGAGAGAGAATAGAGAGAGAGAGAGAGAGGCGGGTGATCAAAGAACTTGTCTAGAGAGAGAGATAAGATCATAGTTATTATAGAAAAAATCTTCCAAGACTTAATTTTATTCAGGGTGGGAGATGTTTACGGATGGAGAGAGAGATGGATATGGAAGGGTGTGGAGAGACAGTTGTAGAGAGAGACATGTAAACATAAAACAAGTGTAGAGAGAGAGATAAGATCATAGTAATTACAGAAAAACTCTTGTAAGACTTGGTGATGAAAGAACTTATCTAGAGAGAGATAAGATCATAGTAATTACTGAAAAATGTAAGACTTGATTTTATTCAGAAAGGAAGATGTTTATGGGTGGAGAGAGAGATGAATGACTATACCTTGTAAAAATATTATGAAGATGAAGAAAGAAGTGGACGAGACAGTTGTAGAGAGAGACATGCAAAGATAAAGAAAGTGTAGAGAGAGAGTTAAAAACATAACAATTGTAGAAAAAAATCTTGGAAGACTTGATTTTAATGTGAAAGGAATAGAGAGAGAGATGAATGAATATCACATTATAAAATTATTCTATAGAAAGAAGAGAGAAGTGAAAGAGACACTTGCAGAGAGAGAAAGTATACAGATAGAAAGAAGGGTAGAAAGAGAGACAGGTAAAGATAGAGCAAGTCTGGAGAGAGAAATTGACAGGGGTAGAGAGAGACATTAGCACATAATAATAATAATAGAAAAAATCCTGTAAGACTTGATTTTAATGCGAGAGGGATAGAGAGAGAAATGGATAAGGGCGTAGAGAGAGACATCTAATAATATTACTTTTAAAAGTTTTGATGTTAGAGAGAAAAAGAAGCGAATGAGACAGTTTAGAGAGAGAAAGTATACAGACAAAAGAAGGGTAGAGAGAGAAAAACTGAAGTACAAAGAGATAGTTTAGAGAGAGAGCTTGAAAGGTGTAGAGAGAGAGAGGTAAACATAGCAGTTTACTACTTATAGAAAAATTCTTGAAAGACTTGATTTTATTCCGAAAGGAGATGTTTAGGGATAGAGAGAGAGATGAATAATGAAGGCCGTAGAGAGAGAGATGAAAGAATTTGACGTTGTATAATATTTTTAAGATAAAGAAAGAAGTGAAGGAGACAGTTTTAGAGAGAGAAAGTATACAGACACAGAGAAGGGCAGAGAGAGATAGGTATAGAAAGACCTAGTCTAGAGAGAGGCAAACGTAGTAATCTACTTATAAGTAATAAATCTCGAAAGACTCGATTTTAATGCGAAAGGGATATGTTTAGGGGTAGAGAGATTGATGGATAAGGCTGTAGAGAGAGAGATGAACGAATGTTACTTTTAAAAGTATTTTGACCGTAGAGAGAGAAAGAATTGAATGAGAGATTTGTAGAGAGAAATCTAGAGAGGAGAGGGGTAGAGAGAGAAAGTAGATGGACATGTAGAAGAGGTGAGAGAGATATGGTAGAAAGAGCCAGCCTAGAGAGAGAAGTTGAGAGAGGTAGAGCGAGAGTCGCAAACGTACCCATCTCATATATATAATTCTTGAGACTTGATGTTTAACGCGGTAGCGAGATATTTAGAGGTAGAGAGAGGTCACGAGAGACGTAGAAAGGTTTAGAGAGAGAGATGTAGAAACAGGGAAAGAAGGGTGTAGAGAGAAATAAAGATAAGGAGAGAGTCGGGTAAAGAAGGGTGTAGAAGGAGAGAGCGATAGAGAGAGATGGAGACAAATAGAGAAAGAGAGAGGGGGGGAAAGAAGGATACAGAAGAGAGAGAAACATGGAAAGAAGGATGTAGAGAGATAGAGAAACAGAGAAAGAAGGGTGTAGAGAGAGATAAAGATAGGGAGAGAGAGTCGGGGAAAGAAGGGTGTAGTAAGAGAGAGCGATAGAGAGAGATAGAGACAAATAAAGGAAGAGAGAGTGGGGGGAAAGAAGGATACAGAAGAGAGAGAAACAAGGAAAGAAGGGTGTAGAGAGAGATAGAGAAACAAGGAAAGAAGGGTGTAGAAAGAGATAGAGAAACAAGGAAAGAGGGGTGTAGAGAGAGATAGAGAAACAAGGAAAGAAGGGTGTAGAGAGAGATAGAAAAACAGGGAAAGAAGGGTGTAGAGAGAGATAGAGAAACAAGGAAAGAGGGGTGTAGAGAGAGATAGAGAAACAAGGAAAGAAGGGTGTAGAGAGAGATAGAGAAACAGGGAAAGAAGGGTGTAGAGAGAGATAGAGAAACAGGGAAAGAAGGGTGTAGAGAGAGATAGAAAAACAGGGAAAGAAGGGTGTAGAGAGAGAGATAAAGATAGGGAGAGAGTCGGGGAAAGAAGGGTGTAGTGAGAGAGAGAGAGAGACACATATAGAAAGAGAGAGACGGGGAAAGAAGGATACAGAAGAGAGAGAAACAGGGAAAGAAGGATGTAGAGAGAGAGAGAGATAAAGATAGAGATAGAGTCGGGGAGGAAAGGGTGTAGTAGAGGGATAATCAGGGGAAAAAGTATGAAGAGAGAGAGATAAAGATAGATATAGAGTGGGGGAAAGCAGGGTGTAAAGAGAGAAAGAGCTATATATAGAGATAAAGAGAAAGGGGAAAACAGGGTGTAGAGAGAGAAAGAGCCATATACAGAAAGAAATAGAAAGAGATTGAGAGATAGAAAGATTAGAGAGAGAGACAGGGAAATCAGGGAGATAGATAAAGACTAAAGAGACAAAGAGAGATACAAAGAGTTATAGAGAGAGACAGGGAAAGCAGGGAGATAGATAGAGAGATAAAGAGAAATAGAAAGAGTTATAGAGAGAGATAGGGAAAGCAGGGAGATAGAGAGATAAAGAGTGAGCTAGAGAAATAGAGATAGAAAGAGAGATAAAGAGAGAGCTAGAGAAATAGAGATAGAAAGAGAGATAAAGAGAAAGCCAGGGAGATAGAGATAGACAGTTATAGAGAGAAATACGGAAAGAAGGGAGATAGATTGAGAGATAAAGTGAGATCTAGAGAGATAGAGATATAGAGAGAGAGACAGGAAAGAAGGAAGCTAGAGAGATAGAGAGAGATAGAGAGAGGTATAGAGAGAGAAAATTAGAGCTAGAGAGAGCTACATCGAAATAGGGAAAGAAGAGAGCTAGATAGAAAGATAAAGAGAGAGCTGGAGAGATAGAGACAGATAGAGAGATAAAGAGAGAGCTAGAGAGATAGAGATATAGAGAGAGAGAGACAGGGAGCGAAGGAAGCTAGAGAGATGAGAGAGACAGAGAGAGTAAAGAGAGAGAAAATTAGAGCTAGAGAGAGCTACAGAGAGAGAGGGAAAGAAGAGAGCTAGATAGAGAGATGAAGAGAGAGCTAGAGAGACAGAGACATAGAGGATAAAGATAGAGCCAGAGAGATAGAGAGATACAGGGAGAGAAGGAAGCTAGATAGAGAGAGAAAGAGAGTCATAGAGAGAGAGAGAGAAAATGAGCGGTAGGGAGAGAGGTAATCTGGGAGAGCAGAGGGTATAGACACTAGACAGACGTTAGATAAGGATTAAGAGAGAGAAATATGGAGAAATAGGAGGGAGAGAGAAAGAGACAGGTAAAGAAGGGTGTAGAGAGATATATATATATAGAGAGAGAGATAAATAGATGGGGCTAGAGAGAGAGATAGCAGAGTAGTATCAGAAAAAAAAAACCGGGGGAGGGCTTAAATAGAGAATGAGAAGTGTCAGTTTCAGTACGATCGAAAGTATGAATTGTTCGAAGCTCGTCCGAGCAGAATTGCGATCGAGAGGAGGAGAAGATTGCGTGAGTGACAAGTAAAGAGAAGTAGAAGAGCAAATCTGCGCAATTGAGGACGCATTTTGAGCAGATTATGAGCTGGACAAGGGTTGCCGCGGCTGGCCAGGCGGCCACTGCGCACGCGCTGCTCCTCGTGTTCACTCTTCTCCTCGCTCTGAAGATTGATCGGAAGATCTATTATTCGTGGGGGTGAGATTTCCATGTACTTTGTTTTCATCTTCTCGGATGGCTTTTTTGCTTGTTTTCGGCCTGGGTTTTCAATTTACCCGCAAAAATATGAAATTGAGGATTCAGAATTGTGGTAGACGGTTTCAGTGATCTATTTGTAGCTTTGAGAATTGGGTTGGAATGTTTTATCCCTGGTTGTGAGTTTCTGTATTGGTTTTCATGTTCTCATTTATTGGTTTCGCGGGAATTCGGCTTAGTTTTTCAATTTTCCTAAATTTGTAAGTGAGAACCGAGATTCGTGGCTAACAAGTAAAGTGATCTATCTTTAGCTTTGAAATATGAGAATTGGATTGGAGTCTATTATCCCTGTTGGTGAGGTTCCTTTATAGGTTTCCCTGGAATTCGGCCTAGTTTTTCAATTTACCCGCCAAATACGAGATGGAGGATTCAGAATCTATTTGTAGCTTTGAAATTTGAGAATTGGGTTAGAATCTTTTATCCCTGGTGGTGAGGTTTCTGTATTGATAAGGATGTTCTCGTCAATTGTTTTGGCTGGATATCATTTTGGTTTTTCAATTTATTATTATTATTATTAAATATCACCAGCTAGTTTCGAATCAGGGTGCATTCTTCTCTGTTTGTACTAGAGTATGCATCAACGTGAGTTTCATGTAGGATAATTTTTTATTCCTCCATTTCTCTGTATGAAACGTATCAAAAGGGCGGACAAAATATATCCTACATCCATTCAGGCCTACCCTATTTGTATTTTTATCCATTAAAATTTGAATTTAATGAATTAGTTCATCAGTATTTGACTTAATTGGCTGAGAAGCTTCGAGGAGATTATTGTTGTCCATGCAAACATTTGGATAAGCAATATGCTAGACGGTTCTGAAAGCTCTAGGTGGTTGAAATGGATAAATTTATTGAAGGACAACATTAATTCCTGATTAAAAGAAAAATATCTTCATTTACCTCGTAGATGGAGATCATGTGATATGAAACAGCACGGACATGCATGGATACTGTATGAGAAATGTGTTTCATCTGCTGAACTTATCTTTCAGCTAACATACCCAAGTACCAAGCGTTATGATGTTGATAGTGTTTAAGAGCCGATATCTCTAAGGTTATGTGGTTATGATCGAGGCTATTTTACAGATAAAATATGAAAAATTATGTTTATCTGATAAGGTTCTCCGCAGAACATATCTTGAGAAAAAGAGAAGGAACCATCAGTCAGCACGTGTACCAGTCCACTCATGTGCTGATTCAAACACTTAGATGGCAGGAGCAGGAAGCCTAAAAATAAAGGGACAGGAGCTGTATTGTGGGGAGGGAAAAATCAGTTACAAGTAGGGAGCTGCGGATCAGGTTAGAAGGGGGAGATTCTCTCGTTTTTAGTGGAGGTAGGAGTCGATCTGACTCTTCTTGGTGTTCTGCATCTTTCATATCATATACTCCATTCTGGTCCACCGATTCTTTTACATGTACATCTGGATTTCATTCTCGATCTATACCTCTACTCTTGGAAATTCTTGACGACTTTGTATTTGGAATTTCGAACATGTTTCGATCCACCTAGGATCGTAACATTATCTTTCAAAACATCACACAACTCATTAGTTATTTATCAACTTTCTGAAAGGTTCTCAGACCACGATGAATCCACTGAGGTTATGATTTATCATTTTACTTTGTCAAAGAATGAGATTCAAGAAAAATGTTAAAGGTTCTCCGGTAATGCTAATCAATTATAATATCAGTGAGTCAATCTGGTAGAAACCTTGATGTAGGTCCCTATGGAAGAAAGCAAATCATGAATGAAGAACGAGAAAAGATAGAGAAAATGACAGGAAGGATAGATTGAGAAAAGGATGAGGAGAGAATGGAGCACTAGTGGTGTAGGTCAACATCAATGCATGTACTCCTCGAAGGGTCCATCGGCTGTACCAGTCTGTTCTCTCATCCTGATTGCCTCCTCCGAGTTCTCTTTTCTCTCTCCTCTTTCCCAGCTTCCGTAGCAGTTACTTTTTATTGCGTACCCTGCACAATGTTGGTGTTACATTTATTTATATGGTTGGAGAGCTTTTCAGCTGCAGATGCATGTTACAAGGCCAATTTAATTTAACCAGTGGACAAATGTTATGTTTAAATTTTATGTGGTCAAATGTTGTCCAAATATTTACATTCAGTAAGAATATTAGTTTATTAGGACTGTAAAATTTTATGAAAGGTATCAGCTGCAAACTACTTAGTTAATATTTTTTATTAATCTTTTTTATTTTTGTAGGGTGGTCTTTGCTCCTCTCTGGTTATTTCATGTTGTTGTTGCTCGTGGCCGGTTTTCACTCCCTGCACCAACATTACCTCATGGACGTAATGTATGGTTCATTATCTGTCTATAGTCTCGTTGAAGTAGTGACCTTTTGAAATATCAATTTTACTCTTGCATTATTTTCAGTGGGCCCCGTGTCATGCTGTTGTTGCAACACCATTGCTCATTGCGTTTGAACTGCTTCTTTGCATACATCTCGAGAGTTTTTATGGTAAGTATTATGAGGCTCTCAACGTGGAGAAGAATTCGAGAACAGCTCATATGTCCTTTTCTCTTTAGTGGAATTGATTTCCTATTTGATGTTGTCTTTTAAGTTGTATCATAATTTATCTAGCATTATATTTATATCTTATTAGTTTTGGTTTATTCCTTCAGCTTATGGTTACACTGCTGTAAACTTAAAGATTGTCTTTCTTCCCCTCCTAGCACTTGAGGTGATAATTCTTGTTGATAATTTCAGGTATGTTATTATTTTTGGTTTTCTGTTAATTTTCATATTTTTCCTTCTGTTTCTTGTGATGCTGTCATTCACATAATGCTTGACGTTACCCAAACTATGGGGAAATGATTTGGTATTTAAAAGGATAGTTGATGCCGCTTATCTATATGTTTCGAGAGATGAGAGTTTTTAATGTCATTTATTAAATTCTGATGATTGCCAGCTATAGACTTTATCTACGCATATCCAGGGATTGTCTTCAAATGTCACAATGCAAGTTGCCAAAAAAAGTACAATGACGCCCAGAAATATAGAGTGTTTCTGTTTGTCAGGTCTACAATTCTCGCACATAAGAGAATTAACAGAAGTTGACTTAAAAATAAAATGAATTTTGAAATTTGACTTCAAACAATTATCCACGCCCTTTAAAACATAAATTGACTAATATTGTGAATGCCGCATATGTTTTCTTCATATGCCGAAATCTTTGATTCATATGTTTTCTATTGTATTGAGTGTATCTTCTTTTCACTTGCTTTGCTCATATGCTCAATCAACCGCTGGTTTTATGGGCAGGATGTGCAGGGCTTTGATGCCAGGGGATGAAGAGAGCATGACAGATGAAGCTATATGGGAGACACTTCCTGTAAGCTTTATTTCAGTCACCCCTTGTCAATCTTTAACTGTGGCATTGTTAACCATAATGTCATATGCCGAAAGTGTAAATCTGTCATTGCACTTGTAGTTTGTTTTTACAAATAAACATGGGATGACTTCTAGATTTCTTCTTTTGTTCTTAGGAAGATCCAAAACTAGTGGGATTTGCTAGCAATAAAATATCCCCAGGGGTTACATTCACTCTTCTTACGGCTAGGGAGCAGTGTTCAAAAGATATAATGATATGCCTTTTGAACACCGCCAAATGACCTGTTTGCAGAATTGCGGACAAACATCAGTGACTCAACTTTCTCCAGGCAATATTAGTTTTTCAGAATACAATATTTACCCCATAGACGTAAAACGTTGTTTTGGTTATTTTTCTCTCATATATTTTCATATATTTTTCAAGATCTGATGATTTTATGGTCATGAGATTATAATTTTAAGTCTCAATTTGTATCTTCTCACCATTTTTCAGTTCTTAATTATTTCCGCCATAGGCCTGGGTTTATAATATAATCCTCAGGGAATAGAATACACATCAACCGTTCCTGAGGACATGGAAGTCATACGAAGCAACTTGTTTGCAAAGTAGGGCCTCCTTTGGAAGTAGCTGAATGAAATCTCTATTGATTTCTGTTCCCGGTTGTGCAAGAATAGGCCGAGGATGAAATAACATTCCAGTAAGCAGCTTTAAGGATTTAAATTGTTGGCACATCAACCAATTTAAAATTATGATATAAACTTTTCACTTATGATTTAGTGGTTGTCTCTATGTCTGTCTATCAGAGCAACTATGCAATCGTGATTTGTCTGCAAGGTGTCATCTGTTCGCAAAGTACATATCCTTCTTGGTTGGGGAGTTTGAATCTGAGCCAATCCTGAGAAGAAATCTGTATCCGCCATCCTTATATTTTTTCGGATCAAAATCCTCCATCCTTATATACCTTCGAGACAAATCAGAGTTGCATCTGGATTAGCCCTTTCTGGCGTTGGATCATAATGAGTACAACTTTAAGCTGTTGTGACCCTTCAGGATTCTTCCCCAATACGTTAGTGGTAACATTGCTCAATTTGCTTCACTTTACCTTGATTGTGAGCTTGTCAAAGAAGCTGGTATCTTGTGCGATATCTCTTCCAGCATGCCCTTGTGGATGCTGAGTAACTTCTGAAGAGACTTGTTATCTTCTGAATGGATGTCAATTCCGCAAGAACCTTGTCATTGACCATACAAATGCAGCAAGGACGTTCTCTGATACCAAATCAGAACTATCCTCACGAAATATAGAATATAATAACTGGTGTTGGGTAGGCTCATTCCCATCAGTACATCACAGTAGTTGCACTTTGATTTGAGATTAGTTTTGAAGTATTTCCTCTGTCTGTTAATTTGCAATAATATATTTTCACGCTAAATATTTTTCAGCTTTTTCTTGCAGCATTTTTGGATCGCTATTTCTATGGTCTTTCTTGTTGCTGCTACAATGTTCACTCTTCTGAAATTATGTGGTAATTTTTTATTAAATTTTTTTTACTCTTTTTGTCCATTATGAGCTTGCGTTGCGTCTCCGAAATATTAATTGGCTTGTTTGATTGGAGCGTGCTAGAAATCTAACCCTTTATTTAATTTTGTATCTATCAATTTGTAGCAAAGAGTTGAAAGTAAATTTTTTAGGAGAAAAGAGTTGAACGTGCTTTCTTACTCTTCATGGTTGCAGTCCAGTTTCTGTTTTGACTCTGGCTGTTATGCATGTCAGAAAGGGGCTGGTTAGTAAATTGTAATGTTACATCACATTAGGGTATAAGAGGGCTGCTAGAGTCGAACAGGCAATTCCTTAAATGTGGGGTTGATTTAACTTAAACATTTCTGGAAGAGTTGGTCATTAAAATTCTTATTCTAATCTGGTTACTGCTTATCTGATGCAACAGAGTTTCGGAGATAATTTTTCTCTATTTCTTAATGAATATTAGTCCATTTGGTTTGGACTGTTGTCTGACTTGGGCAATGTGAAATTAAAACTCGATTATGCTGACAAATAGTAAGTTGAAGTTGATCTTGGCAAAGGATGTGGGGCAGGAAAATTGAAGCGCTGAATAAGAACTCATTGTTTTTTATTTTATGGGTTTAATAAGATCAATTGCCAATGGCTATCTTTCTCATCTCCCTGCTGCCAAAAGAATGATGGAACGATCATGCCTGAACTTTGTCTTAATCTATTCGGGAAGTCCCTCATCATATTATCGTAGAAGTTTAGCAACAAAAGTAGTTCACGTCTGATTTTTAATGTTTTTAAATTCTGTGATAATTGAAGGACACAGATCCAATGATACCTTTATTGTCTAGTTTGGAACCACCAATCATTGCAAAGAACTTCAAATCATCATATGTTTCTTGTCTTGTAGGTGACGTTGGTGCCCTGGCCTGGTGGGATTTATTCATAAACTACGGGTATACTTCTTTATTTTTATAAGACCTTGATTAGTCCATACCTCGCTTCCTTAAATGATTCACTTTGTTGAACAGGATAGCAGAATGTTTTGGATTCCTAGTGTGCACCAAATGGTCGAATCCAATGATCCATCGGGACATGCTTCGAAGCGAACCATGTTCATCTTCTAGCACGATTAGATACCGTGAATGGAGCAGCGGTTTGGTTCTTCCTTCATTTGAAGATCCCCAACAAGAGAGAATGTGTGATTTAGCAGACATTGGGGGCCACATCATGAAGATTCCTTTCATAATCTTTCAGGTTATTCTGTGCATGCGTCTGGAGGTAAAAATTGTTTTCTTCAACTTTTTTATTTACCGCTTTATTGTTAGTGTCTGTCAATTTGGTATCCTCTTGATAAGATCCTGGGCGGGCCTTTGATAGATACTTCCACCAACAGACGAGAAATACTCCTGATTAAATCCAATAACCAAATATGGTATCAAATGTAGCTGATTAAACGTAACCAGAAATGTCCAACGAGCAATCCGGAGTCAAGAGGGAAGAAGAACATAAGAACTGAGATAGTATGGAAGGAGTAGAGAGACTTTCCGGATCGGATGTCGTCTCCTCTCCCTGAGCTGGAGAATCTCCGCTCCCGTCGAAAAGGCGTAACAACTTCTTGGAAAGTGATGCCTCTATTGAGCTCCCCCCACCTTTATTTATATGACTCAGCATTGGGTCTTCAGTTAGGGGCGGCATGTGCTGCTCCCCGGCACGTGTAAGGTCCAAAGTCCGTCTTTGCCTCTTTGTTCTCTGATAAGTCCTGATGGGGACTCTATCAGCCTTTTTATAACAATGTAATGTTTTTTCAAATAAACATTCAACTTTGAATTTCCAAAACAGTGTCTCACTGAGTCAGAGGTAAGACATGGACATAAAAAGAGAGAGAAGAAGGCGTGGAGAGGAGGGAGAGTGGGAGATGGGAAGATCATCGGCTCAGGGAGGTAATGACAAGTTGCCATCCAAGCAGGTAAGATCATCTATAAGACAAAGTTGGGCAGGGCAAGAGGTAGTTCACAAGTCTGATATCCGATCCCCCTTAAGTAAACTGATTTGGAGTGTTTTTGGCTGGATTTGCTGACTGGGCCAGTGTTTCTCATAAACACTGCCTGGGATCTCAATGACATTGTGAAACTTCCCAAGTGGCTTAAAAATGGGAGGTTCTTCCACTTCACTCGTAGTTGGAGGCTGTTGCTGGTGAAGCGATAGGAAAAATGGTCTCTTGGTTCTCCTGACTTTCCTATTTATCAAGAGACTAGCAGAGGTAGATAAAATGACTGCATTATCACCAATGGCTTTGTAAAATTTTGAAATGTGAAAAACAGGATAGATTCTGGCAGTGGCGAGAAGTTTAATTTTGTAAGCCACAGGGCCAATATTTTTGAGAATTTGGAAGACCTAAAAATTTAGGGGAAAGCTTTTTAGAAAGACTTATTTTTGAATGACATCATCCTGTATGGACGATTTTTCTAGTATATTTCAACCCCTCTTGAAATTCCACCATACAACGGTGTTTATCTGCTTAACTTTTCACAAGGGATTGAGCCTTGGATTATTGATCTTTCAGTTGCGATAGGATAGTGTCTCTTTCTTTTAACAGATTGTCTGAAGAATCAAGCGGGGTGGTGGTGATCCATGAAATCGAAGAGGCAGTGTATCTCTACTGTAAACAGTTTTAAAAGGAGTCATCTGAATGAAAGAGTGGAAGGAACTATTGTAGCTCTACTCTGCCCAAATGCAGCCATTTCACCCACTTCACCCACTTCATCGGGCATTCAAAGGAGAAACAGCGTGAATAACATTTAAGGATTATGTTACTTCCATTCATTTCTGGATGGTAAGATGAGCAAAGCATTAACGTTGTCCCCTCCAGTCTATGTGACTCTATCCAAAAATAGATGATAAAAATGCTATCCTTGTTCAGAAATGATTGGTGGAGGAATTCCATGCAGTCTAACTACCTTTTTGAGAAATACTTCAGCAATATCATTAGCTGAGAATGGGTGTTTGATGGCCAAAAAAAACCCATTTTTGGAATAAAATTGGGAAGAATCACCTGAGAACGGCGATGAACCCTGATGTTATTAAAATTATGGATATTAGTACAGTGGATGACCAGATTCTTCCCTCCCCCCTTGTTTCTTTTTTTAAACCAACATGAAACAAGACTCTCCACATCATGAATAACACTTGTTCATCTAGGATGTCCTTTAAGTTACCACATTAAGGTGTAGCCCTATGCCCGTAGCACCACAAGGATTCTTCCCCACTCCGTCCTCCTAGACGCACCTATCCTAAGGGAAGGTCTCGTTGAGGAGACATATACCCGTGTGATCTGTCAGCTAGCTCCATGGCTGGTCGGCTGTTGACCTAGCCGCCAGCCAGAACGAGAGAAAAGAACAAAAACATTCATACTTCATTACCAGGGTTTCTCTGGTGGGAGGGTGCGTGCGTGACTGCTGGGAGGGCACGTGGAACCCAATCATACAAGGTGCCTTATCCGACCAGCGTGTGTCAGATTTCATAGATATGCAACAATCCCTATTTCAGCTACGACCAGAAGACGGAGAACGAGATAGTTGGACATGGAAAAATGGCCCCTTCTCGGTCTAAAAGGCTTATTCGATGATCCGAGAGGGACAAGAGGAAGACATGGCACTAGTCAGCGCATGCAGGTTCATAGGGTGCCGAAAAGTCCCATTGAAAGTGCAGTTTTTTGGGTGGCTGCTAGCAAGGAAAAGATTAATGACAAGAGTCTTTCACAAAACGTTATATCCAGATACTTCGTCACAATGCGTGTTGTGTTTGAATGGGGAAGAAGATTGCAACAATCTTTTCTTTGAGTGCTCCTTTGCTTGCACAGTTTGGGCCAGTCAGTTACTCTCAAGGATGAAGGTGACATCTGAACAGGCCTTTTGGGATTCGGCACAGAATTACATGGGAAGAAGAAACAAGGAAGGGGGCCGAGCACTAGCGGTGTTGTGGACCATCTGGCTACATATATACGAGGGTTGTTCAGAGGTAGAAGGGCTTCTACCGATGAAGCTATTCATGAAGCAGATGGACTTAAGGCAGCATGGTCCTTGCGAGCGACGGGAAGTGAAGGGAGGTTTTGATGGTGATTGATAAGCGTGTAAAGGGCCTGTGAGGTCCTGGCAGGGGGTTCACCGATTCGTCGGGTGTTCATCCCTTGTTATAATTCAAAAAAAAAAACGGGGTTTCTCTGGTTTAAAACCGAGACACTTACACGTAAATGGGCCGGACCCATATAAATGCGCTAGCGGATTAGTGGGCCTCTTATGTCTGGGGCCCACATTTATAGATAAATAGAAAACAATAAACTAATCATAAGTGTAGGGACAATAGGGCTTCTGCTGACATGATCTAATGCAAGGCCCATATCGCATGGCTAAACTGGCACGCATAGAAAAAATGGGAGCAGTCTTCATCGCCCCTTGATCGCATAACGCATTCTACTGAGGAGTCCAGGAACATTTTCTTCGTGAGGGCCTTGGTCACTAGTTGCCGGCAAATCAACAACCATCCAAAAATTTGCACCTGTATGGGAACTTTTGGTTTCCATCGAATTCTCCGAGTGGTGATGGGTGTCCATTCCTTCGTAAATCCCTCTCTAATCTTCAAGTAGGCTTCCCAGACCAAAAAAGATGTGCCTCTCCACTTCAATCCATATTCTGTCTTCTTTAAAGGTGTGAGATGTACTAGTGAGAACACAATCGGGTCAACCACACTGTCTTGCTTGGACAGATTCTTATGCTTAGAAAATAAGCATACTTAGCCTGTCAATTAGTGCTAAGATTGCATTGTAACCCTCAGAAGCAGGTAGTCCTTAAATGAAAGCCAAAAAGATATCGGCCCAGAATTTGTAAGGAATATACAAGGGTTGTGATAAGGTTTCTCCAAGGACCTATCATGATACCAAGAGGTGATGGTGTCAACTCCCACGTGCGACTTTATCCCGCATGTGTAATAGTTGAATAAATTTTGGCTGGAGTTGTCCACCATATATAAAAGAGAGGAGCAATCGAGAAGAGAACATGATCTTTTTGAGGAAAGAAGCGGTTATGGATGGAAGCTGGGAGATCATCCTGGCCCAATGGTGAGGACTGATCCCGCTCGCCCTCTAAATTCTTCAAGACAAGGCCGATTCTTCGCTCACTCTTTCTTCCCAAATGATCTACTCCCAATCGTATTCTTGTAGAACGCTCAGACAGAAGTGATTCATCTACTCTGGTATTTTCTTGGATGCTTTGTTATTTTTAGGAATTCTGCCGATTCGGTTCTTGAGGACCAAACTCTTGGTCTTGGGATCTTATTTGAACTTGAGGATTAGTTGACATTATGGAAAGAAGCTCCCAAGAACATATCAGAGAAAGAAGAGAGGAAGGAACTTCAGACGTGAAACCCAGTAATCGATGTGTGTATTTGAATAAGACAAAGACGTGGGAAGGTGCCTATAAATAAAAAACCAGGGCCAAGAATCAGGCAGCAGAGATCCTTCAAACTGGACAGGAGCAGAGTCGACTCTGTGACTCTCTTCTTTTATGCCCATCTTACAATGTCAAGCGATACCTCAAGTGCGGGAGTTCTTTGAGCCCAAATTGGGGGATGGGGCAAGGTTCCATTTTTGGACTGATAATTGGTCTAACCAAGGCAGCATGAATTTGAAGTTCCCAAGACTATTTGCACTAGCGAGACACCCAGAGGCCAAAGTCAGTGAGTGTTGGGACGAGGCTTGGGTCCCTATATTGACAAGAGCCTTATCAGAGCCACGTTTTGAGGAGTTTTTGCGGATGCAAGAGTCACTTCTACCACTCAGCCCTTCAACTGAAAGTGGAGACGGTTGGACGTGGCGGGGGTCGGCTTTCTCAGGGAAAGAAGCATATTTGAAGATTAGAGGAGAAGCGAGGGATGATGTGACTATCAATAGGGCATGCCACAGGTTGATGAAGCTCAAAGTTCCACTGAAAGTGCGAATTTTCAGCTGGTTATTGCGGAGGCAGAGGCTGATCACACGGGTCTATCGGCGGAGATAGGCCCCCATGGATCCTGCAGACTGTCCTATGTGCGCTAGGGGGGAGGACTGCTCACACCTATTCTTCACGTGTCACTTCGCCCAGAGAGTCTGGGCATCGCAACAGGTACCGGATGTGAATGTCTCCTCGGATGAGGCCTTTGGACTTCAGTCATAGAAGGAAGACACAGAAGCGGAGTGGAATGGGGGCGGCTACTCGCAGTGCTCTGGGCGATATGGCTACATCAGAATGAAGTGGTGGTTAAAGGAAAGGCAGCTTCGGTAGTGGACGTTTCTCATGCCGTAGAGGCACTCGTGTATTTTTGGGTTGGAAGGGAAGGATAGTCCTTTTCTGGTGGGGTTTGTACAAAACATTTACAAGTTAATGATAGCGGGTTGGCCACCGGTTCCGGATGGCCTCCCATATTTTCTTCAAAAAAAAAAATGCCCATCTTACAATGTCATCAGCTATTCCACATCAGGAGAACTACTCTAGACGGAGCTCTGGTTCAATTTGACGTTGGGATTGGAATCCACTCAGGAATTACTCACAACATCTCGTGACAGACCTTATCACACTACGTTTATATCATAATTTCCTCTTTGTTCTCAAATCAAGATTATTGTTTTATCCAGTGCATAGGGCAGGATGGTTACAGGTTGTGAAAGATCAGCTGGAGACAGGGAGAAACCTTGTTTCTGACAGACGTGACAACCTGAAAAATGGGTTTTGATTCTTTGTTTCATACTCATGCCAATGAAATTGTTGCAAATCTCTTGCATGTCTTAAGAAATCACCCATGGACCCCCACATTATGTCGTGAAGCTCCTTCAAAAATGTTTGAAATGAGAGATGAAGAGTTGGGGATCACTAAACGGTTATTGCAGAAAAGTAGTTGATAATGAGGGCAATGTCCCCTTTAAGAGGCGAATGACTGTTTAACGGCTCAAAGTTCTGGATTATTCTTGATCTTCTGTTCCAGTGGGTAGTATTCTAGACAACGGGTAATGGAGTTATGATTTAGAGAAATAGCATCTGAAGATCTTGACAATGCTTCAGCTGCGAAATTATTTTAACTCAAATTCGAAACCCAAAAGTTTGGATATCCACTTGTGACATTGCTGAGGCACTTATTTCTGACTTTTAGGGAGTTTCAGATTGAACTGGTCTGTGTAGATAAAGAACTTCTTGAAAACCAAATAGTACTTCCATTCATGTACTGCCCATAACATGGCCATAAGCTCTTGTTCGGAGCCTGAGTTTGACTGTGCTGTACTTGGAAATAATTTGCTGAAATATGCTATCGGATGAGATCCTTGAATCAGGACCACTCTCACCCCATAAGCTGAAGAAAACCCTGCTCGATAGTTAATCCCTGGATATGATGGGACATTCAAGAAAATTCTCAGAAATGATCTCAAATAAATGTCTCTCAGCATCACATCAAATCAAGGACCACCTAGCATGGGTATTGACAATTTTATCGGCAGAATATGTGGGTTGCTCCCCTGTCTATCAACACCATGACCGGTCCCGGTCATGTATATTTTCCCACATTTTAAAGACCCTGAGGATAGGTCTGTGGACTAATCTGAGGTCACACATGCCGATTATAAAGCTCTTTCAGTGATCAGATCATCTAGTTCTTCTAGTGATTCGTGAGATTCATCTTCTTCCTGACATAGAATCAGATTTAAATTCCTCTTACATCAATGTTCTGAAGTGAAATGACTCTTATGGTAATAGCTTAACCCTTTGTCTTTCGTATGCTGAAATTCTGCATCAATGATTCTCAAGTTGTGGTGACTGGAACTTCTATCATTGTGGAATTTGACAGCTCATGGATGGTGAGTCGGCAGAGGAACTGCAAGGCCATCGATAAGATTATGGGATCGTTGAAAATCCAGATAATGATAATTTTTCCACGCTCTCAATAGAATGACCGAATTTCACTCAGCCCTAATAGAGAAATCCATCATCTCCTTTAGGCCGTAGGGTCTGCTTCTTAAAAGTTCAGTACAGGCCTCTGGCAATAAACCTTTGAGTGATGCACTTTCCTTGATCTCAGAGGCAAGAATAGGGAGCTGAGAAGGTATTGTTTCAGATTCAGTGCAGTATTCTTGAATGGATTTCCTTTGCTTGATCTCAATGAGACTCTGATGTAAGGATTGAGTTGACATATCATATTGGTCTATGAACTGAGTTTTCAAATGCACCTAAGTAGTCCTACAAAACTCTACTTTAGCATATGGAAACCACGTCAAGGCTGGCTAGTTGAAATGCAGCACAATAAGGTGTTGTTTGTCTTATCTGGTAAAAAATATTGCTGAAAGAAATGCTCCACAATTCTTTGCTAAGATTATGGCTGGCAACCACTGAAAATAGGTAGATCTCCACGTTTAAATCTAGATTCATGATCTAATCTCAGTTCTTGATTTTTTTAATGAGCCAGGATGCGAGGCAGATATGAATCGGCTTCCATATGAGTACAAACAGCTGATATAAAAGCATTGTTCTTCAAACAAGCCGATATGATGGCCACTTCGTCATTAGGTGTTCAAGAACATTGGTTGCCCTTTTCTGATCAGCTGCAAAATGCCCCTCCAGTTCTTATACTCTATTTCTCAAATTACTTCAGATGAATTTTCATAAATATATTATTCCGCCCTTCTCAAATCAAGAATCAGAAGAATTTTGTCCAAGAAATGTAAGCCAAACCTTGAGTTCACACCAGGAAGAGAACACAGGAAAGAGGGAGATGTAGAAAATACCTTGTAGATGGAGAGATCTGGTTGGGTTGCCCTCTTCTCCTCCAGAAGCTGAGAAGATTTCCCCTCTTACTTTCAAGTGTCACGTGCAAGCTCCGTCTCCTGTTGAGGTTGACACCTCCATCTTTTACTTGTATGATAGGTCCAGGGAAGGACCCCATCAGGATTCGGGTTGGACGTTTAGGACCGATGACCGGTTTGACTGGACCCAAACCAGGACTGAAGGTCCTCCGTTTGAGGGTGGACCTGTTGGTCGGGCAGGTTTAGGTTCGAGGGTCAAACTGGACCAGAACCGGAAGTAAATTATTAAATATTTATTCAATTTTTTTTGTAAAATTTGAGAAATTATAAAATCCAACTCATCAGAGAGTTTTCTATTGAGCTCAATGTAGCTGCCATACATCTGACCATATGTGGGCACCCACTTGATGTAGAGGAGTTTTTCTCCAAAGACAAACTGCAAGAACCCATTAGAACCTATTTCTCTATTGAATTTTCTTTTTTCTCTATTCACGACAGTTCATGGAGAAAGGGAGGTGTGGAGAAGGAAAGATCTAGAAAAGGAGATTGAGCGGGGGGAAGAAGGGAAGGGAGGCGAAGGGGCATTCATTAGCGGCGGTTCTAAAGCTCATTATGTGGATAATCAACATAACCATCAACATAAATTTTCTACTTTTTTGGGCATTGACTAGTCAACCTTAGTAAGGTTTAGGTCTTTGCTAAAAACCTGTACTGGAATGGGACTGTCAAACCCTAATCAGGATCATATCGTCTCTCCAACGCCACCATGACTTCATCTCGATGAGATAGAGTTCTCAAGAAGAAAACCTCTATGCATTCATATTTAGGACTGGTTCAAATATCTTTCTTACAGAATTGGGCTGGGGTCCATCATGAAGTGATAGAAGTCACATGACACTGCAAGTGAGCACTAGTGATACATTATATCAGAGTGGGCCACTTAATTAGGCGCACTCTGCTAAATCAAATAAACAGGATAAGTAAAGAAAGGAATAAAAAGGAACCACTTCAACAAGTCTATGTGTCAGGTAGCCAGCATCTGATGTTCATACAGCAGTATCTACAACTCCTTTGCGGGCCCCGTAGCACAGACTTCAATTTTCTGGATGACGTTATGAAAAAATGTTGTCTGGAGAAACATGCTGCCCTGGAAGCAAAAAATATAGGGCAAGAAAACACTAAAAAGCTCATCTCTGAGTCTCAGCTCTAGTTATAGAAAACATGAGAACCCTAGATCGAATACAGAGGCCCTTTTAAGCCCAATACTCTCACTTCAAACAGTGTTTGTTTTGAATTGAGGCTGTGTATCGTTATCACCTTCCTATATAATTATTTAAGTGGGTTTGTTCTGGAAAGGGTCTACGATTAAGGCTGAGATGAAGTGTTTTCGTTATCATCAATGTTTTCCCTTTTCCAATTGCCTTGTCGTTTCAGTTGAATATATCAGAAACTGAAACTCAGATATTTACTTTTTGATTCCAGGGGAGACCTGCATCAGCCCGGAATATTCCAATCCCTGTACTTTTTTCCCCATTATTTGTCTTACAAGGCGCTGGTGTCCTGTTTTCTATTTCAAGACTGGTGGAGAAGATTATAACTCTATTACACGGCGGCATGATGTCAGGAACGTTCTTTGCAATTTCTTCCAGAGTGAATCATTGCTTTTCATTTCTTCATCATGGCTCCAGGTGATTCAATTATAGAAAATTTATTTTGATTCTGCATTTTCTCTCTCTCATTCCATGTCTAAAAGTTTGTTTTCTTGATGGTGCTAGATTACTCGGATGGTGGTCGATTGACGAAGGAAGTAGAGAAGAGCAAGCAAGATTATTACAAGCCAGAGCCACAGGGTAAGTGTCTGAAACTATAAAAGGGTATAAAGAATGTTAAAATTTAAGAGGTGATGTTGCTGACAACGTTTGGATCCATGAATTATGATACCTGGTTTCTGTAACATTCTTTCCGCTTAATCCATGTATTCCAGACAAAATGAGCAATTTTACTCTAGTCAAACCTGGTAAGGAGCATACAGTGAGGGAGGGAATTGCTGAGGGTTGATGGTGGGAAGGAATATGATACGTTCTTGAACGTATCTATGCAATTTAACGAAACGAGAGATGATCTTGAATGTTTCTTTGACAATTCTTGAAGATGTAACTGTCTCCAAGAATTGTTCGATATGATAGGATTGAAAGAGGGGACGAGAGAGAGATAAAGAGCTCGCAACTCTGGCGTGGTTGATCACCTTCCCTTGGAGCAACGGCTTCGATTCCGCGGGACGGAACTGCGATGCCTGGGAGAGATATGAGAGGATAGGAAACAAGAGGAGGTAGGGTTAGAACGAGAGAGGGCAGGGAAAAAGAGGTAAGAGAGAATTCAGGGAAAGGTAGAGTGGCTTACGATGGAATTTCTTGATGCCTCTTGTTTCTTTTCCGTATGTATATATACATACGGGGAGGAAGCCTAACAGTTTGGGTCTAATTGGACTGGTAGAATGGCTTGGATGACTTACCGGGCCCCCGTCTGGCATAACAACGGCCCGGTAACATATCAGAATACTTTAACATCAATGCTTCTTGACCTCCCTCTGATTTTAACTTTGATTCCTGTCATGGTATTTCAGACATTTGTGCTCACAAGGAGAACTCTTGTCATTCCCCCTTCTTGTATGTTACCTTTAATTAATCAGGCCCCCCTTTAGAATGCCAGCCAATCAGCTTCAGTGTGAAGGGCCTGTCTGGTTACTTTCTCTCTAAAGGGGAAGCCCGTCATGCTGCCACACCATCTCCAGGCAGCCTCCACTCCTCTGATATCGCTTTCCCTTTCCCTCAGCAACATCTATATCACCATGTATCGTCTCCTGGTGACATCCCCTCTGTCATTAAACACTCACTTTCACCAGCCTCTCTGCTGTTCCTGTATCTTCCCCATGATAAGACCAAAGGTTATTTCTCCCATCTTAAGGGGGAGGACCTGAGATTTCTAAAGAGAAAACTTACCCCAATGATAAAAGCCAAATGCCACCGAAGGGATGCAATGGCAGAACTACTCTTCTCAAGGATTCAGAGTCTATAAGTTTGCCTTTTGAGAATACGTACATTCTCTCGTTTGTGTATTTATTTATAACCATATTGTGACCTTGAACAGGTACAATACATTTTGTGGTTATCCTCCTGAGGTTGTAAAGAAAATGCCTAAGAAGGATCTTACCGAAGAGGTCTGCTCGTTTAATATGATACATACTTTTAGTTCTCACTCAAAGTCGATTTATTACAATGAAATGATGACAAGTTTTTTGCTTTTGGCTTCAGATATGGAGATTACAAGCCGCCCTTGGTGAGCAGGCTGAAATCACCAAGTTCAGTCAAGAAGAGTATGAACGACTACAAAATGTACTTTCCCTCAATTTTATGGTCCTAAAATAATATTTGAATTTCATTATTGAAGTAGATTATCAGCTGCTGTTCATATTCTTTTATCAATGAAACTACTAGTGATTTGATGATGAACTTATTGTTTTTGCTGCCATTGCTATCTCCTTTCAAAAATCCTTTTAAAATCATTTAAATAATATAGACCCAGTGCACTTCAAAAAACATAGACCTGTATTATATTTTCTAAAAAACTAGTTGCTAAAATTTGTAGATTAATATCTATTTCCCATAGTTTTTTTTAGATAATTGCAATATTAGTGATTATTTCACATCCTTTAAAATGTCCTTTGATTATGAGCTTTGGGCTTCTTCTTGCAAATCATCTATCCTTTCCAAAGTTCCTGTAAAATCATTTAAATTGTAGACCTACTCCAGTTCTAAAGACAAATATGACTATTTTATTTCCCCAAGGTTATTGCAAAGTTCAGTTGACAGACTAACTGATGTTGTCTTGGCTTTTTGCAGATAAATGCACCATTAATTATTGTTTAATATTCTTCCTAAATTTCATTTGATGATGAGCTTGGGCTCCTCATTCCCTTCTTTCTTTTCCATCATTCTGGAATATCATTTGAATTGTAGACCGAGCCCACTTCTAAAACGAAAAATGAATATTATATTTCCTAGACCCTAACAAGTTCAATCACATTAATTTCCAGGAAAAGGTTTTATGCAGAGTATGTTTTGACGGGGAGATCTGCATGGTGCTTCTTCCATGCAGGCATCGAACTCTATGCAAGTAGGCATAATTCCCTCAGAAAGCTCAATTTCAGTTCACCATAATTTTTGTGAAAAATGGCATCATCTTTGGATTGTATTTTTCCCAGGGCTTGTGCAGAAAAGTGCAAGAAATGCCCCATCTGCAGAATAGCCATTGAGGAACGGATGCCCGTATATGATGTATAGTTCATCCGAACAAAGAAATCATGGGATAAGGATAAGTGTACAGAGGTAAGTATCAGCCAAAGATGCATTAATCGTGTTTATTTTTCTTTTCTTTTAACAGAAGGGTCTGTGGGTTTGTAAGCTTAATAGTTCATCCAAATACTGTACATAAATTGCAAACATTAGGTGCATTTAAATCGTCTGAGTCATTTCCGGCTCCTATTTTTTGTAAACGGGTAACATGGGCCAGACAATGTCAGGGATTTATTCTCCTTTGATATTCTTCATGTGTTCTAATGTCTATTCCCTGCTTCAACATCTCTTACTAAACTCAAACTATCTCTTGATTTAACTAACATTCGCTGTTTCTAATACACCTTAGAGTAGAATCTTCTTGGTAGAAGTATTTTTTGGTCACCTGATGTAGTTTGCCTCTGATTGGAGAGGGACTAAGAGATTAATCTTGCTCAAGTTTTTTCCCCTCTGACTTATAGTCATGTTTAATGAAATCAATGGTGTGGTTCTCCGGAGATACTGTGTGAATTCTCGAGGATTGGAGTACATGTGGTTGGATCAAAGTACATATAAAAATAAGGAAGATCATTGCAAGGCTTTGTCTCCTTCGGGATTGTTTTGCTCCTAAGCTAGAAGAGTCACATTAATTGTTCTCTATTCAGCTCGGCTCTGTATGACACTATTGCCAGCAGGTCACTGCATCCGAGGGTTTTCGGCACAACATGGATCCTGGTCTATTGTTTTTGTCTGCGATCGATCCGACCAAAAGGTCAAGTCAGCTTGGTTGACCAAACCCCGAATTTCGCTTTTGTTAGTTCAGATTAGTTGACACACTGTTCATGGTGGTCCAGACCGGAATGCCAATTCCAACTAGATTCAAGTATGGTGTATGAAGTTGGAGTTCCCCTCACTGATTTTATTGCTTGGATGAGAATTGCATATCCATCGGGTATCAACTGACATCTCCCATGCACAATGCCAATGTGAATAATGTCGTGCGAGATGAAATGGGTGGACTCAAACAGGAAACTCTATACCACAGGAAAATACTTTTTTTTGTATATAATGTAGACATTAGTGTGCAGCATCTTCCATGGCAGGAGGTAAGAGCATGTCCCATATCTCTAATACTTCATAAAATAATATTGATATTATCTCTAGGGTGGGGATAGTATCATTACAAATGGGATGAAATGTAGATGATAAGTATAAGAAAAAAATGAGGTAAAACAATTGGGACAGAACTTAGTTCTATGTCTATTAGGTAATTTCTAGAATGGACAAAGATAATAATCTTTTACGCCCACTTATGTTAAATACCGTTGATAAAATCCAGGGTTCCTACTTGAGGCCATGAACACGCATTTTTTTCTTCTTCAACTCTGCTTCCAATATGCTGAGGATGATCAATCAACCTATTATCGACATCTCTAATCCAAGAAATGATGAGGAACTCTATATGTTTCACTCTGCTCAACCATTTGATTCTATGAACTGAAAAGATACCGTTAAATAGAGAAAAGAAGATGAATAGAAGAGGAGAGGCCAACATAGAAACCCTCAAAATTTAAGCTCTAACTTCATGTGATTCAAAGCGTTTGGGACTGTGACTTGGTTGATCTTCAGTATTGCCTCCAAGCTCTGGACTAATTAGGAGTATTCTACTGGCCAAATGAATGAAATTTGTTGGATGTGTATGGTTTAACCTAGTGGTGGGCACAATGCTAAGAAACATGCATCAACCTTACCTATGGTCTGTTAATATTCAACATAACTGATAAATTACATGTGGCACTAATGGTGATCTCAAGATGTCACAATCTTATTCATTATTGTTCCATGATTTCTTGCATCTTTACCCATTAGCATTTAGATCATATTCCATGTGCTTATTAGCAAAGGCGTACTTTTGATTGATAAATTTTGTAATCCATTATGCCATGTACCTTGTTATAAATGCAGTTTGCAATGTGACATGCTATAAATTGGTTATGCACTTGATTATGTCAGGTATGTCATAAAATGGGTTATCCATTTTGTACAAATACATTGACATTTTGCTAAAAATTAGACTTAAAGGCCTATGAATGCCCTAATAAAGTATATGAAACATAAAGGTGGTTAGGGTTTATATAAAATGGCATCCCTTAAGTGAAAGTCCCTCCGCTCCGTGTCATCGGTGCAGTCCAGGGACAACAGAAGAGGAAAAAAGGAAGGCCATCAAGCCACATAGAGAACATTCATATTTTACTCCATGCATCATCAAAGTGATAAATGATTAAAATAAATAAATGATACAATTTTGTACATACAGGGATATTGATAAAAGGCCATCAGTCCAGGGATATTGATTGAAGCATTTCAATATTAACTTTTAATTATACCGAACTCTTCTGCTTGTTAATTCCTAGGATGTAGGGTAGCACAATCCCAGACAAGATGATCCCTGAATAATATGATACCAGACGAACAAGATAAGAAGTCCTAGATGTTTGATGAGATAAATAATGTTTAATCACCTTGGGATGCAACAAATCCTCAAGGGAGTTGAAAGGCCAAAAGCCCAAAATAATAATAATTTTATTATTTCAAATGAACCAAAATAATTGAGCTAATAACTTGGAAATAATAAGTAAAAGATTAAACTATAACATAATATGATACCAGACGAACAAGATAAGAAGTCCTAGATGTTTGATGAGATAAATAATGTTTAATCACCTTGGGATGCAACAAATCCTCAAGGGAGTTGAAAGGCCAAAAGCCCAAAATAATAACAATTTTATTATTTCAAATGAACCAAAATAATTGAGCTAATAACTTGGAAATAATAAGTAAAAGATTAAACTATAACATGATATGATACCAGACGAACAAGATAAGAAGTCCTAGATGTTTGATGAGATAAATAATGTTTAATCACCTTGGGATGCAACAAATCCTCAAGGGAGTTGAAAGGCCAAAAGCCCAAAATAATAATAATTTTATTATTTCAAATGAACCAAAATAATTGAGCTAATAACTTGGAAATAATAAGTAAAAGATTAAACTATAACATAATATGATACCAGACGAACAAGATAAGAAGTCCTAGATGTTTGATGAGATAAATAATGTTTAATCACCTTGGGATGCAACAAATCCTCAAGGGAGTTGAAAGGCCAAAAGCCCAAAATAATAATAATTTTATTATTTCAAATGAACCAAAATAATTGAGCTAATAACTTGGAAATAATAAGTAAAAGATTAAACTATAACATGATATGATACCAGACGAACAAGATAAGAAGTCCTAGATGTTTGATGAGATAAATAATGTTTAATCACCTTGGGATGCAACAAATCCTCAAGGGAGTTGAAAGGCCAAAAGCCCAAAATAATAATAATTTTATTATTTCAAATGAACCAAAATAATTGAGCTAATAACTTGGAAATAATAAGTAAAAGATTAAACTATAACATGATATGATACCAGACGAACAAGATAAGAAGTCCTAGATGTTTGATGAGATAAATAATGTTTAATCACCTTGGGATGCAACAAATCCTCAAGGGAGTTGAAAGGCCAAAAGCCCAAAATAATAATAATTTTATTATTTCAAATGAACCAAAATAATTGAGCTAATAACTTAGAAATAATAAGTAAAAGATTAAACTATAACATAATATGATACCAGACTAACAAGATAAGAAGTCCTAGATGTTTGATGAGATAAATAATGTTTAATCACCTTGGGATGCAACAAATCCTCAAGGGAGTTGAAAGGCCAAAAGCCCAAAATAATAATAATTTTATTATTTCAAATGAACCAAAATAATTGAGCTAATAACTTGGAAATAATAAGTAAAAGATTAAACTATAACATAATATGATACCAGACGAACAAGATAAGAAGTCCTAGATGTTTGATGAGATAAATAATGTTTAATCACCTTGGGATGCAACAAATCCTCAAGGGAGTTGAAAGGCCAAAAGCCCAAAATAATAATAATTTTATTATTTCAAATGAACCAAAATAATTGAGCTAATAACTTGGAAATAATAAGTAAAAGATTAAACTATAACATAATATGATACCAGACGAACAAGATAAGAAGTCCTAGATGTTTGATGAGATAAATATTGTTTAATCACCTTGGGATGCAACAAATCCTCAAGGGAGTTGAAAGGCCAAAAGCCCAAAATAATAATAATTTTATTATTTCAAATGAACCAAAATAATTGAGCTAATAACTTGGAAATAATAAGTAAAAGATTAAACTATAACATGATATGATACCAGACGAACAAGATAAGAAGTCCTAGATGTTTGATGAGATAAATAATGTTTAATCACCTTGGGATGCAACAAATCCTCAAGGGAGTTGAAAGGCCAAAAGCCCAAAATAATAATAATTTTATTATTTCAAATGAACCAAAATAATTGAGCTAATAACTTGGAAATAATAAGTAAAAGATTAAACTATAACATAATATGATACCAGACGAACAAGATAAGAAGTCCTAGATGTTTGATGAGATAAATAATGTTTAATCACCTTGGGATGCAACAAATCCTCAAGGGAGTTGAAAGGCCAAAAGCCCAAAATAATAATAATTTTATTATTTCAAATGAACCAAAATAATTGAGCTAATAACTTGGAAATAATAAGTAAAAGATTAAACTATAACATGATATGATACCAGACGAACAAGATAAGAAGTCCTAGATGTTTGATGAGATAAATAATGTTTAATCACCTTGGGATGCAACAAATCCTCAAGGGAGTTGAAAGGCCAAAAGCCCAAAATAATAATAATTTTATTATTTCAAATGAACCAAAATAATTGAGCTAATAACTTGAAATAATAAGTAAAAGATTAAACTATAACATAATATGATACCAGACGAACAAGATAAGAAGTCCTAGATGTTTGATGAGATAAATAATGTTTAATCACCTTGGGATGCAACAAATCCTCAAGGGAGTTGAAAGGCCAAAAGCCCAAAATAATAATAATTTTATTATTTCAAATGAACCAAAATAATTGAGCTAATAACTTGGAAATAATAAGTAAAAGATTAAACTATAACATGATATGATACCAGACTAACAAGATAAGAAGTCCTAGATGTTTGATGAGATAAATAATGTTTAATCACCTTGGGATGCAACAAATCCTCAAGGGAGTTGAAAGGCCAAAAGCCCAAAATAATAATAATTTTATTATTTCAAATGAACCAAAATAATTGAGCTAATAACTTGGAAATAATAAGTAAAAGATTAAACTATAACATGATATGATACCAGACGAACAAGATAAGAAGTCCTAGATGTTTGATGAGATAAATAATGTTTAATCACCTTGGGATGCAACAAATCCTCAAGGGAGTTGAAAGGCCAAAAGCCCAAAATAATAATAATTTTATTATTTCAAATGAACCAAAATAATTGAGCTAATAACTTGGAAATAATAAGTAAAAGATTAAACTATAACATAATATGATACCAGACGAACAAGATAAGAAGTCCTAGATGTTTGATGAGATAAATAATGTTTAATCACCTTGGGATGCAACAAATCCTCAAGGGAGTTGAAAGGCCAAAAGCCCAAAATAATAATAATTTTATTATTTCAAATGAACCAAAATAATTGAGCTAATAACTTGGAAATAATAAGTAAAAGATTAAACTATAACATAATATGATACCAGACGAACAAGATAAGAAGTCCTAGATGTTTGATGAGATAAATAATGTTTAATCACCTTGGGATGCAACAAATCCTCAAGGGAGTTGAAAGGCCAAAAGCCCAAAATAATAATAATTTTATTATTTCAAATGAACCAAAATAATTGAGCTAATAACTTGGAAATAATAAGTAAAAGATTAAACTATAACATAATATGATACCAGACGAACAAGATAAGAAGTCCTAGATGTTTGATGAGATAAATAATGTTTAATCACCTTGGGATGCAACAAATCCTCAAGGGAGTTGAAAGGCCAAAAGCCCAAAATAATAATAATTTTATTATTTCAAATGAACCAAAATAATTGAGCTAATAACTTGGAAATAATAAGTAAAAGATTAAACTATAACATGATATGATACCAGACTAACAAGAAAAGAAGTCCTAGATGTTTGATGAGATAAATAATGTTTAATCACCTTGGGATGCAACAAATCCTCAAGGGAGTTGAAAGGCCAAAAGCCCAAAATAATAATAATTTTATTATTTCAAATGAACCAAAATAATTGAGCTAATAACTTGGAAATAATAAGTAAAAGATTAAACTATAACATAATATGATACCCGACAAACACGATAAGCAGCCCTAGATGTTTCATGAGATAAATAATGTTTAATCACCTTGGGATGCAACAAATCCTCAAGGGAGTTGAAAGGCCAAAAGCCCAAAATAATAATAATTTTATTATTTCAAATGAACCAAAATAATTGAGCTAATAACTTGGAAATAATAAGTAAAAGATTAAACTATAACATGATATGATACCAGACGAACAAGATAAGAAGTCCTAGATGTTTGATGAGATAAATAATGTTTAATCACCTTGGGATGCAACAAATCCTCAAGGGAGTTGAAAGGCCAAAAGCCCAAAATAATAATAATTTTATTATTTCAAATGAACCAAAATAATTGAGCTAATAACTTGGAAATAATAAGTAAAAGATTAAACTATAACATAATATGATACCAGACGAACAAGATAAGAAGTCCTAGATGTTTGATGAGATAAATAATGTTTAATCACCTTGGGATGCAACAAATCCTCAAGGGAGTTGAAAGGCCAAAAGCCCAAAATAATAATAATTTTATTATTTCAAATGAACCAAAATAATTGAGCTAATAACTTGGAAATAATAAGTAAAAGATTAAACTATAACATGATATGATACCAGACTAACAAGATAAGAAGTCCTAGATGTTTGATGAGATAAATAATGTTTAATCACCTTGGGATGCAACAAATCCTCAAGGGAGTTGAAAGGCCAAAAGCCCAAAATAATAATAATTTTATTATTTCAAATGAACCAAAATAATTGAGCTAATAACTTGGAAATAATAAGTAAAAGATTAAACTATAACATAATATGATACCAGACGAACAAGATAAGAAGTCCTAGATGTTTGATGAGATAAATAATGTTTAATCACCTTGGGATGCAACAAATCCTCAAGGGAGTTGAAAGGCCAAAAGCCCAAAATAATAATAATTTTATTATTTCAAATGAACCAAAATAATTGAGCTAATAACTTGGAAATAATAAGTAAAAGATTAAACTATAACATGATATGATACCAGACGAACAAGATAAGAAGTCCTAGATGTTTGATGAGATAAATAATGTTTAATCACCTTGGGATGCAACAAATCCTCAAGGAGTTGAAAGGCCAAAAGCCCAAAATAATAATAATTTTATTATTTCAAATGAACCAAAATAATTGAGCTAATAACTTGGAAATAATAAGTAAAAGATTAAACTATAACATAATATGATACCAGACGAACAAGATAAGAAGTCCTAGATGTTTGATGAGATAAATAATGTTTAATCACCTTGGGATGCAACAAACTCAAGGGAGTTGAAAGGCCAAAAGCCCAAAATAATAATAATTTTATTATTTCAAATGAACCAAAATAATTGAGCTAATAACTTGGAAATAATAAGTAAAAGATTAAACTATAACATAATATGATACCAGACGAACAAGATAAGAAGTCCTAGATGTTTGATGAGATAAATAATGTTTAATCACCTTGGGATGCAACAAATCCTCAAGGGAGTTGAAAGGCCAAAAGCCCAAAATAATAATAATTTTATTATTTCAAATGAACCAAAATAATTGAGCTAATAACTTGGAAATAATAAGTAAAAGATTAAACTATAACATAATATGATACCAGACAACAAGATAAGAAGTCCTAGATGTTTGATGAGATAAATAATGTTTAATCACCTTGGGATGCAACAAATCCTCAAGGGAGTTGAAAGGCCAAAAGCCCAAAATAATAATAATTTTATTATTTCAAATGAACCAAAATAATTGAGCTAATAACTTGGAAATAATAAGTAAAAGATTAAACTATAACATAATATGATACCAGACGAACAAGATAAGAAGTCCTAGATGTTTGATGAGATAAATAATGTTTAATCACCTTGGGATGCAACAAATCCTCAAGGGAGTTGAAAGGCCAAAGCCCAAAATAATAATAATTTTATTATTTCAAATGAACCAAAATAATTGAGCTAATAACTTGGAAATAATAAGTAAAAGATTAAACTATAACATAATATGATACCAGACAACAAGATAAGAAGTCCTAGATGTTTGATGAGATAAATAATGTTTAATCACCTTGGGATGCAACAAATCCTCAAGGGAGTTGAAAGGCCAAAAGCCCAAAATAATAATAATTTTATTATTTCAAATGAACCAAAATAATTGAGCTAATAACTTGGAAATAATAAGTAAAAGATTAAACTATAACATAATATGATACCAGACAACAAGATAAGAAGTCCTAGATGTTTGATGAGATAAATAATGTTTAATCACCTTGGGATGCAACAAACTCAAGGGAGTTGAAAGGCCAAAAGCCCAAAATAATAATAATTTTATTATTTCAAATGAACCAAAATAATTGAGCTAATAACTTGGAAATAATAAGTAAAAGATTAAACTATAACATAATATGATACCAGACGAACAAGATAAGAAGTCCTAGATGTTTGATGAGATAAATAATGTTTAATCACCTTGGGATGCAACAAATCCTCAAGGGAGTTGAAAGGCCAAAAGCCCAAAATAATAATAATTTTATTATTTCAAATGAACCAAAATAATTGAGCTAATAACTTGGAAATAATAAGTAAAAGATTAAACTATAACATAATATGATACCAGACGAACAAGATAAGAAGTCCTAGATGTTTGATGAGATAAATAATGTTTAATCACCTTGGGATGCAACAAATCCTCAAGGAGTTGAAAGGCCAAAAGCCCAAAATAATAATAATTTTATTATTTCAAATGAACCAAAATAATTGAGCTAATAACTTGGAAATAATAAGTAAAAGATTAAACTATAACATAATATGATACCAGACGAACAAGATAAGAAGTCCTAGATGTTTGATGAGATAAATAATGTTTAATCACCTTGGGATGCAACAAATCCTCAAGGGAGTTGAAAGGCCAAAAGCCCAAAATAATAATAATTTTATTATTTCAAATGAACCAAAATAATTGAGCTAATAACTTGGAAATAATAAGTAAAAGATTAAACTATAACATAATATGATACCAGACGAACAAGATAAGAAGTCCTAGATGTTTGATGAGATAAATAATGTTTAATCACCTTGGGATGCAACAAATCCTCAAGGGAGTTGAAAGGCCAAAAGCCCAAAATAATAATAATTTTATTATTTCAAATGAACCAAAATAATTGAGCTAATAACTTGGAAATAATAAGTAAAAGATTAAACTATAACATAATATGATACCAGACGAACAAGATAAGAAGTCCTAGATGTTTGATGAGATAAATAATGTTTAATCACCTTGGGATGCAACAAATCCTCAAGGGAGTTGAAAGGCCAAAAGCCCAAAATAATAATAATTTTATTATTTCAAATGAACCAAAATAATTGAGCTAATAACTTGGAAATAATAAGTAAAAGATTAAACTATAACATAATATGATACCAGACGAACAAGATAAGAAGTCCTAGATGTTTGATGAGATAAATAATGTTTAATCACCTTGGGATGCAACAAATCCTCAAGGGAGTTGAAAGGCCAAAAGCCCAAAATAATAATAATTTTATTATTTCAAATGAACCAAAATAATTGAGCTAATAACTTGGAAATAATAAGTAAAAGATTAAACTATAACATATATTAGCTATCTCTATTTTTTATTTTACTTGTCATTCTGCAAACAACAATTATTTTGAATGATGTACATAAATCAATCTTGTATATACCGTTAGTTATCTTTGCATCTGGGTATATTATGGTCCTTTCTTCAATATATACGCATAAGATGGGTAAAGACATCCATCATTGCCGTGGATATTTCACAATCACAAGTTCTAAACAAATTTAGTCTATGATGATAAATGGTATAATCTCATTTACATATGCTATATGATGCAATATTTTTAGGCATGTGCTAATTAGGAAATATCAACCATTCCACGTCAGTAAGAGAGCAGATGAAAACAGAAGTCGAAACTAATAAAAAGAGTTTAATCAAAAAATATGTGTTGTAAGAACAAGTAATGATGTTTTTATGTGTGCCTCATAAGACTGATTTTTTTTACTGATTAGCATTGTGAGAATGCTATTTAATTTTTTCATAAATCTGAAAACCGAGTTGTAGGCTTGCGGCGATGGAGGCGTTGTCGACGGCCGTCGTCCGCCGGAACTGAGGGCTTCAAAATGTCTAAAGCCGCGCCAAACGCCGTCGCCGCCGCAGCTCAAGTCCGTCATCCCGAAAACGGAGGTCCGTTTTCTTCTACTTATTTTCACTGCCCAGACTGACTCGATCTCGAAATTTTCATCGTCGTTCTTGCCACTGATGAATCACGACGGATGAGTTACGATGACGGATGTTGGCGTTGGTACCGTCAACGTTAGATTTCTCTTGATTTCGCCATTCCGCCGTCGCCGATTTCATCGTGGGCTAAGAATTTTGAACTTGCCGGTTCCTTCGTTTGTCGTCAATGATGGTCGATGACGTTGACGGTCTGGTTGACGTGTGCTGCGCTGTTAACGGTAAGAACAAGGAATTCATGTACAGCGTCATCGTCATTGTTAATAATCTCGTCATCGCCGTCTAGATGAAATCGAATGGCGTGGAAGATGTTTGAACTTGCCGTTTCCATTGTTTGTCGTCAACGAATGGCGATGACGTTGACCATTCGGTTGACGTGTTCTGAGAAAATTGAGAAATGACGATCTACCGATGACGATAACTTCGTCATCGTCATCTGGATGAATTGAATGGAGAATTGAGAGAAATGCAGAACGATGGCGAATGGGAATCGTCATCTGTTCACCTTCGAGGACAAAAGATGATGAGTAACTCGTCATTGTTAAACTATTTCGTCCAGCCTTCTTCGCTGACTCAGAGTAGTGAACTCGAGTGGGTTGTCTTTTGTGTTCAGTCGCCGAAGAGGAGCCTGAAGAAAGGTGGGGACGTGGAGAAGAAGCTGGCGCAGGCGCAGGAACAGGTTAAGAAGGTGAGGGAGGAGTTGACCGTGGAGAATGAGAGACTGAAGGGGGAATTGGCGGCGGCGGAGGCAAAGCCGAGGGGCGCCGAAGAGGAGGCAGCGGCGGGCCGGACGAAGGTGGAATCTCCATTTACTTGTTCTTTATGTAAATCGATGCCGGCCTGTGGGGCTAATCTTGTTATCTCTATAAATATTTGTTCTTTATACAAGTCTCCGTTCTCCTCTCAACTAGTCCCACTCAAAAAGAGAAAGAGAAAGCAATATTTGATCTTATCAACACGCAAACATACAGAACATACAATTATTACGATGATGGTGGTAGAGCTAGTGGGAGAAGGAGACTCGGTGTGCTATCTTGGCTCCTCTTCCTTCGGCGATGTAGAGACCCACATGGTGCATCAGATCCTAAACATTCCAAAAACTACTACCCGTTAACCATGCTGTTGCGTGTTTATTTATCTAATCTTGGGCTTAATAAACAGGATTAGGATAGGGAGAGATGATTAGAATAGACCTGGGGATGGCCGGGGCCGAAGGTGGCGCAGCCTCTGAAGTAGACGACGATGTCCTCGAGCGGCGCCGCCAGGCCAACGTTGCACGCTGCCAGCGTCGTCGCGACGAAGTCGAGCACGCAAATGTCTGTGCAGATGCCCAACACCAGAATCTGTGAAACCCAACATATAAATAATTGACACCTTATATTACGATAATCTAAATAAATGACACCCTTATCGAGAAGAAAGATAGATATCTCACCACTTTAATCTGCTTGGTTTTCACCCATTCCGTGAACGCGTTCAAGTCGTCCTCCTTGTTCGATCCGATGAACCCGTCGATGCATGATTTTCGCCTCAGCGACACGTTCTCCGGCCCTTCCAGCCACTTCAACTCTGCGTTTCCATGGATGTTTACTAAGATGCATACATGGATGGATAGTTTCAAAGATGCATGGATGGATAGTCTCAAAGATGCATGGATGGATGGCTAGATTGTTACGAAGATGCGAGGATGGAACAAGCTAAAGGATTAGGATTTTATCTTCTCAAGCCCAATTCCCAAATTGCCAATCTGGGATAAAGCCAATAAAATTGGTAGGAGTTTTAAAACGAATTGTCCAGTCTCTCTGGCTTTAAGTTGGAAAGTTAATATCTATCCATTCAGCAAAGAAAAATTCAAATGAGAATTGTCAGCTGGATGCATCCCGTGTTACACAAGCATGTGCTAAGTTGTGAGGTAAAGATGAATCAAAATACTCTCATTTAAAGGATTCAGAATGGAGATGTATTCATTGTAGAATTTCAGAGTATTTATGCAATAAGATGGATGAAGAAATAGAAAAATAAAAAACATTACCTCTCTCTATTTGGCTTTAAAACAGTTGTCGATTTCATCTTTCCAGTAATCACTAACATGGGCCTGCAACTTCAAGACTTCATGGCTATCTTGAGAAAGGCGAGACTGCTCTTGAACTACCTACGTAATAGGTGTCGACGGAGTTGACCAGGAGACAATCAAACTGTTTTACACGTTCTGGCATTGTGCCATTGCTGCCCGCAACTAGAGCAAGTGACACCCCTCTGCTTCTTTTTACTTTGCAGCTGCTCTGCCATGCTTATGTAGCGCTTGTTCCCTATTTTGGGTCGTCCTTTGCAGCGAGCTTTCAAAGGATTTCTAACAATATCTTCCTCTAATTCAGATAACGCACGGTGCAATGTCTGTAGGTTTCTTTCAATAGTTTCACCCAAAACATTCATTGATGCCTTGTACAACTGAAATGTGCTCTTGGTTCCAATTGAACGGTGTAAAATGGGCTTCGTCAGAGCCGTTAGTTCAGACAGACGTTGATCTTCGGTCATTCCTTGTGTAGCCCTGACTTCAGAGCTGGGTCGCGTAGCCAGTGCAGTATCGATGAAGACAGACTGAATATCCACAGTTTCACAGACCTTTTTGCAGCGCCGATTAAACATTGAGACATGGCATGATAATATGTTATTGTGGCGAAAACAACACAGAATGTGTCTGCATACAATACTGAGCCAAATTGCCTTCCTACAGGAGCACGTACTTTGCTCAACGGAGCCAATGGATATCCTCACAACACGAAATTTGTTTGGAAAGTCTTTGTGACTGATCAGGAAATATCCCTCATCTTTGGAATCATCTACAACACAGGTATATGAAAGCGACATTCCTGATTCAGCTTTGAGAAGAACCTGGGCATAATTTGTCAGTATATGAAGAGCGTCATTAGTTAGAGGATCCATTGATGCTGGGGCAAACTTGGTGGAAAGCCTAGCTTGGGACAACTTCTCTCGCGATCGTGTTTCGACTGCATCGAAACCATCAATAATGCGCAATAGAGACGAATTCGACAATAACGCGGATTTGATCTGATAGTTGACCATCTCCTGGCGTTGCGAGAAGACACACCTGTGACGAAGTTGTTATGGGTGTAGGCGAATGCCCACTACTTCTTTTTTCCCTCGAGAACTCGAAGATACGATTCTGCCGCTTGCCATTTTGACTTCAATGTTGAAAATTCCATCTCGAATTCATCAACATCTTCAATGGAGCCGACCCTCCAGAAATCATTCATGAATCCGCTGAGATTGGCGCTCAAAGAGCTAGCTAGGACACCAGTGATATTCTGGAAAATGTGGAATCTGCACAGTAGATGGATTGTATTGGGCCAAATATCCTTAATAGCTCGGGCCAATTCCATATCGCCATCTATAAACAAGACGATGGGATCGAGATTCGTATATGATCAAAATTGTTGAAGAGCCCAAGATTAGGACTCAAATTGCTCATTGGACAAAAGACAACCAGCAGTCAATATTGTTAAACCGTGGTTATCGATCACTGTGAACAACACCAGAGGCATGCCAAAGCGATTCGTGTTGTATGTAGCATCGATTTCTAAAACATCTTTGAACTGCACATACTTCTCTTTACCATTAGGTGAAATCCAGAAAACTCTCACCAGGCGAAGTGTGTCATCGTTCAATTGGAAATCGAAGGACCAACCATGATTGGACTTCTCTTTCAATAATTTGACAAAGTCGTTAGTCTCGTGAGCTCTGCTAGAAGATATTTGTAACGAATTCTGAACGTCTCTTATTGTCCACGTAACTGCAACATCTCGGAAATGCTCCTGCTCTATCAATGTCTTGATTTGAGAGCAACTGAGCATGCCAAGTTCGTTGAACTCCAGCATTTTTGTTTTGACTTCGTCAGGAATGAAGCGATTTTGAGGCATTTGGGCTAATTCAACTTCAGTAAAAAGATCGTGATTGTGCTGATTATTTATCTGATACACTTCATATACACTTTAACCGCAGCTTAATTACGAATGGACATTGACATTTCAATTGCCTCTTCTCTCTTTGGAACTCTGTAGAAACTGAGGACTGCTTCGTTGATGCCTGACCACCGCGAAAACAAAGAAACCTAATGAATTTCAAGTGCTTGGAACTCTTCTGACCAAGGGGGGCAGTTGGCGTACTCGGTACGCTTCTCACGTGCTTGCTCGAGTGTTTCAAAGACATCTCCAACGGATACTTTCTGAATTTCTACAGAAGCCAAAATCAAGTTTCTACAACTGTTCAAACTCCTTAGAACACCACTAGATGATGCAGGCCAAGCATGAGCAATTGACGATTCGACGACAGGAGCAACATCTAATACTCCCGTGCCAGCACTTGCATCTTCAGATATCGTAGCAACCCCAACTTCAGCACCCTTCATTGCCGTTATTTGGCACTACAGTTAAGGGAACAAGAGTACAAAATGGGTATTACGATGGTTCAGTTCATGCTCTATCGAATGGTTGACAAAATACTGGCTTCTATCAAACGGAACAAAGTTGATCCATGTTTTATCTGTTACAAAACTTTCTGACTGTCAATACATATCATGTAGCATGGCATCAATGTAAATCCGCAAATCCACTTTCATGCTGCAAGTTTATGTAATGATACTTAATCATGTTTGCCTAAGATTGTAGCCCCATTTCACCAAATTTTTGTACTTGAAGAAAAAGGCGAGCAGGGTAAAGATACAAAGGCAAGAAAAGAAATTTTCAGACAAAGAATAAAAAACAGCACAAGGGAGGGCTCGATTTACAGATGAATGTATCTACAGTCTCCGTCAACTCAGTGAAATCAGCACTAAAGAAAGCATTCATACAAAGCAGTGTGAAAGAGCAGGCAAACATTTAAAGCAATGAAGCGGTAGTGTGCGCAATATTAACAGCGAAAGGGAGAAGGAGATAACTAGAGAGAGGGAGAAGGAGATAGTATTGACAGCGAAGATCGTCTAAGCAACCCCAGATATCCATAGCTAGATAGATAGACAGATAACTAGAGAGAGGGAGAAGGAGATGGTATTGACAGCAAAGATCATCTAAGCAAGAAGGTGAACCATATTTTTTCGGCAAAATATCGAGTCTCTGCCGAAGAAGGTGAACCAGACTCCACAAGTTTGCAGAAAATTTCTCCGGGTGAAGATGCCTCCTTGGAAATTCGAATGACGTAATTGACCACTACGGGTTCAGAGTAACCCATAAGCGACATCAGTTGATCTGACACCCACTCCTTCAACAGCTTATCATCTGATGCCATTTTTTCCTTTGGTTGCTGGCCTTCTCCGGTCACTTGAAGCAATTAGGGAGATCGTATCTCATTTAAAGCATAGGTCAAATATTCATATGAGTCGGGAGCAGAACCCTTATGATTCCACCATGAGAGGAATGCAACTGGAAAAATCGATCAGAAGAAGAGCCCCACTCGCTGCCCAGCGCTACCGAAGCTCTTCCCTCCCTTCTTTTGAAGGATGGTAGAAGTATCGATGTTGTGAATGAAGACAGTATCACTTCAGATTTATCTGTTATAACCAAGGTTTATCGGTTGATTCTCATAGTGGCATCACCCATATATGCAATATTCTGTCACATAGCTTTCCACCGTATACACAAAAAATGCAAGAACAATTGTAAGATTCATGCTTTCACACAGGATCAAACTCAGGTATGACCTGGACCAAGAAACAGCTACTGCCAGAGCCATAAATCAAAAGCGGGTGCCAACAACAAGCTGTCTGGTTGTCTGACTGCAAAGAAAACTAGAAAGAAGGTGGTGACTCCAGGTTGCCCAAGCAACGGAACGTTTTAACCCACACACATCAAGATAAACTCCCTCTCCTTTAACTTGGACACTTTTTCAAAAGATGTTTTGTTGGACCGCATCCTTTTATTGGTGGTAGTGAGCCACAAATTACAAGTGGCCCCACTGCCCGTCTTTTTGTCCTGTTTCTTTTGGTAAGTTCGGACCACCTAACTTTAGACTGTTGGGCCTGGCTGGCTTTCCTGTATTCTGGTTAAATACCAGAATGGTGCACGAGTGAACATGATTTTGTCTCTTTCTTTTCTACCCTAAATCTTGAGCATCATTTCCTCTGGAGAAGAGCTCGGTTTTTTCTGTCAGATACGTCTTTAATCTGAAGCTGCATTTTTGGGTCACATCAGAAGAAATCAAGTTCTTTCAAAAAGAATCAGAGGAAATAAAGTTGTAACTCATCCCTGAGTCTACCAAGTTAGTGACCTATCGTGTACCTAGAGTTCTCTTAGACTTTGCATGCTCAAAGCAGGAATAGGAGATACAAGAAGCGGAAATTTGTCCATCAATGATAGAGTGCTTGATTGGGTTCAGAAGACCAAAAGTATTATAATCCTCTTAAAAATTCAGGCTAATGATTACTGCTGGATCTCATATCAGCTTGCAACGGCCCAAGGTTAATATCTGATTACCAATGAAAGAATCAAAATTCCAAGATACTTACAGAGTCAAGAAGATGAGAGCTTTACTTACAGAGTCAGCATTTAAAAGCCTTCGGTCTGCAGCCCTTCTGCATCGGCCTTATCCTCTGAGCCCAGCACAAGAGATGGGCAAGGAAAATCACCAAGCCATTAGAATCCGGATACTTTCTCTCCCAATTTAGTATCCCCCAACTATGGTTAGGATCCCCAACCTTCGTCCAGCGGTAATTCAGTCTTTTGTCAATAGATAAGTGCCTTTTAAATATATGGAGCCCTTCAGAGGGCCACGAGTGCAGATCCAGGCCTGTTGTCATTAGGTTTCTTCTGTCTTCATCTCTACTTTTCTCTACCTTTTCCTTCCAAGAGCCTTCTTTGATAGGAATCTACCCCAAGATCTCTAACAGTAAGTAATTCTTATTATCTGATTGATCTTCCAACTTCTCTTTCTCTAGAAGAAAGACGATCCATTAACCGGCATGAATTTGAGACCTGGGATTGTACATATTTACCAAAGTCAAACATCTGCTTCTTTCTTTGTTCAGGTTACAGTGGGCAACCAACACCGTAACCCCTTCCCTACTGGACAAGGGAGCCTCTGAACCTGAAGGTTTGCGTGACATGGTACCTTGATATCATTGTCTGGTTCTTCAAAACACATTATTGCTAAATATTCTCAATAGAGTGATAATAAAAGTTCAAGAATAAGTCAGTGATCCTTTTGACCTCAAGAATGGCGAGAGTGTTGGATCGACTTTTACATTAATGTCATAGTTCAGACATCTCCTTAAGGTAGTATCATAGAGCCATCTACTTTGTTCATTAAAATTTATGTACAGCTGATGACATTTGCCTCTGATTTTTATGCGGTTAGTATATTGTTGACAATTCACCTCACTACCCCTTCTTCTAAGAGGCAGAGGATCAACGAGCAAAAGGTCTGTTAGAATCCGGTGACTGCTATGCATTAGCTGTTCCTCAGAAAAAAGAGGTAACAACATTAAAAGGATCAAATTTGTCTTGTTCCAGAGATCCATCAACAACAAGCATTCCTGTATTCTATCTTATCATAAGAGTATTATCCAACAATGTCTGTGGTCAACAAGAAATGGAGGTGAGATAGCGGAGATATATTCAGATGCGGATCACGATAGGTTTATTGCGGATAGGCAATCAACTTAAGGTTCCAATGAATTCATTGGAGGAAAAATTACGGAGTAGTTAAAATCAAAGGGTTGTAGCATGTTGCAGCGCAGAAGTAGAATTCAGGTCTACGGCCCATGGCATGTGTGAAGCTCTGCGGATCAAAGACTGTTAGAGGAGTTGAGACGATATTCTCAGAAAAGTATTAAGCTGTACTGTGAAAATCAGTCACCAATAGCCATTGCTCAGAATCCCCTTCGACACAACAGGACCATACACATCCATATAGATTATCAAATTATCCATAAAAATTGAAACTGAAGTTATTGAACCTGTGTTCATCAGATCAGCATGAAAGCCAGCTGACATCTTTATAAAGAAGCTACCAGGCCCACTGTTTTAGTACTTGGTGGCCAAGTTGGGCATCATTGATGTCAGCTAGTGACAGATTTCCTTGCCAGATACAACTTCCCCTGGAAGCACTTATGCTAGAGTTATTTACGAGCTAGGGTTCGAGGAAAACAACATTCTATTCTTCCTCACATGGTATGTCCCCATATTTCTAGGGTTACAAGTAGGAATGAAGATTATTTAGGATCCTAGAAGTTCTTGAGGATTCTAGAGGATTCAACTACAAGATCCAAGAAGATTTAGTGCCGGAATAAAAGAAAATTAAAACAAAGGATTCTTCTGCTATCAATTAATATCCAAAACCAACTTGCTGGGGTTGTCAGTCATGAGAGTTCTTATATTATTTTATGTTATGTTTATTGTGGGTCACGTATTACAAGTTTCACACACCTTTATTTTTATGTTATGTTGCAAGTGGACCACATTTGTATGAGTGGCCCACATGACTTACGTTTTAAATAACTTACTCACATGTGGAGAATAAGATACTTAGTAAAGTGGGTGTTGACCAATTTATATGCAAGGTGGTATTTAAACCAGCCTCAACCACAGATCAGAGTGAGCTCTAGACTGATCAACATTCAGAGGGAGTTTGCGGCGATTGTAGGAGAAAAGGGAAATAAAAAGGCTTCATCACTTCTGAGACAAACTTCTGGAAATAATGCGCAGGGTAACAGCTGCACATTTGTAACCTAGCAACATAAAACAAATTCACCCGCTCAGAAGAGCAAACCACAAAAAAGGCAGAAACGACAATTGCTCTTAACTCTTGCATCAAGTTGGAGCTGGTTTAAATACCATCATTACAAGTTAGTGGGCCAAAGCCCACTAATCTGGAGTCACTTATTCTCCCACTTGAGAATAAGTGACTAAAAGACAAGTCAGGTGAGTCACTTGTAAGTCATTGATAAGATCCTGAGGGTTCTTACCATGGAAGGTGGGAACATAGGCGGACAAGCAGTATGATCGTCGTCAGTAACTCAGGAGGTGGGAAGCAATTCATTGATAAGATTCACTTGTAAGTCATTGATAAGATTCTCACCGTCGTTGAGGATGGCAATGATCAGCATCAGGACGGTGAGCATAAAACCAAGCTGTAATATTCGGGAAATAAAATGAAAATCAGCATATTAACGATTATAAAAATCACGAAAGACCTTGTTCCTATGTTCACATGCTTACCACAATACGAATCGTGATGGAGACCGCGTAAATCTACAAGAGGAGAGAGCACTAAGCTTAAGCCCACTCTCCTGTGATTGTGGAAGCCAGAAACTCTCCTAAGAAATAAAAAAACAAACAACCCATGAAGAAAAAACGATGGAATATTGCCGGAGACAAATCGTTGGTGACGGACCTTCGTTCTTTCTCTTCACGGGATTCTGTGAACTGCCTTCCGCCACTTCCGCTCTCTGGGTCCTCCGAAGCAGCCAAGGAAGCCAGAGGATGGATCGATCAGGGAGGACGGCTCGAACGCCTTCACGGAATGGCCGTGGCGTTGGATTGTTTGCGGATTTGGATTGTATGCGCTGAAGGGGCTTTCCCGAGGATCGCCGGAATCTTGAAAATCTTGGAGGATCAAGAGAGATCGCCGGGAGGATCGCCGGAGGGTCGCCGGGAAGAGAGCTTGCCCCAAAGAAAATGAAAGGGGCGAGAGAGAGCTCGAAGGAAGAGGAGCGCCAAAAAAAATTTTGAAAAATGAGAAATGAGGGCAAGCCCGTGTTTTTTTTCCGACGTGTCCCGGTTGCCCGTGTAGCGGGGTCCTTGTGAGAATGCTATTTAAGTTTTTCATAAATCTGAAAACCTAGTTGTAGGCTTGGGTCAGTAAAATTCTTACCTAGTCAATTCTCAATTAAATATAAAGGTGAATTAGGATGAAAATACTCTCCATTTGGGAACTTTTTATCTCTGAGAGAACCAGGCAATATTTCCCAATCTTTTTCATTTCCTTTCATCATAAAAGTTCACATAGCGATCGTTATACGTGTATTCCTTTCATAAGTTGATAAGGGTTATAGCTTTAAACTTGACTAATGCTACAGTCTCCCTTTACATCATTTTAAGTAGGGAAGCCATGGAGAAGAGGAAAACCCACCTTCGTTTGTTGTCTTTTTAATTTAGATTAATAGTTCATTAAATATTTTGGGTTAACCTTTATAAATATTTTGCTTTAAATAATTTTATCTTTTAAGGAACACTTTTTAGAATTTGATTTCTTTCAAGTTCAAATTTATATTCTAATTAACTAATAAATTTGTAAATAGATTATATTTTTATGCATCTAAATAATTATTCCGGTACTTTTATAGTTTTAAATGTTACCATACAATCCAATTCTCCAAACATTTCTGAATTTTATGGAAGTTTTTTAACTTGTTCTCAAGATTTTTTCTAAATATATCCAGGAATATTTGCAATACACTATTGTATGGATCTGTCTATTGTATTAAACTATCTATCGATTTATACCTCCATCTATCTAAATATCTATCTATTTAGTTATCTATATATACCCATCTATCCATCCATCTATATATCTATCTGTCCATCCATCTGTCTGTTCAATGAGCATAATAACGAAACTTGCCCTTGTAAAAATAAGGGGTTTGCTTAACCATAAGTAAACAAGCTTGAGGTGTTCTCAATCGTCGAAGCCTCTAAAGCCTGAGGTGATCTCAATCGGAGATGCCTCTAGGTGTTCTCAATCAGTGAAGCCTCTGAGGTGTTCTCTATCGGCGAAGCCTCCATTGCCTTTGTTGAGGTGTTCTCAATCGGTGAAGCCTCCTTGGACTAAGCTGACGAGTTCTCAATCGGCGAAGACTCCAAGTAGTGAGCTTAGGATTTCTCAATCGGTGAAGCCTCACAGCCAATCCTTGCTCTCTCATTTATAATTTAAACTTTTATAATATAATATATTTAAACTTATTACCTTTTACTCTAACTCCTATATATATATATATATATCACGTATCCATCTGTGTATATATCTATCTGTCTATCCATCTATCTACCTTTTGAGATAAGAAGGTGCACTCACATGTGAAGCCACAGTCTAGAATCTCAGCTACTTGATGAAAGGTGATTCACGGGCAGCAACAAGTGAGGCAGTCTGAGACCAAGAACAAGATTATCTTGAGGACAATGAAGTCATCATTTAGGAGAAAGTACACTCAAGAAAATAGCACATCCTTCAGAAAAAAGTTTATGAACTTTTAGATACATCACGGAATGAAAAACGAGGAAGCTCTTTCATATAGTTTGAACAATATAAGAATACTAATGAGAGAGCTCTTCAACAATAAAAAAGATATGATTTATTTGTAAAAGAGTAAGTTTGAATTATAAGTTATAGACAAGAAGGCTAATAAAGGATGATTAATAAATTATCTTTCAACAATATTACAGGAATGTAGGTCAAAGAGCCCATAATTATGAACTGTTGGATTATTTCATGGTAAAAATAGTGGGATCAAAGTACGGCACCACCATTTGCAATGCTATTAGAGTACTGATCATGTGTTTGGACATCAAATTATCCAGAAGAAAAGCATTATCTAATCCTACTTACATGCTAAGTATGACTGATCTTGTTTGTGTGGAGACACTAAGGATAGATGGTAGGTGTCTTTGGAGAAAGAGTTCGTTGAATTTATCTATATGAATTCCTGAATGATATTATACCTAAATGTTAATCAAGTTGATTCATGTCACGGTTTTATAATTGATATGTTGACTTGAAACACCAAGGACATCTTGTGGATGGATAACTATACGTTGATTACAACTTACGAGTCTCTAACCATGGGATTCAAACAAGTCTTTGCTTGGAAATGTTCAGAAACACATGGAGTTGATTGAGTAGTCAAGACAGGATCACCTACCTTTGATATAAGAGGAGATTGAATAAAGGAAGATGATGCATAGTTTGACCAGGGTAATGAGGATATCGGAGAAGGCTTTCTCCAACAATCCCCATTACGCATCAGTACTAATTGATGATATATGGGTTTGACAATTTACCATAATTTAAGTCTTGGAGTCTCATCCGGATGAAATATTATAAATGTAAGTAACCGATGACAATAAATTTTCCACGAAAGAGTTCAAACATTACTATTTATCTTCCAGGACACGAGGTATAGTTTGGTAGGCCACAGGCTAGAAACTTAACCTATCAATTGGGTTAAACCAAACCTTAATTAATCAATATATATGTTGATATAATTAATTAATAAGGTTGGATAATAGTTGTTATTGGGCCACTAAATTAACTAGAATGATACATGGGCCAAAAGGGTTATACACATAAGATTATACATGCATTGATGGATGTAATTTTACTTAATGAATTTTAATGAAAAATCTTAAGTGAACTAAAAATTGAGAAGGGGACCAATTTTAGGCACCTAGGCCAGCCAGAGCTAAGCACACCCCAGAAGAGGGTCTTCATGGTGAGAGGATCTACAAGAGCTTCAAGAAGAGTTGGAGAAGAATACGTGGAGATCCACGAGCACCTTCATCGTGTGGATACTTTTAGAGGCCAAACATGTGAATGGCTCCATAAAAATCTCCAAGGGAGCGATTCAAAGGTGGAACAAGTTTCCCACAATGTACACATGATGTGTACTATTTTAGAGATCAATTTAGAATTGATCGTCATTTCTGTTCCTTGAAAAAATAGTTTTCTAGCCCTTCAATCAAATCATCAGAACCCAACAATACAATCTATAGAGAGTAGAAACCTATGCCCTCATGTTTTTGTAAGAATCATGTGAATTTATTAAATAAATAGGAAGTTTCTTTATTTCAACATTCAAATCCATGAGTTTCGTGCATATAAGATTGATCCAGTCAGAAACTAGAATAAATTGGTATTTCAAACTGACATATGATCAAGATCCTTTATTTATATAGTGTACTAGAAGATATATCAATTCAAATTTTATCATATCTATTGTTTCTCATTACTCTTCTCCCATGTAGTATGAAGACATTTATCATAAAACTTGGGAGGTCAAAAGACCTTTGGTTTTCCAGTCATTTAGACTATCTGATTCATGTCCACGTGTGAGCTCAACTCCCAATTGCTTGCTACTAAGTTTGATATTAAATCCTTAATACTTTAATCTCTATAAGAACCAAGCCCTCTTGCATAACTACATGGGTATTGGTTGTCTCTTGACACATTCATAGTTTATAAATGTTTTCTATTGATTTATTCCAGACTACATTCTCATACATAATAAATCATTAAAGTAGGTTTAGTTTCAAATTTACTGTCAATATTTTTTCTTTACTACCTATAGATCGGGCAAAACTTAATTTTTATATGTATTTTATATATATATTCCCTGAAGCAGTCTATTGGGTGTATGAAGGATAAGTCTACTGTTTTTTGAGATATAATATTGGAGAAGAGAATGGTACGCCAAGTGGGAAAGGATAAATAATATTAAAGCCTTGTATGCTTTTGTGAGTAAAAACTAAAATCATGAAACTGCTTAAGGCTATTTTATTCTATGGAATTTTGCATAGTCCTGTGGTATGTCCTATCCAAGTGATGTTTTAGTAGTCTAGAATAATGCAAAAATAAAATGATAAGGGATAAAGGATCAAAACTAAAGTATCTCTCTTGCGTATAGCATACTGTATTGCGAGAACTATATTCAGTCACAAAGGATGATCACTAACCTTTGTCATTCATGGATTCAATTTTAGAGATTTAGTAAATACCTTGATTGACTGTCACTTGATGAATATCACCTTACCCATGATCTACGTAAAACCTTACCCATGATCGGCCATCACTTGCGCTGATGTTCTCAAATCTAGAACACCCTTGGTGGAAGAGAGATATGGCCATCATGGCCACCATCATGTCATCTATGAGTGATGAAGTTTTATACGTCATTCAAAACTTTGTGACTGCCCAAGACGCATGGCACACACTCAACCATGAACTCTTCTCCAGCTCAAAGTCAAGAGTAATGGAGCTCCTGAATAGCCTCTTCAATTTATGATCAGGTACATAAAACCTAAATCACTCATTAAATAGACTCCTTCCACAAATCAAACTAAAAAAATTTAAAAAAAATTTAATTCGTGTTCACTAATTTGGAATTCTTCAAATTTCACACACTTAATTATCCCCAAGATCACGCACCAAACACAGACAGAAAAACCTCTCCAAAAAATCCAATAAATAGCAGAGAAAAGTCCAAAAACTGAATCATGATTGAAATACCCCTTCCACAAATTAAAATAAAACCAAGAGAACTCATCGAATAGATACTAAAAAATATGAATTAGTGTTCACTACATTTGTAATTCCTCAAAAATATTAAATATAATCATGCCCAACATCACACATCAAACACACACAGAAAAACCTCTCCAAAAAATCAGTTAAATTACAGAGAAAAGTCCGAAAAGAGAATCATGACTAAAATACCCCTTCCACAAATTAAACTAAAACCAAAAGAACTCATCGAATAGATACCAAAAAATATGAATTAGTGTTCACTAATTTGCAATTCCTCAAATTTCTTAAAATTTAATCATGCCCAAGATCACTCATCAAATAAAATCAGAAAAACCTCTCTAATCACAAAAAAACCAGTACATGGTAGAAATAAGTTCAAAATGCATCATGACTGAAATACTCCTTTCAGAAATTAAACTAAGACCATGTGAACTCATCAAATAGATAAGATAAAAATGTGATTTAATGCTCACTGATTTGCAATTCCTCAAATTTCTTATAATATAATCATGCTCAAGATCACTCAATAAATACGAACAGAAAAAACTCTGATCATAAAAGAGCAAATAAATAGTAGAACTAAGTTCACAAATGTATCATGACTGAGATACTCCTTCCAGAAACAAAACTAAAACCAAGAGCACTCATCAAATAGACAAGAAAAAAAATGTGATTTAATGTTCACTAATTTGCAATTCCTCAAATTTCTTAAAATATAATCATGCCCAAGATCACTCATCAAATGCAAACAGAAAAACCTCTCTGATCACAAAAAAAACCAATAAATACCAGAAAGAAGTTCACAAATGCATCATGACTGAGATATTCCTTCCAGAAACAAAACTAAAACCAAGCGAACTCATCAAATAGCTAAGAAAAAAATGTGAATTAGTGTTCACTAATTTGCAATTCTTCAGATTTAACCAACATTAAATAAACAAATACTACCACAAACCCTTCATAAACCCTTTCTCAAGTTAAGATAGGCCGCCACAGCAGAGCTCACCTCCATCACCATGGCCGCTTCCATGGTGCTACGTCTGAGCTCTTCCTGCCCACCATCCACTCTTCTTCTCTTTCGCAGCTTACCCACCAAAGCCTTCTCCTTGGCCATGGACTCTGCCCTTCTACGGCTCCCAACAGAGCTAAACCGAAGCTCCACCGCCATTTTTCTAAGGCGACGGAGCTTTTCAAGCGCCATTGAAGGCCGCCCTCGTCTCCTTAGCTTCTGTTCTAGCTCTACCCAGGTGGGTCTTGAAGAAAATGATGAGAAAAGCCCCCAACAACGGTGGCCCGAGTGGGATAACTTCCTCGAAATGCTCAAGAACAAGGGCCATTACGCGGAAGAAGCTGCGAATTCGGACTTCAACCGGCTGAAGAACGCTTGCCTTTCCTTTGCCAGAGAGCGATTTGATCTGCTCAGGTTCCGGGATTATCTCGTCTTCCCTTGTCTTTGATTTCTCAATTTAGCGGTTGAATTTTTTTTTTTTTTTTTGGTTTCCAGTTTCTGATCGATGATAAACTGCTCAGGTCGCTTCCTGTTGTTGATATACAAGCTATTGTGGAGTATGGATGTCCTACTGTTCATAGAAAGCCTACCAATTCAGGAAAGAGACTCCGAGCCTTCGTCTTGCTCAATGAAAGCGATGTAAGTGATTATAATTTGTTCCATCGATATGGGTAGAGAGAAATGGGCGGTAAACTTTAATCCTGATGTATTTGGGAGAAGCATGTTGAGTAACAATTAAATGATACAGAGAGATGAAGGTTGATGATCTAATAGATGTGATTTTCTTTAAAAAAGATCACATAGATGTGATGACTAACGGATTTATGTAATATGGAAGAGGGAGATGATCATGATGGTCGCATTTTGATATTCTTGATTTTCCAGTTTTTTTTTCACTTCTTGGGTCCATGTCGGTCGAATGGGAATATAAGTTTCTTATAATTGATCCCTTACGATGTGATTGAAGTTCTTGCTTTTTTAAGTCCTTGGAAGCCTTAGCGCACAGAATTCTTAAAGAGGGATAAATTGAGGAGGGAGAGAGAACCTTTGTTTGATATAGACTGAGACACTGAAAGAGAGAGGGGGAGCAAAACTGTGTGCATTAGAGAGAGAGGCAGAGAGATAGATAGATAGATAGAGAGATGGAGAAAGAAACTGTGTATGAGAGAGAGACGGAGAGAAATAAATTGAGAAAGAAGAAGATGGAAGGAGAAACTGTGCGTGTACAATAGAGAAAAATTGCAGAAGAGGAAGATGGAGAGAGAGACTGATTGTTTGAGAGAGATAAATTGCCAAAGATGAAGATGCAGAGAGAGACTCTGCGTGTGCTAGAGATAAACTGAGGAAGAGAGTGAGAAAAACTGTGAGAGAGGCAGAGAGGGAGAGAGAAACTTTGCGTGATAGTGAGAGATAGAGAGAGAGAGAGAGAGAGAGAGAGAGAGAGAGGGGGAGAGAGAGAGAGAGAGAGAGAGAGAGAGAGAGAGTCACAACTCAGGTTCGGATGACAAACGCAATGAGATGGAACCCAATCCATCATCAGTCACCCAGACTGACCCTGGAGCACACACGCATTATTGAATGGAAGGCCATTTTCAGGTTTGTGGGAGCTGCAGCCTGCGGGGCGCCTGCGACAGAGCTAATGCAAAACTAAACAATGAGGAAGGAGCCAGAACAGTTGATGTTATTCGAATCATTCTCTACTATGCAGTTGATCCAAATCTCCTCTTACGTTTCGACGCCTCTCAAAGACGCTCTATTGAAGGGTCCATCCGTGCGCTCCTCTCCAAGTTGACTGAATTAAGCGACACCCCAGTTGATACATCTCTTCTGGAAGAAGTTAAGGCGGCCCCACCTCAGGATCAACCACAAAAGTCAAAGATAAATTCAAAGTCAACTTTACGGAGCGGGTCCAGAGGTCGCTCTTTGGATGTGGAGATGAAGCGGGGAGACTGGGTATGCTCCAAGTAGGTTTGACTTTCATTTCTGAAATCCAGCTAAAATTTAATTTTCTTTTATTCATACGTTATTAATTTGTACAATTTTGAATGATTCAATTCTTGTTAGATGATGTTTACAATCCTGGGTTATAATTAGGATCCAGTGGGAAATTTGAATGGGAATGCTTCCAGAAATTTCTGAAAATAGAAATTTCATCCAAGAGCACAATCCAAGAGATGGATGGAATCGAGATTGGCCAGAGTAAAAGAGAAGAGATAGAAGAAACAAGAAATCCCTGCGAGAGTCAAGAGGATCTCTCTCCTTTGGCAGAAGCTGCCACTTCGTTCTTGAAACAAGAAATCCCCATGCCTGCCTCGCTTCTGCTTCGTTTATGTATAATAGATTTCCCTCTTGCCACTTCAGATATTCAGATCCACATGGGCCTGGTTGGTAACATGTGTTGGGTGGCGCCTTCTCTTTTTTTTGGCATGATAGGTTCTAGGGAAAACCTCATCAGATGATAGTGACTTTTTGTGCTATGCTCTGTGGCTTTCTATCCCTCTATAAGGGTTGGGAATCTAGTGTTTAGGTGAGTTTATATTTTCTCTCTTCATTGACTGTCCGCTGCCCTTTCCTTCTCCATCCTCTCTGCCTTCTCTCTCTAGGTTACGCATTCTATCTCCTTTTTTAGGTGTTCAACAAAGGTGCATGGTTCTTTATTTCTTATTTTACCCTTTTAGTTTCTTGACGCATTTTTTTAAAATGGTCTAGATTTCTTAGTTTTTTTTTATTTTTTATAAAACTTTATCTGCGTTATTCCTCTTTCCATTCTGTTACCAAAATGTGTTTTTTTTCCGATTTGGACATTTGATGAAGAAAGTTTCATTGTAAAATTAGAAAGTGTGCGTCAGAGAGAAAAAGGGAGACTGGAAGATGGAAGAGTCAGTGGAAGAAGATACAAGTAAACTGATACAACCTTGGTATCAAAGATGAATCTAATGCAATGAATTATCAATATCCAAATTGGGAATGTAGATCTTGACAACACAATTGACAGAATTAAGAGATAGACTGGAGTCGATCCCGACGGCTCCCCTTCCTGGGGAGCTCCTTCGTGATCTTGGCGGTCCTCCGCAAAGGCTGGACTCCTCCCTCCAAGTCGCACGGCAGGGCAGCGCTTGCAGCTCCTCCCTCCAGATCAGCTGTAACAGCTTCTTGCACAAGAAAACAATGTGTCCTCATACCTGGGTGTACCCCTTTATTTATAGATCCCGCTGGGGGGGGGTCACTTACGCTGGTCAACTGTCCGTTGACCAGATCTGAACCTCCTCCTTCCGTATGTCTTTGAATAGCGTCTATCATAAACTCATGAGAGGGAGAAGACGAGAACTAGAAGCAAAAGATTCAATGAGGATCACCCCTCAGGGATAACTTGTTTTTCGTCGAGACATAATTGGAGAATTCATCTTCATTCCCCCCCAAGATTTATGTTCAATAAATAGATATGAAAGTTTTAGAGGCTTGAATGACGAAAAATGCTCTTCCCTCTCAGGGTCTTAACCAAGTCCACTGTAATCGTTATGTATCATTATCATTCTGGCAAAGCCAAATGACCAGGATGATGATGACTCATCATCGTCATGGTCATCATAATGCTGGATGCCTAGAGATAATCAAGAGATAAAGAGAGTCAAAGGTAAGGAAAAAAAATTATAAAAGTTACATTCGAAATCCGTTGTTATTGTCATCTTCATCGTTCTTGTCATCCTTGCACAGAAAAATGATGAGGATGATGATGGCTCATCATCGTTCTCTCATCATGGACTTCAAGGATGCTGAACACCACACCCAACTTTGCATGAACAAGTTTTTAAAATTATTTCATCTGTGTCCTGATGAGGTTGAATCATTAGAGAATTATGCCATATTCAATCAGCAGAAAAAATGTTTGCTCGATATTTTAGATGTCAGAGTAACTGGGTAAAATGGGGTCTGATCTGTTTCGATCGCAGGTGCAATTTCTTGAACTTTTCCCGAAATTTAAAGTGCATGGAGTGCGGGTTTGATGGCCCCAAGAAAGTTGACTCATCTGAAGTCGAGATGAAGAAGGGCGACTGGACTTGCCCTGAGTACTTTTTCTCTCTTTATGTTTCGCTCATGTCCCATTCATTGTTTTAGTCATTCTTCTTCTTATCCTTCTTCTTCTCGTCGTGCATAGTGATGAAGGAAAGCAGCTGGATTTGCATAGAATACCTCCCCTCGTTTGCTGGATTTCTCTCCATCCATGGACTCGACCTTGTCCTGGCCAACCTTAGCATTGAAACCTCTCTGTTTCTACTTCTTTCTCCTCTTCTTTTCTACATGCTCCTGAGGATTAAAATACCAAAGGCTGAGCTTCCTGATTTCTCGCTATGTGTCTCTCTTTCTACATCTCCCTCCTATTCTCACATCAGCAACTCAGTCAGAGCATCCCAATTTCTCTCTCTCTCTCTCTCTCTCGCCTACTTTTCTCCTCTTCCTTCTCACATCTGCAACATAGGCTGATCATCCCAATTTCTCTCTTTCTAGCCACTTCTCTTTCCTCTCCCTTACCTCGCAGTTAGCTACTCATCATGAATATCCTCTCTTTCTCTTTAGGCTATCTAGCTTCTCTCCAACTCGTTGTCAACTACTTAGCCTGAATGTCCTAAAACCCTCCTCTCTCTCTCTAGACTCTCCATCCTCTCCTGCCACTCCCCATAATCAGTGACTTATCCTTTATATCCTTTTCTTTTCGAACCCACCTTACCCATGCTGCGCATGTCACCCAACACTTAAATGAACACAGAGTAATCTCTCTCGAGTTTGCTTCTCTCTGGTGCATCATCATCATCATCATCATCATCGTCGTCGTCGTCATCGTCATCATCGTTAAGTTTTATTCTTTGTTCCTCATCTCCATCATTGTTTTTTCAGGTGCCAGTTCATGAACTTTTCCCGTAACCGAGAATGCCGGCGCTGCCAACATGAGCGACCTCCCAGGGAGCTTAACCCTGGAGAGTGGGAGTGCCCCTCGTGAGATTACTTTAGGATTTTCGCTTTCATCATCATCATTTTCATAGTCTTTCTTTATCAGCATTATCATTATCATGATGTTCTTAACTTTCATCTTTCCATGGTCGCCATCTTTTTATGTCTTTTTCATCACCTTTCACTTGTAATTATCATCCCTCTTCATCCAATCTTTATTTCTTAGCATAATCTTCATCATGATTGTCATATTTGACTTCCTCATTGTTTTTATCGTATTCATCACCATCTTCTTTTTCTGTTTCTCATCCGCATAATCACTGTCACCATCTTCTTCTGAATGGTTTTACATACAATCATCATCATTATCACCAGCTTATTTTTCTGTTTCTTTAGCTGCTTCATCACCTTCATCATCTTCTCTTTCTTCATCTTTATCCTTGAATTTGTTTCAGCCTCAACCATGATCATCATTTTTTCGTCTGGCCTTTCCTGGCTAAAGTCTTATTTCATTACCTGGCTGTCGCTGTTGTCATCATCATCAGCATCCTTGTCCTTGTTATCATCATCGTCATTGTCATCATCATCATCATTGTTTGTGCCTCTGCAGGTGTGACTTCCTGAACTACAGGAGGAACATGACTTGCCTCAAATGCCGACATGAACGCCCCGAAGAGCTGCAGACTGCAGAGTCTGATTCCACTGGGCAGCACACATGGAAGAGGCCTGCTCTTCGCTGATAAACCTCGGCCTATTTCTGTGGTGGGCCATCGCTTCCATTATGACCTTCATATCAAGTTTATTTATGCTTAGGAAGTATTGTGTTCCAGAATTAAGATGATGAAATCAGGTTCTAGAGAGAGAAAATTTTGTACAGATGATTTTTTTCTTGTCAAGAATTTATTTAAATTAAGGAGTCAGAGAGGATAAGGTCTGTATCTATACATTGTGTGTGTGTGAGTGAGAGAGAGAGAGATCCCTCATTAGCCCATTATCTTTGTTCTCTTGGAAACTGTAGCAAATAAAGCTTATCAAATGAACAATTATTTATCATAATTTAATTCTGTAACCCAGTTTGACAGAGGGATATACGGAAATTTGTGTGGGGCCAATTTAATTTTGATAATTTTTTGTGAAAAAATGAGAAGAAAAAAAAAACGATGTTAGATATCAACGTGTAGTTGACAAACAAAAGGCAAGCAGTTCAGCTAAGTTATAATGTAATAAAAAAAAATCAAAATTATATAGCTCCTAGACCCATCAAAGTGAGATACCTCAAAGGTGCTGGATAACTTACCAAGAATATCTTGTAATAATGTAATCGAAGAATATTTCAATAATCATAAGTCAAATATGGAATCTTATAAAAAAAAATGAGGACCAACTGGGTGCCAGAGACAGCTCAAGTGCTTCCTGATTTCAAAGGGTTGCCTAGTTTTGGAGATGAGATGAGATAGTGGGTGCACACAACACTCTTACCAACAGTTCATACAACACTTGACATTGGTGGGTTAGAATGTTGTTGTTTGAGTTCATCTCAAATCCCTATATTTGAGATATACTTGCTGTGAGTAGAATTCATCTTGAGTAGGTCTCCTCTTCCTTTCATGTTTGCAATCATTTACTTTATTTCTTTAGATTTTTTCTCTTTACTTGGATCATTGAGGATAAATGAGAGGGTCTCCTCTGGGCAGATGCAACCCATGTCACCAAGATTTCAGAATAAGATGGAGGCTCTTCTGGATAGGAACAGGAAATGTGCATTATAATCAGGCTCTTCTGAATCTTCATGAGAATGAGTCTCATTGAGAGAGGCTCAATGACTTGAACAAGAGAATAATAAGAGATAGAATGGCTGAATCATCAAGCCACATAATTTTTTTTTTGAGTGGGTTTATGGTTTCTCCCATCAACGAAGTCACATTTATGTGTAATTAATGAACATATTTTGAGCCATGAAGAAACTTCTTTGAAGAGTCTTTGTCACAACTATAACAGTTTAAGAATTAAAATCACATCTCCAAGGAACGGGACATAAATGATAACATGCACTGCATGGCAAATCACAGGATTAATTTGTGATATATAGATCGAGATAAGTATACAGCATGTATGTTATCACTAATTTATCAGGACATCATGCACATAACTGTACGACATTTCTTTGACAAATTTAGTAAAAATGATATATTTCACACAATGACCCTAGTTTGAAGATCAAACAGTCCACTTATAATTCGATAGGCCATGAAAATTCGGCTTGATTAATTTTGATCTCGGCTCTAAATGATGTGAGGATGGACTACTCCCAAACAGTCTGCCTTTGAGTTGACTCGTCTAAAGAATTTAAAACACAGTAAAAAATGACATCGAATACCAACAGTATTGATCATTAAAGATGATTCCCAACATATATGTGCGTGTGTTTTTTCCAAGTTGGCATAGACTCGGTCATACTAGCAGACATTCAGTCAAGAGAGAGAGATGACTTATCTTCAGATGGATTGAGATCAGCACAAAATTCTCACAGAGGCAGCAAGCACTACAGGACACCGTCGATGAGAAGGCGGATTCCCAGTGAGGCAGTGCAGAGAAGCAGACCCACCAGTGCCAGAAAGTTGAGTCCCCTGCAACCACATCAGAGATCAGGCCTTCTCTCTCTAACTCCCTCTTTCTCTATCATTCTCTCTCTATCATTCTCTCTCTAACATTCTCTCTCTATGACTCACCCAATCTTGTTGCGGTTCTCAGGGACACCAGTGGAGTAGCCTGAGAAGTAGAAGAAGCGGGCGATGGTGTAGACCACCCCCAGCGAGGCGGCCAAGACGGGGTGTTGCAGGCCGCCAAGTACCAGCGTTGTCAAGAACACAGGCATGGCCTCAATTGAGTTCTGGTGCCCTCTCTGCACAAGAATAATAGCAAGAGGAAGAAGAAGCTGATGATCTAGAAGGATCTAGAAGAAGAGAAAACTAATAATGATGATAATAAAAATAAAAAGAATAGGAAGAGGAATCAGGTAAGGGGGAGAAACTAGAAGCATCTAGAAAGAGGAAAACAAATACTGATGAGAATTAGAAGAAAAAGAATAAGAAGAGGAAGGAGGAAAAGGAGGAGAAGCTACAAGCATCTAGAAGAAGAGGAAACTAATAATGATGATAATTAGAAAAAGAATAACAATAGAAAGGAGGAAAAGGAGGAGAAGCTAGAAACATCTAGAAAAAAGAAAACTAATAATGATGATAATTAGAAAGAGGAAAAGGAGAAGAACCTGGAAGCATCTAGAAGAACAGAGTAATGATAATGATAATTAAACGAAGATGAAGGAAAATGAGAGGAATCTAGAAGCATTTTGAAGAAGCGAATAATAATAATGATAGTTAGAAAAAGAAGAAGAAGAAGAAGAAAATGAAGACGAATAAGAATTAGAAGGAAAGGGAGGAGAATCTAATAGCATCTAGAAGAAGAGGATGATAACAATGATGATAATTAGAAGAAAAGCATTTTGAAGAAGAAGAAAAAAGGAGTATTTAGAGGCATCTAGAAAAAGAGAATAATAATAATTAGAAGAAGAAGGAAAAGGAGTATAATTTAGAAGCATTTAGAAGAAGAGAATAATAATAGTAATAATAATAACATCATAACAAAAAATAAGATTAATAAAAATGTATAAATAACTTAATAATATGAAGAAGAAGGAAGAGAAGAATCTAAAAGCATCTAGAAGAATGAGAAGAAGAAGAAGGTGGAATATCTAGAAGCATTTAGAAAAAGAAAATGGAGAAGAAGAAGGGAAGAATATAGAAGCATCCAGAAGAAAAGAAAAAGAAGAAGAAAGAGAAAGTGATAGCCCACCTGGATGCAATTGAAGAGCTTGGCATCCTTGTTCTCAGATTCAAGCGCGTACAGATTTGGGTATTGCACCTTGTACCTGTCATCATCATCACATCTTCCATCATTTTCATCATTTTAGAGAGAGATATAGAGATAAAAGGATAGATGGGTGTCGAGAGACAGAGAGATGCAAAGATACATGGGTATTGAGGCAGGATATACGTGGATAGAGAGAGAGAATAGATGGGTGGAGAGATAGATAGAGATAAGATGATACATGGGTGGAGAGATAGAAAGAAATAAAATGATACATGGGTGGAGAGATAGAAAGAAATAAAATGATACATGGGTGGATAGATAGATAGAGATAAGATGATACATGGGTGGAGAGATAGAAAGAATAAGATGATACTTGGGTGGGGAGATAGATAGAGATAAGATGATACATGGATGGAGAGATAGATAGAGATAAGATGACACATGGGTGGAGATATATATAGAAAATAAGATACATGGTTGGAAACATAGATATAGAAAATTAGATACATGGTAGAGCCATATAGAGACAGAAATAGAGATAGAGATAAAGATATGAGGATACATGAGTGGAGAGAAGGATACATGGGTGGAGAGTTAGATAAGGAGAGGACACATGGGTGGAGAGAAACAGAGATAGATACAAGATGATACATTGGTGTAGGATAGATAAAGATAAGAGGACACATGGGTGGAGAAAAATAGAGATAGATACAAGATGATACATGGGTGGAGAGAGAGATAAAGATAAGAGGACAAATAGGTGGGAAAAAAACAGAGATAGATACAAGATGATACATGGGTGGAGAGATAGATAAAGATAAGAAGATACATGGGTAGAGAAAAATAGAGATAGATACAAGATGATACATGGGTGGAGAGATAGATAAAGATAAGAGGATACATGGGTAGAGAAAAATAGAGATATATACAAGATGATACATGGGTGGAGAGATAAATAAAGACAAGAGGATACATGGGTAGAGAAAAATAGAGATAAAAGAGGATATATGGGCGGAGAGATAGACGAAGATAAGAGGATACATGGGTGGAGAGAGACATAGAGACATGGGTAGATGGAGAAGGGGATACATGGAGAGAGAGAGAGAGATAGAGAGAGATGGACCTTTTGCGGGCTCGGCCGACCTGAATGGCCATCCAGAAGTTGAGAAGAGCGTAGAGAAAGACGACGAGAGCAACGTAGCCAAACTCTCTGGGCAGCGCCGGCGCCATCGCTGCTTCTTTCTTCTTTCCCCTCAATCAACTTTCGATCTTTCTTCTGATGGTTATCCTACTCACCGTGGTTAGAGAGAGAAGAGGAAGAAGCTGGCCTTTGAAATGACAGATGGCCGCAAGAGAGAGAGAGAGACATATATATATATATATATATATATATATATAGAGAGAGAGAGAGAGAGAGAGAGAGAGAGAGAGAGAGAGAGAGGAGTGCATGGGTGGTACAAGTTACTAGAAAATGCTTAAAGTTTGCTGTTGAAAATCAATGGAAGGAAAAAGACCCATACTTTTGTTTGAATTTTCTTTTAAAGTATTAAAACCCAGAAAAATTTTAACAGTTGTTGCTATAGTGCAGGGACGCAGATGGGAAATTTTTTCTTCCCGGGGCAAAAAAATCGTCCCATGCAAGGGTATGGATGAAATTCGGGACGAAAATTTGTCCTAGGAACTACCAGACGGGATGGCTTTCGTCCCGTAGGACAAAAAAACCGTCCGTACGAACGAATCTAGACAAAAATTGCCGGATTCACATGTGACGGTTGAGATGTAGCCACGTGGCGTCGTTATGATAATCTGCATCAAAGTCACTGTATTTTTATGTGTGCAAACTGACGCCACCCAGAAATACTTGTACATATGTCCCTTTGCATTATTTCTCCTCTGTATTTCCCTAAAAAATTAGAAAAATCTATATTAATATATTATAAATATAAAATGGGTTTTTTTCCCGTCCGGGACGAGGGACAGGATGGTTTTCACCCCAGACGGGAAGAAAATTCGTCCCGGGAAGACTGGACAGGATAGTTTTCGTATCGTCGGAAAAAATATTTGCCCCATCCTTCGTCCCTGCACTGAATCCGGACGTTGGACGGGATGAAATTCGTCCCATCCCATCCATTGTCCACGCCCAGGATGACCTGGAACTATAGTCGTTGCTTGTTTGGCCCAAAAAAGAGAAGGGCTAGGGGGAAGCTGTTTCGGTTTTCAAACTACAAATGAAAATTAGAAATATGGCACGAAAGGCCCCAAGGGTAGTGGAGATCTTGGAAATTTTACTATCTTGTTGAAGCCCACAAAAGGTATTATAACTTTTAAGGCCAGCAATGTATGCCTGTGAACAAGGGCCACTGGTGCTGGCACTATAATGTTTCATAGAAAATATGTCTAATCAAATATCAAGATGGAGCATGTATACATGCAGAAGAGAGACTTTGAATGAGATTAATAGATTAATAGAGGTAATTTAAGTTTAAAGTTTAATCATGTTTAGTATGAACAAATTTTCTAGGTTGATGTCTGATTGGATGTAACACTAGACGAAAATTTACCTAATTTCATCTATCAAGAATAGGGTCGGGAAGAAATTTTTTGTTTGTTCGCGAACATGCGAATGAACGAACACAAACACGAACAGGAAAATTCAGACACGACATGTTTGCGAACGATTCACGAACTGACGAATTGTTCGCGAACAGGTGGCATTCCCTAGGTAATGTAATATAACTTATTATTTTTACACTAAAATAGAGAGAAAGAGAGGGAGGACGGGGATCTCCCTCTCTCTCTCCCTGGCCTCCTCTCCCTCCCTTCCTCACTCACTCACTCTCCCCCTTCCCTCTCCCGTGCCCCCTCTCTCTCTCTCCCTGAACCCCTTTCTACCGTTTGGCCCCCCCCCTCTCCCGTGCGGCCATGCCTCTCTCTCTCTCTCTCTCTCTCTCTCTCCCTCCCCGCTGCCCCCCTCCCAAAGAGTACCCCCCCTTTTCTTTATTAAATTTTTGTCCTGTTCATGTTTGTTCGCGAACGAACATGAACGAACCGCACACAAACACGGACATGATTTTTTGGTTGTTCGTTCGTCAATGAACAGTGTTCGTTCATTGACGAAACACGAACTTCCCTACCCGTCCAAGAATTAGAGAAGGTCCAAATGTGTGGGCGAATTGATTTTGCATGGTGGTGTGGTGCAGTGCGATTTTCACACTACACTTCACATCGAATATTCGCACACCGCGCCACACATCGCACAGGCCTCTGTGCGGTGCAAATGTGCGAATATTTGGTAGCATGCTCTCTCTCTCTCTCTCTCTCTCTCGGTCACTCTCTTTGCTTTCCCTCCCCTCTTCCTCTCGCTCTCTGTCGTTTTCTTCTGCTCTCCTTTGACCAAGTCCCTAGAGTGTCCTTGGTCAGACTGGCAGAGACCTCGAGCCGGCTGTCAGTCTGCGAGAACTTGACAAAAACTTGGATAAAGTACGCCAAGATCTACTGCAGGCGGAGACGATCGCTGTAGAGCAACTTGGTGAGCACGCCTCCAGTGAGGTCGCCGGAGATGTCCACTCCCCTGACCTTGCTCCCGCTCATCACTTGGCTCAACGCCGCCATGAGCACCTCCTTGAATATGAACTCCGCCATCTCCAAATCCAGGCACCTGTTCAAAATCCACTAAAGATGAGTTTGTGATCACAATTCACAACCCTTGTGAGTTTAGCCAGCTCACAAGCGGGTGAATGCGCTATTCACGCGTTGGCGATGGCGTCGAGCTCGATGTCGACGAGGATTTTGTCCAACTGGTGGCAGCCGGAATAGAATAATCACAATTTGTGTGATGTGCGGTGCCTTTTGTGCGAGCAAAAAATTGCAGATGGTGCTAATTTTTGCACCTCACGGCACGATCTTCTCTACCAAGCATCATATATCCATGACTCTTATTCTTTTCGTTGAATAGTTTCTTCAATGCCTCAGTTCTAACTTGAAAGCCCATCTAATATCAAAACTTTCTTATGTCTCTGTGGCTGTGCATGGTCATGCACCATTTATTGACCTATATTTTATTTTCTATGTATTTAAATATAGTTTGAAGATATTAATGAATGGCAAAGCAATCAAAATAATATTTTTAAATCCCCTATATTTTAAGTATTATGTTTTGAGTGTTTATTATTATATATTATTAATTATTAACTATTCCTAAAGTTAAATTATATTTAACATTATGGCTTTCCCAAATCTTACACCATGATATTAGCAGGCATGTTAATCATTTCAGTATGACATAAATATTCCCTCGTAGGATGGTCAAATTATAGGTATTATTTCAAATAAAGAGTTATGATAAAGTAATTTTGACTACTTAAAATATACATGTCTTAGCGCCATTTTATGAATCGTTCTATTAATATTATGTTTACTTTACTATACATTCCCATTTCATGCATTAATTCTTCAAAAGCTTAAACATGAACATTTCTTCTTGATAAAACTTTATCTAGTGCTTGAAGGCCATTTTTAGCTCATTTAGAAAATGTTTTGACATTATTATTTATTGTGGCATTAAGATTAAAGTGCATTAAATAAAAAAGAAGAAAATAAGAATAAACAAAAGGGGGGTTTTAGTGGCCAACTGAAGGAGGTAGCCTGCAGCACTCAAGCCAGCTGCCAACTGTCGAGCGCACAACAACAAGACTCAAGCTGACCAGCAGCCAGCGAGCACTGCTGCACAAGGTACCTCCCATCTCTGGTGCATTGAGGCCCATAGAAGGCCCAAACAAAGACCCTTAGAGAGGTCTCCACACACACGCAAGAGATGTTCAGTAATTTTTAAGGGTAAAGAAACTAGTCAATGATATAGTTATTTTTATTTTTTATTTCTACAATATGGGTTCAATGATGGCCTTTTAAAGTTTCAGATCCGCATTGGGCCGGGCCAAAAAGCCACAAAGCGATTTAGGCCCAACAGACTGTGATATTAAGAAATAAAAGAAGACATTATGGCTGGGCTTCAAACCAATCCGCCCCAAAGCCCATGTCATGTTTGGTCATTTTAAGTAAACGAACATGATTTCAGACGTTCAATCTTCTTAAGGAAGATTGGATTGTGAGATCTATTTTGTTGTAATTAATCATTTTTCTTGTTCTTTCAGGCTTCCTGATTGGCTGCGGTAAATGACGAGGATAAAGGGGCCCATAAAAGACTAATGACAAGGATGAATGATGATGGGATAGTTGACAGGGCGATTGACAAAGCCACTGACATGGCGAAGAGGGTACACCATTAAGAATGGGTCCATGTCTGTGATTTAATACATTCAAAAAGAGGATCAGACAGCCAAGGTATAGTCGCGTCCTTCTTTACCCTCGGTTGCCTTCCCCGTCAGCTGGCCAGCGAAGGCCAACAACGAGGGGACCTTAGAGCAATCCAACGTCTCTTGGAGAGCCATTGGGTCAATCCTGAAACATTAGAGGGTCAAGAGAACCTCTCTTGACCCTTTAAAGAGAAAATTTTAAGGTCCTAAGACCTATCTTACCACATGAGAAAAAGAACTGTGGGAGACCCTTTCAGCGGCAGAGCAAGCAACAAGAGGAGAGTGACACTTCTTCGACGACTCCAATTTCCTAGGACAGAGCTAGAGAGAGTCCAGAGAGATGAAGATCCATGCCAGCACAGAGGAGAAGAGCCAGGGTGGGCGCACACCAGGGTTTGGTGGCGGCGATCGGTGCCCCCACTCTTTGGTCTTCGAATCAGGGCAAATCTGGTAGGATCTCTACTTAATCTGATAGAAAGCACGTTGATGAGCATCATTGATTTTAATGAATTCAATTTGGAGAGAATATTGATTTCATTAGATTTTATGAATCAGTTTCGTTGCAGCAATTCATCGAGCACTTGGTTTGCGTTTCAGAATACTTCGCGATTTATCTAAGTTCCTGATTTTTTGTTATAAATAACATATAAAAAATACAGAAGAACTTTCTCTATGTCTTTTGGTCTCGAGCACCTGGTGTGCATTTGAGAATACTTAATCGATTTATCTAAGTTCCTTCCCAATTTTTTGTTATAAGTAACACATAAAAAATACATAAGAACTTTCTCTCTATCTTTCGGTCTCGTTGAGGCATTCTGCCGAACACCTCAGGGTATTGATAGGAATACCCTATTTCCCTTTAATTTTCTGCCATATATAAATTTTTATAATTATATAATAAATAATATATATAGATAATTCATATTCTAGTATTGTAATTGACCTATTAATCATATATACTCATTCTTAATTACTCTTACTAGTCCCTATACCTTATTTTATTCTCTCTCTATCTATCCATCTATCTAGCTAATTACTTATATTATAAACTAGATAATCTCTATTCTCTTACCCAACTCCTTTAAGCTTAAACTCTTAGGATAAATAAGTATTTTTAAATCATATTAATGTACATCTTAGTAAATGTATAATCCCTTACTTTTGTATTATATAGGTAATAATTCTTGTCTTTGTTTTGTTCTTGTCTTTCTTTTATTACTTCATAAGCAACAATATGCCTGAAAATAGAATGATATTATAGAATATGAAAAATTTTGTGATATTTTTCTGCACTATATTAATGAGCGTCCACAACATTCCCTTAGTGGGAGTCAGCATGGCACTAAGTGCTCACCTGCTTTAGATTTTTCCCTATTGATCATGGTAAGGACTTTCTTGGTATATGAAGAATGAGATAGAGTAAAATTTTAGGGATGTTATTGTAGATCAATCCCTAGAAAGTGGCAAGAAGGAATTGGGTAACTAACTCCAAAGGTGGATCCCAAAGCTTTTATGACTTCTTTTAGCCCCGAGATTTGAACCAAGGATGAATCAAGAGAGATGAAGATATAGACAGGAACACATCTCGAACCTTGAAAAAAATTTAAGATTTAGTTTGAGGGCCCCAAAAACCAAGGGATGATAAAAATTAGGCAAGTTTATGAAAATCAGTAATGAGGAGCCTTTTGGAGACCATAGATCAATTTTTGAGGCCACAAAATGACAGGGAGCTGTGAGAGAGGCAAAACCTAGAGATTGATTCAAGTAGATCATTTCATAGAGATCACCATGCAAGAGGTGTTAGAGACATCAAGTTTCTGAATCTCCCACCAATGGGATCACGCAAGAGATATCAAGATATGTAATGTGCTCATTTTTTAGACCAGGTTAAATGTTTCATGGTAACCAATATCTAGGGCTTAGCAGAATCAGTGTGCGCCAAGGTCAGCTTTGCGATGCCCAAATGACCATTATTGTGCAGACTGGCCCAAAACACCCACTTTAAGTCAATAAGCTTGTGGGTGTTGTGTGTAGAAAGTTGATAAAATAGCAATGTACTCATCAATCATGGCTTGATGCCAGAGGTGATGAGACACATTATGCAATGAAGGTACGTTTTTTATACAAGTTAAATGTTTCATGGTATCCAATACCTAGGGTTTGGCAGAATCAGTGTGCGACTAGGTCATCTTTGCAATGCTCAAATGACCATGACTGTGCAGACTGGCCCAAAACACCCACTTTAAGTCAATAACCTTGTGTGTGTTGTGTAGGAAGTTGATAAAAGAGTAATATACTCATTGATCATGGCTTGATGCTAGAGGTGATGAGAGACATTATGCAATGAAGGTGGGTTTTTAGGAAAGAGTAAAAGTTAAATGACAGGTGGGAGTGGAAGGTGTAATAGGAGTAAGGGCATAGAGATCAAACCATCAACGGAAATGACAGCGAGGTTTGGAGACTAGAGTGGAAACGGATAAGGAAAAGTGGACCTGGTGGTGTTGAAGGTGAGCTAACAAAAGATACATCTAGTAATGATAATTCATTAGCAGATGATGGAGGAAAACCAAGGATTATGGGTGCTAATGAGATGGAAGAAATGAGTGAATGATCAAGTGATCAAGTGATCAAGCAAAGTGAAACAGTTTTCATCAAAAACAACATCAGGAGAGATGAAGATGCAATCAGACATGAGGCGATACCACCTATAACCAAGATGATGTGCATTATAGCCCTTCATAACACTACTCCAAATGCTGACTGATCTTAATAATGTAAAACAAGACAGTTGTATAACAAAGAGAGCCAAACATTTTTTTAATAGTGTAGTCAAGTAAGGCAGAGCCAAATACCTCGACTGGGTTTTATTTTGCAGAATGGAAGAAGGTGGTCAATTTATGAGGAAAAAACCATGATGACTAATGCCTTGGGATTTGAGATGTTAATGGAGAGATTAATATTCTCCATCCCAATCTGATGGGGGACCATCTTGCCATCATCACGGAATGACGCGAACAGCCTCACCGAGCCGCTCCAGCAGATGCCCGCGACACGTAGTTCAAGTACTCCGCATAAGGATGAGCCGCACGTGTTTTCATTATGTCTTTGCTATTGTAATTTCTACGCTGAATTGTGGACAAGGCCTATCGTGTTTTGGGCTTCGTCCTTTTCGAACGTTTTATTTTTTTCGTCATTTTGAGAGAACTGATCGTCTAGAGTCGGTTCCCTCTTGTTACGGCCAATTGGGCATGCCTTCGACCCTATATAAAGGCCGGCATGCCCAAGAGGACAGATGGATTGAGATTGGAAAAATAAAGTGAAATTTCTTTTGAGTTTCTTGTTCTTAGTTTTCTTCTGGCCTTAGATAGCGCCTTAGAAATCGTTGATAGTTCAACAGTCAGAACGTGGATGACGTGCCCCCCCCCCCCCGTCAACCACAACCTTCTCCATGGATCGTTGCCCCACGTCCAGCCGTTCCACCATTTTCTCTTCATCAACAATTCAAGATTCCCCGTTCTTGAAAAGAAGGACGCCAAGAATCATCAAGATCGTTGTCTTTTGGAGCTTGGAGTTTGTCAGAGTCAATTCTTGGAGTTCTTGGTTCCCGGACGCCCAAGAATCTCCCACTCGCCGCCTGTAGGACCTCTTCTTCGATTTGCCGCTCGCACTGCACAACGACGAGCAGGCTACGACGGATTGATCTGGTCATCTACGGATGGATTGATCAGGCTACGACCAGATGGATTGATCTGGTCATCTACGGGCTCTGCTACGACTACGACGGGTTCTGACGTTCTCAGTTCTTTATTTCCTTTCATTATTCGTCAATTTACTTCCATGTGTCGAGAGTTAGGAACCCCTTGTTGATTCTTCTTAACACGATTTAGCGAGGGTATAGGTTTAAATCTTGTGGTAAAGCTCTAATAGCTTATTGAGGGAGTTTGGACGCCGACGGGTAGTACGACTACCTCATATCTTATGCGTCAAATTTGGTCCAAAGGGACTTTGGGAAGTTGATTTTTATGTAAATCAAACTTCACCAATTTAATAGGTCGTAAAGTCTGTTAGTTAATTCTTTGTACTCTGTCATTAATTCTTCAAAGTTGCATCATATCATCTAAATACTGCATGCATTCGTCAACTTCTGTGGTGTAATACGAGTCGATTGATCCCGGATGACAGCGTATTACATCACAATCAGACAGAAGGGCTTGAACTTTGAGATTGAATAGTTGTTTGAGTATGTGTTGGAGTTACACAATTGTCGAGAGCAGATCTATTTTCCTCTTCAAGGGATAAGTCCTGGTGTACCTGCTGTAAGTATCAATGAATGATACATAATAGTAAAATCCAAGTTAAGATGTAATGAGCTTCCACCCCCAAAGATGCTAATGAATCAGCTCAAACATTTTCAAAAATACATGATCAGGTAGAAAGAGAAAGGCAGTTGTTTAGCCTTATAAACATAGTATGATTTACAAATGTGCTCCCGAAGAAAGTAAATTAGGGGAATAACAAAATGTGGAAATAACAGTTTGGAAAATACAAGTGAGGAATGCCCTAATCTGTGGTGCCACACAACAGATAATGCCTGAACGTTGACGTATGATGCATGTGGTGGAGGATGCTGACATAAGAGATTGTCTCATGTTTCACCTTTGAGAATTGTTCCCTTGATGCTGTTATCCTTAACAGCATACATAGGGGTGAAAAGCAAAATAAATGGTTTTATCAAGCGTTAGTTTTACAGATAAAAGATTTCTTAATTTTCAGAATATGAAGTATGTTACGAAGAGCAAGATTTTCTAATGAGTGAGAAATCAAGCATTACCAGTTGAGGAGGTGTATATACCTGATCCATTGTAGAGTTGTGCTGGATAGAGCAGGAGCCACTGTCTTATGTTGTGTTGTGCTGCCATTATGGTAGAAATGGAAAGTGATGGTGACAAATTACTTGCAAGGGTTGTTGGTATTGTTGTATTTTAGTATAAGGTTTGAGGTCGCATCAAGAGACTTTTGAATGCCAGATTTGGGTGTCTAGTGCTTTTTCCATGTTGCCTTTGTCCGGGTCCTAACTGGTCAAAGCACACATCTGACATTGGTCAATTTGTGAGCACATATGGCATCTAGGGGAAACCTGCCTTGATGTCCTGAAGTTTGATGACCGCAACCACGACTTCATCCTCAACCTTAAGACCGAGATTTGTCTGCTCTCAGTTGTTTTTGATTTGACATTGGTGGAAGTTTCTATTCTTCTTCGGATTCACCAAAGACAAGCATGGTTTCTTCAGATCGTGGCATAGGAATAATGCTACAAAAAAGATATCAGAATGAACTTTAGACCGTGGCATAGGAAGCCTGATGTTTGGGCCCAAATCCTCAATTCAAGATGAACTTTAGAGTTTGCTCATTGATTGGGCATCCAACAGTTATGGAGCTTATTAATGAGCTCCATGACTCTTGATTGTAAGCTGAAGGATGTTTCATGATTCAATGTGTGCCACATTTTCCTGGTCGTCGCATAGTCTTAGACGATGAGTAGAGCTTTGTTGGTCATAGATGACATGATAATGGCCATGACTGCCATGTCTCTTTTTGACCACGGATCCCATGAGTATGAAAATACAGATACCAATGGTGGTTTCTAATCGGTAAAGTGCTTACCAAAACCTAAAGTGAAGACAGTCTTTTGCACACAACCATTCCATATTGGAATGGTTGAGTCACTTGTGTTTTATCCCAAATGGACGGATATGCTCGGTTACTCTCTTAGGTGACTTCATCCTTCTTCAAGGGTGATAAACTAATACTTACTTCAGAGTCAAGCTTCTCTTCAGGCTTGGATATGAGGTGATCTATTACCATGTTGAGAATTTGTGCAAGACAAGTTGAGACAACAAGAATCTGCAGCTGACATGGCCTTTGGACCCGTCGACGGACAAATCAGAAGGGGACAAGGAGGCTTGTGAGGAGCTAGTGGGGCGCTGAAGAGGTGCTGATGGGGCAAGAGGTGGGGTACACCATAAGAAGGGTCTCTCACAACCGTTGGACGTCTATAAAGAGGATCCGACAGCCAGGGGCAGTTCTGTCCATTCGTGCCCTATCCATCTGTGTCGCCTGCTGAAGACAGTTGTAGGCCAGCGATGGGGACTGCCAAGCTAGCTAATGGCCTGGGAGGACCCCCGAGGACATCCCCCTCCATCGGATGGCCTAAGGGACACCTCCCATGCCGTTAAAAAGGGCCGAGAGCCCTTAATTTCACTATCTCTCATCTCAGGAAAAAAAGGGACGATGGAGGACCCTCGCAGGTGACCCAAGAGCTGGTTTAGGTGCCGTAACACACCTCAACTGCTTAAAGGACTCTCGAGAAGATCACAAAGGTCATAGCATCATCGAGTCACACCCGGACGGAGGAAGAGAGCAGGGGAACCACTAAATCAGGGCTTAGCGATGGCAACTGGTGCCGCCACACCTGTTCTCTCAATCAGGGCGTTCGGTGAGATCTGAACATCATAGATAGATTCCTTATACATCCTTTTTTATCTTAGCGGAAAATTTTACAAAACATTTCGCCACATAGTACATTTCTAATTGATTTTGATTCGCGGATTTCGTCGAACACCTCGCGTGTTCGAGGAATATAATTTGATTTGCCTAAGTTCATATTTCCCAATCTTATAAATATAAAAAATAAGCATATCCCTCTTACCCAACTTCTTTTGGGTTGAACACCTCGCGGTCGTACGACAGAAATATCCCTTCTATCTTGTTTTACTTAAAAAATCTGAAACGACGCTTATCGAATTCAATTGGGCATTTCGTCGAACACTCGAGGGGCGTTCGACAGAAGTCCCTTCTTATCTTCTTTCTCTTCTATAAAAATCTATATAAAAATTCGTAAAAATCTTATAACATTTACACAATATCATTTCTCTCTTATTCGACCCTCCAATGGGCATTTGGTCGAACACTTCTCGGGTGTTCGATTAAATCACCCTTTTCTTCCCTTAAATTGAGCCTTAAACATATAAAAAAGGAATATAAAATGTATAAAAGATAAAATCTATCCTATTTGGATATTCTATAGGGCATTCTGTCGAACACCTTAAGGGCGTTCAACAGAACTGTCCCTTTTACTCCCTATTTGTTATTATAAGAATAAGTATAGAAATTATTATGACAGATATACTTTCTATATAGTAAATATTATAGCTATATAAGGTATGCTCCTCAACTATAGGCGATTATATACATATTTACTCCCTCATTGCCTCTAGTAGAACCCTTTATTCTATCTTAACTTCTCTCTATACTTATACTTGGTATATAATAGCTAAATAATTACTTAATATTCTCTCTTTACCTATCTTTCTTAGTATATAAAAAATACTACTCCACCCCTTCTATTCTATATGAATATATATATCTAGCTACTTATTCTTATTATTTACTCTTATCAAACTACTTATTCTTATTAAATTCTTACCTATCTTTTCACTAACTATATTATTATCCTTATTTAATATAATACCTAATATTCTTCCTTCTATACCTATCTTTTCAAACTAATATTCCCTATACTTTTAATTATTTAACTCTTCTTATTATCTTTAGTATTATTATTATGTATTACTAATAATCAGCTCAATTAATAACCAGCTCAATTTAACTCTTCTTATTATCTTTAGTATTATTATTATGTATTATTAATAATCAACCTTACTCACGCTATACACGAGTAAGTTTCTATACTTTATTAATTTTATTTGATTGTAGGCTGAATAAAATTACGACAATTAAAAAAAATAATTACATAATTTGGCTCCGTCACTGCCCATTAAGGAGGATTTTTCTATTCAGCTATGTCATCAAAGATCTAGAATAAAATAATAATTTACGAGAACTGATTTCTGTTGCAGACAATTATGGGATATTTAATTTACCTGCAGAATGGTATGGAATGTAGAGTAGGCAATGGATGTTAGAACACTAACCGTGCACCTGTTTTATGCCATGTTCCACTGTGGGTCTTCATTACTCTTCACAATAAGCTTCAACTATCTCCATGGAAAACAAAATGTATAATAGTTTTAGCAAAAATTGACCATACGACTATAATTAGTGGAAGACAAACCACTCTCGGCCATAAATAAAAAGTACTATTTGAGTGCATTTTACCTAATTAAAAATTCCCAGAAACTAATTTCTTGGCCAAAAAAATATGCCATTTGATAAAATATGAATAGGGCAACTTAAAGATGTGTTTCTGAATGTTTGAATTGTTGTAGATGAATGAGATTACTCTTCTTTACTCTTGATTTTATATGTCATAGGACATTTCTGTTATGTAATCATAATTTATAATGAAATTACTGTTTCCAAAAACTATGGACGTAAGGCTGGATTTTGCACCTCTATACTCCCCTCTTTATCTCTCTTGGAAATAAACCACTTATCATATCTTTCTACTCTCCTTTCGTTCTACTCCATTCAATGTGGTCTGAAAGCAAGTCTGACAGTAATTCATCATCCTGAAGTAACTTCTGTGTGGATAGCCAGAGACAAATAAAATGCATTTGACAAGAATGAAATTCTGACCTCATTATTTACGCATATTTATTCATCTTTGTGTGTCAGAATATTCAAAAAAATATTCAAAAAAATTCCAAATATTTTTGCAACTCAGAAAGTTAAGATGTGGGATATTTTTTACAAGTATGCAAAAACTAGGGTTTACAAATAAGCAAAAACTGGAAGCAAGGTGGATTTAAAAGAAGGCTGAATTAAGGTAAAAGGGACATGCTCAAACATGTCTTAGATGACAAGTAGAAGTTGTCCATTCTTGAAGAAACAAGATATAGAGCAACAGTCTTATAAGGAGTTTCTAAGAAAGGTATGAATATTTTTTATCATCCATCTTGAATAGTGAAGGACATTGTTACTTATATTAATATTTGGAAGAGAATTCAAGTATTCCATAATTGTAAAACTGGAATCTGCATTTTATTGTGTAATACTATAGTTTGTACTATTTGATCAAGTTTTAGTTTTACTTATGAAAAAAAGCAGTCGCTCAGGAGAGGATATAAAATAAGAAACTAAAAATCATTGAATCAAATATAAGGGAAAAATCATCAAAATTACATATTTACTAAAATATGATTTATTATAAAGAGGGTTTACATCCGAAACCAAAACATTTTGTCTCACTGACTTTATACATTTATAATATGCCCTTATTTTCGTTATTTATTTTTAATAATCTTTCTATATTTATTAATATAGAATTAGGTGAGAGTTGGATAAGCGTATGAACAAAAATATAAATAATATTTTTGTTTCTAAAATTTCAGATCAACTGGATCCAAACAAAATATTAAAATAACTAAATTTTCATTTAAATATCTGTACAAAAACTTTATCTAAACGTCAAATCAAGAGCATAAATGTATTCATAATACTACAATGTCCATTTGACAAGGATAAAAGTTTTGTTTCTGTTTAAGTGAAATAGAATTTCTTAGTTTGGAATTGCATTATTAAATTATCCATCAGAAATTAAAAGATCAATAAACTAAGAACATGAATGAAATAGATTATCATATATACAAATAAAAATGAATACTTTGACCAATAAATGAGCATGTTACCATTTTTATAATTCATTTATAACTTTATTCTTTAGAATCCCCCATATCCTTCCCAATGTAAATACTAAAATCCACCGGGGAAACTCGACAACCAGGTAAACCAACTAAAAATCTGGATCATACTTCTTAGTTTTATTTAAAAGTTTTATTTATTTTTTATTTTTTTCACATTTATCAACATGCATGACCGGAATTTTAATTTTTCTCAAGTTGTAAACCACTATGAAAGAACTTTTCATTTTACGTTAGGATTTTGGACGTACAAATTAGCCATTATTCTCTATTTGAACTGCTAAGTTTCTATGAACTATACCAATGGAGTATGTCTTTTCCTTCAGTCTCAGATAATAAAAATTAAAATAAAAAAAGGCATAGGAGATAAGTCAATGGGTAAATACAAAATAACATACTATTAATAAAGAGAATTGAAACGTACTAAATTGTGTTGATGAATACAAATTGTGCATGTTGAATATTTTTTGTTATTTTCATTTTTCAGATATTGATTTATCTCTTGATTGTATGTTAGTTTGTGTTGACTTGTGAGCTTGTCTATATTTGTTGAGATGTACCTATCAACCTCCAATGAGTAAGACAGGTGTGACCTAAAGTGTTGACTGTTTTCATTATTCAACTGGCCCCTTCAATGTGAATTACAGTGAGAAGTTAAGAATGGTTAAATGTCACTCAAGCTGATTCAGGGCATGCATTTAGTCGGTACATGCACAAGCTGAATAATAGTTTAGCTTCTTGAAAGATGTGTGGTTACGAGAAAATGAAAATCAATGTGTACATGTTTGTATGAGCATAAAAGGCTTGGTTGAAAGTGTGATATTTGGATGTAATATCGTCAAAGTAGAGCAGTGAAGCCAACTTGGTTGTAAATATGCAGTGAACAGTAAAAAATACGAAAATTTTATATTGTCACATTAGATAAAGAATTTGTACGACCTCTGTGCTGTACCACCTCTGCTATGAATTTGTACGAAAATTTTAATTTCTGTGAAATATCACAACATGTGTCTCCATAATCACGTAGGCTACTAGAGAGTTGATATATAATTTGCCACGCCAGATGGGCTACATAGAAACTAGTAGGATTAGTTAATGTAATAAATGCGAGGGAAACTAGTTTACTGTTCTTCATAATGGTTTTTTCAGTATAGATGTGATGTACCCATATGTGTGTACATTTTTTGAGAGAGAGGGGATATATATATATATATATATATGAAAATGTACATATATGTATATATATATGTGTGTGTGTGTGTGTGTGTGTGTATTCACAGAGCGAAAGAGAAGATGAGAGAGTGAGATAGAGTGAGAGAGAGATAGAGAGAAGTTGAAAGAGTCAGATTCAGGGGGTTAACTTCGGTTCAATAAAAATCCAGGTGCTGACTTGGGGTACGCTGCTGATTAATATAAAACAAGGAACCCTCAAATCCAAATAGAATTCCCTGTAGTTTCTTCAAAGAATCTACTGCTTATTTAAAGAAGAAAAAGCTGAACAAAATATTTTTATGGATTTTGCCGTGAAAAAGCCTCAATTGTAATCATAAGGCTACCAAACTTGAATAATACGAGCTGCAAGGCAACGGTGGGCGAGACTAAACGAAACCCAGTGCATGCCATCACTTTCCTGAAGATCACAACGAAGTCTCTGTTACAAACGTGACGATTACGACAACAAGCGCTCTCTTCCTTGTAAATACCCTTCATTCTCAAATCATTGAATAGATACAACAAAAAAACAGTATTATTTCTTCTTCCATGGCTTATCCTGCGAGCAAGGCTGAAGCTTATCCGCCCCCTCCGTTGGCACAAACTCAGGCCGTTCCCAAAGGAAGGTGGACAACCGGGCTTTGGGACTGCACTGACGACGTGGGCAACTGTAAGTTCTTTCCTTCTTTCTTCTTTCTTTCTTTCTTTTGTATGTTTCCAGATAAGTTTAACATACTCTGTTTGGTTTGAAGGACAAGTTTATAAGTGAATTGTATCTCAAGCGATGAAAGTACTCTAATTTACGCGATAATCTTGTTTTGGTCTCGTTTCAGGTTGCATCACCTGTTGGTGCCCATGCATCACTTTCGGTCAAATTGCCGAGATCCTCGACCGCGGTTCGACTTGTAAGTCCGCTTGTTTATCTTGAGATAGATAGATAGATAGATAGATAGATAGATAGATAGATAGATAGATAGATAGATAGATAGATAGATAGATAGATAGATAGATAGATAGATAGATAGATAGATAGATAGACAGACAGAGAGACAGACAGACAGACAGACAGACAGACAGACAGACAGACAGACAGACAGACAGACAGACAGACAGACAGACAGACAGACAGACAGACAGACAGATAGATAGATAGATAGATAGATAGATAGATAGATAGATAGACAGACAGATAGATAGATAGAGAGACAGACAGATAGATAGACAGACAGACAGATAGATAGAGGGATAGACAGATAGAGAGATAGATAGAGAGATAGACAGATAGATAAATCCCACCACTAATATTCAGTATTTTCTAGCCTGCGGAGCTAGCGGAGCTCTGTACGCGTTAATAGCAGCAGTGACCGGATGCGCATGTATATATTCATGCTTCTACCGTAAACGGCTGAGGTTTCAATACGATCTACCGGAGCAGCCCTGCGCAGATTTCTTCGTCCACTGCTTCTGTGAAGTCTGCTCTCTCTGCCAAGCTTACCGCGAGCTCAAGAACCGTGGTTTCGATCTTGATATTGGTCAGTCATATTCCACTTATTTCTTCTCCTTATTATCTGCTAAAAAATTCATCCTTGTCTCTCTGCCATTCGTTCGTCATCTTCTTATTCTCAATCTCAGCCAATGAAGTTATATCGAATGAACACAGTAGTTTCATTTTGATTTCCTCTCTCAACTTGTATTGCTTTGATGCATGAAGAGAATTATCAACACTTTCATTATGTGGAATTACTGATTGCTGAAAGATCTACTCGCAGGATGTAGAATATAATAGTAAAGCGGATAATTTGTTTTAGTTTCTGATGATTTTGGTATATTAAATCTACTTGCAGGATGGTACGCAAATGTAGAGAGGCAGACAGAGGGGGTCATGACACTTGCCCCAGTGACTGCCGGCATGACACGATATTGAGTTATCAGCCTGTTATTAAGTAATGTTCTACTGTGTGTCTTAGTAGTTTTGCAGACTAAGCTTCAGTTAAATAAAGAGTGCACCATGTCCAAGTTGGTTTTCCTCTTGATTTGTTTTAAGTGGTGAAGTTAGCTTGTGATTGATCTGCTGTACATGTGATTGTTTTAGAGTTTTAGCCAGAATTTACCATGCGGTCATAACTAGTCAAAGACGATCCAGGAGAAGAATGTTTTGTACATGTGTGAATCACCTGTTGGGTAATTTCCATGCAACACTTCCATACTTGAGCAATGTCATTCGTTGAATTGGTTTATGTGATCATCGTTTGGGTTTAGCCATGACTAGTGTGACGAAAGCTTCCTTGGTTGAAAAGTCATAAATATTTATAGCATTATTTTTTGCCTATACAGTAATTATATGCAATATTCTGTTAACATATATGTGTATACATTGTCAAAGAGGAATTCTTGGATTAATTTCTTAAAGACAGACAATTGTCTAAATCCATAAAAATGTATGTTACTAACTTATCATTTGTGGATCCCATTCAATGTGATTCTTTATCATAATGGGGTAATTAAAATACTTATAAATGAGTTTGGTGATTAACTTTGTATAAGTAGAAGTGAAGTCTATCTTAAGTTTAACTAATGGACCTCTTTAAGATATATGACAATGGGTTCAATCTTTTTCCTTGAATAAGTGCTAGGTACCTGGATCATAAGGTTGTTGACATTTATCCTAGAAAACCATTATACAAGTGAGCTCCAAAAAGTTACACTAGAGAAAGATGCAGGAAAGAGTTTGGAGAAAGGACAGGACATGATTTTTGTTGAATTATTTGGCATTGTATTCAATATGTATCATTTTTTAAAATTCAAAACATATGTTTCTAACATTTTATGAATTGGTATCTATTTTTGAATTATTTAATGGATTTTTACTTTCCGGTCTTCTGAAATCGGAGGAATAAAAATACAAATCATGATATCTGATGATCCAGACAATTTTAAGCTGAAATTTTGAGCATAGCTTTCTTTTTCTCGCCTCTTCCCATCCATATGGTTGTATTTATAAATAGAGGCTCGTATTTTTGTAAAAACTATCTTTAAGCTCACATCTTTCTACAGAGGAAGATTGTGAGAAAGTGAAGTTTTAAAGGTCCATTAAGTATGTTATTGGTGTTTTGAGTTCTTGGGGAAGATCAACAGAGAAGTGGAGAGGTTGATCTTCATCAGGAAAATGCATTGATCCTGGTAGAACATAGGGATCTAAGGTTAGTCTCGCTCCTTTCATTGGTTTCTCTCTTTCACATTCCTTTAGTTAGATCTCACAACCACCTATCCATTTTTCCATCACATCCATAGTTAGATAATTATCATTTCTTCTTCCACCATTCTGTTTCTCCATCATCCATCCACATCCACTCACTCATTTCATCCTCATATCTTCTTATTCAACTTCTACATCCATCGTCAGTTCACATCTTCATTTATCTCACTCCCTCCTTTAAATTTGATCTATCCACGTCCTCCAACCTATTCCTCATATTATTATTCATATCATATTTATTACACAACTATTATCACCCTCTCACCACCTCTTATTCATCAAATCACAACCCCTATTTTATACATATCTCCTCTCATCCCTCTCGAATCATCAAGTAAAGAGTATCAAACCCTAATATCCATTCCCTGTGGAGACAACCCTTGGTCATCACTTAGTATTCAAAAATTTTTATGAGTAAAGATTTATAAATTATTATATATCAACCCAAAATCAACAACAAATTAACACCCTAAACTTGAGTTCATCACTTCACACACAACCACTCATTTGTAAGTATAAAATTGATCCCTCTCGACCAGTCTCACTGATTCATGTCATCATGCACTACAAAGGTGCCATTGAAGGTAACTTAATTTAATTTAATTATTATTTAACATTGGAAATTTTGATAAATTAGGTTATATAGGGATTTTAATTTCTCATTATTCTAGAGTTATATTTTAATCTCCACAAATTTAATTGAACTTGATTAAACTTAATCCCTGAAAAATATATGAAATCCTTCAAAATTATTATATTTAAGTTGAGCCACTTATTCAGAATTTACTATATTTCTTCTTGTAACAAAAATTATAAATATTTTTATATGAATAATAATCCTCATATTAAAAAAGTAACCACTATTTCTAGTTTATCACTATTAGAGAAGATTTCTTTGACAAGACAAATCTTGGGAGTATCAAGGTGATGAGGGACTATAGATTCTTAGTTATCAAGGACAAAAAGATTACATAAGATATTCATCATATTCCTTGTATCTTCTAGAGTACTGCATAGCTTGGGATCATGGGCTCAAAAGCAACTTATTAATTTAGTTAAATCAATCCTTAATGACTTAATCTATATATTTATATATTATTAATTATGGTATCCACTAAAATATATTGGTCCACTATAGTCATCAACAAGACTAATGCATGCGCCTAGAGGATCACACACAAATGATTTTTTAGACGTCAGAAATTCACCCAGGCCAGAACTCTTCATGTTCCTTTCCCTCTTCTCCCTTCTCCCCTTGGCTTCATCCACACTCAATTTGATTAGAACATTATAATAATGGCAATATATTGACCACCTGAGATCATAAAGATAAATAATGAGATTTAGCGCGCCAAGGACCACATGGATGCATCTAGAGGCTCACACATGAACGACTCAACAGTTCTTACACAATGAAGTGATAGATTGCATATTATATCTATTAAGGTTATTAGGATTATGTCTTAAGTTTTCCATTATGTGAATCATTTAATTTTATACTCAATCACAACCACAAAATCCAAAAGGCATTATCATTAGTACTCATGCATCATTTAATCTTCGTGGACTTCTTGTCGCATCCAAGCTAAGAGTATTTGGATTACCATCAGTGGGAACTTATAGCTCATAGTCAAACATATAACCATCCATCCACAAGATGCCCTTGGTGTCTCAAGCCTAAGGACAACTTGTAAAACTTTGACATGAATAGACCTCATTAACAATAACATATAAAACCATCCAGGGATCCGTATGGATCAATTCCGTAAAGTTTTTTCATAAAAATTACCTATTATATATCATTGCTTATGGACATACGATCCAACATGATCATCATTTGAGTTTACCTGGATAGTACAATTCCATACGGATATTTTGATGGTCTTCAATAGTATCAAGTTTCAGAAGACAATACCATTATTCATCTACAATTTTGTTTTGAATAAGAATATCAAGAACTTGTTTAAAGACTATTATTCGTTGTTTTAAGATATCATCATAATTCAATTTGCCATCGCAGGTATTCAAGGACTTTATTATTGACATTACATTAGAATAATAATGAAGAAGAATTTATTTCAATGAACATAGTCAAGATAGAGGATTATGAGTGGCTTATAGGTCACATAAATCCATACCTATTATATTATGACTAAACCCCCGTAGATGTGGCCTGTAAAATTTAACTCTAAATCATATGGTTCGCTCCTTCTAAGAGATACTTAGGGCTTTCTCAGTTAAATAAATCATTCACTAGTTAATACATTCATATCTCTAGGACCATAAGAAATTGAAGGGGATTTTATGAGGTTTCTCTGGTATTGTCTCTTATTTTTTATTATGTGTTTTCTGTAATGATAATCACATATAGAAAGAAAATTAATATTTCAAAAAGATACTAGTTACTTTAGTAATAACATGCATATCTAGTTGTAAAGAAATTCAGAAAATTAGGATCCTAAGATGTGGTAATAAGAGGGATAGGTAAGGATCATAATATCATAAATATAAATTTATTTAAAGTATGGTGTATAGAATGTTAGTTATAGGTTATAATGATTGAAAATATGTATGGCCTCCAAGTCAATCGCACATTCCATTTTTTGCTTAATATTTAGTAATATAATATATTCATTATAATGCACGTGAGATGCTTATAATTCAGACCCATGAATAAATACAATGACTAAGTAAATTAAGATGAAATCGTAATAAGGTGATCACTAGTCTTTAAACATGTGTTCCAAACATCCCTTTTTGAGGGATACTTGATAAGAACATTAAAATATCCAGATAGAATAGCACTTTCTAGTGCCACTCATATGATCAGTATGGTCGATCCCATAGCCACTAATACGGATATATTAAGGGTGTATAATGGGTGTTATTTGGAAAAAGAGTTCAATGAATTGATCCCTATGAATCTCTGAGTGTTATTATACATATCTTCAATCATGTTGACTCATGTCACAGTTGTGTAAGTAGCCCTTACAACTGAGAAACCAAAGATGCATTGTGGATCAACAAATGTTTTTTAACTTTGACCTACAAGTCTCTTATCATGGGATTCCAAACCATTCTAGCTCAAATGCAACAAAAAGATCATGAAGGTGATTGTTTAGTCAAAGGCAACAACAATATGATATTATCCATCCTCCATATTAGAAGAGATTGACTCAATGAAGATTATGCAGTAAAATCCATATCCAAGGTAGTGTATTTATTGGAGAAGTTTTTTCTGGTGATTTCATCTCGCATCAATACTAACTAGAATGAAAAATTAGTGTTTGGCAATGAACCATATCCCAAGTCATTTGGGAATCTCATGCAGATGAGGGATTATACATATATGGTAACTAATGATGATAAAGGTTTCATTAGAGAGTTTATATGCTCCTTTCTATGTTATAGCTCACAAGGTGTAGCTTGTCGCTCACGACCTAGGAACTTAACATGTTGATTGGGTTTACTTGATCCTTGATTAATTAATCTATATGGTATACAGTTAATTAATAATTTTGGGCCAATAAATATTATTGGACCATTGAAGCTATTTATTAGACTGATACATGGGCCTTGAGGGCCACACACCCAAGATTGGTAGACATTTGTGAATATACTCAAAGTTTGGGACTTTTATTAATTATTCCCAAGGATGGCGAGTTTAAATAAAACTTTCCAACTGAGAAAATCAAATTCCTAGTAACCAATTTTATAAAAAGAATAGAATATCCGTCACTGTGAAAACCGTGTGGCTATGTGCAGAGGTCAAACATTTGAACGTCTTGAAGATGCTCAATCGAGAAACCAAGAAATCACATATTCGATCTGAGCAAAGGTGATGCTTTGGGTTTTTCTGCATTTTATTGGTTTTCAGATCCACTTTGATTTAATATTCTACTGCACAATTGAGTTCAGATCTTGTTGATCGAGCCCTGAAATTCACAACTATAATTTTTTACTCTTATTCTACGATTTGGTAAATAAGTGGTTTCAGGCCTCTATTTACAGTGAAGAGGGAACATGGGTGTTGGATACTGACTATTTTATCTGTTGCTAAATTACTTTGACTTACATCTTCTACAAATAATACTCTTGGTCATAATGATAAAATATTTGGAGTTTAACCTCTCAACTTTAATATGGTTTATCCAATATTATTTAAAGTACTCATATTTTTATGCCACAAAAAATTTCTCTAGCCCTGTCTGATTACAACCAACTCATTGGCTTGTGTGTTCCAAATAAATTCTGGTTATTTTCCTCGGCGTCCTGCTCTGTTGGTTTCTTCTAAACATTGACAACTCCACAATATTTTGATATTCGGAGCAAAAAATATATATAATGTGATATGACCGTTGGGGTCTCAAAGGTTGATATCCCTTATGGGTTAATGATCATTCTCTGCCACATGAAATCTATGAATCCAACAAACAAATAACCATAATAACTTTACACATTATAATGTTTAAGGATATTACAGATTAATGTTTTTAATAATGACAAATTTTGAATCCAATTAGATGCCACAGAAAGGTGACACAAAACTTGTATGTGAATTTGTATGTTTCATCTACTTATTCATTAAAGGAAATTAACTTATTTATTAGCAACACAAACAGTGAACAAACTTTCAAATCCAATATTAGGAAAAATGATATGATGATTTTTAAATTATAACTTTAGTTCCTTAAATTTCTTGAAACTATCTGTTACACTTGTAATTTCAAAAAATAACTTAGTTTTTCAATTGCTTGAATTTTTTTGGCAGTATCCTTAGAATGTACATTTGAGGTCTTCCTGTGTGGTTAGGCATTTGGGACTTGAGAAAAAACATCTCTGATATCCTTGAGATATCTTGGGTCATGTCAACATACCTACGATTTAAAAAATCTATAGTAGACCTGGGACATCACGGCTCATGGTTGTGCTCTTCAAGATGTATAAGGCATATTCAAAATTATTGAGATATTATAAATCACTGTTATCCTCTCGCGTTAAACATTATAATATATGTAGATCTTCCCATAAAATGCAATGATCTAAATATGTTATAAAAAATAGACTCTCATTAATAGACTTATCCTTCATGGTTTATTATTCCTAATAGCCAACACTCACATGAATCCTCCAATAACATTTGCATTATTATCTTCCCTTTATCATATTTCCATTTATAATTTTTTAATAATATCTCTTTATTATTCATAATTTTTTAAAATGAGAGAAGTGAAATTTTTTGTCCAAAATATGCACAACAATAACTTCCAAGATTTCATGTAATGAGATCCTATTCAAACACTAACATCAAAGTTGTTCGCATGTTCTTAGTGACCAAAATCATCTATATAAAGTTGCTAAAAATAAAATATAAAAAATGGACATGAAATATTTCATTTCAGGAGTTTTTTTCATATTTCATCTGAGTTCACTAATATGTTTGCATAAATTCTGCCAAAACATATGTTTTAGATTGAAAGTATTTGTGGAGCCTTTTTAGATCTAAAAGTGTATCTTAATTTCATCAGCTTGATGTATGTGTCATTGACCATGGTTCTCAACATAATAAACTATATTTTCATAAACATTAGTTTAAATCTAATGCATTTTTATTTAATAATATAAAGTAAAATAAACTGTTACCCTCGAATAAAATTAATATTTATTAAATTTTAGGATAGAAATTTTTATGGTAGGTCAAAAGTAAAGCATTTTATATCCATCTTCTAATTGTATTTTATACATGGTTTTTATAGTCTCCAATCGTATCCTAATTAGTTGTCTTACCTAGAACATCTCTCACAATCCTTTGTTGACACTCTTGATTGCAGAAGCCCCAACCCGTTAATTTAGCACAATTTTAATATTGTCAAAATTGTCCTCACGGGTCACAGAGTCAAAAAAACTACTTATAAACTTAGGATGACATGCATCTGGTGCTGCTCTCCATCTAAAAGTCTTCAGGCATTAGACTCTACATGGAGATTTTCTCTCCAATGGGTGAAAGAATCAGCTAGATATTGTGTTGACTTGAACTAGATATTTCAAAAATTATCTAGACATCAATATTAAGTTTAATATGTATCTCTTTACCTTATTGTTATATATGTGATATAATTTCTATTAAGTTTTAAAATTTAAAATTATAAACATAACTCTAATTATTTAATCAATTATAAGAATAAATTTCTATCAAAAGCACAACAATAATCAAAGAATATGAACTGTTGGACTATGTGTAAATATTTTGAGGTTCACTCTTGGCGGTCTAATAAATAGTTCTTCAAAAAAATATAATTTTTAGATTTTGATGATTGATATGTCCATGAGTTTTTGATTTGATGAAAGGACTAGCCAAATATTTGCAGTTAATATCTGTCATGGATCCATATTGTCGCTGGACTGAATAGGAGATTAGTACTTAGGGTCATCTTGCATATCTTGAAACCTATGCTTTATCAAACATAAAACAACTTAATCAACTTTTACAATAATATTCTGAATTTCTATATATTTTTAGTATTATTATGGAAATTTTTGATATCATATCAAAAAATTATATTTCAATATATTTATATATATACATATAACTTTTTGACATTAAATTCATGAAGAAATTATTTTTTCAAGTCACACTATATTTTTAATACTTGTATTGATTAACTATATGTGGAATTATTCAAGGTCTCTTTTAGGATTTTTTTAGGTTTCCAAAAATATTAATGCCATGCTGACAATGCGCCATATGGATCTAGGAGGTGAGATAAAATCAAACAGTCAAGAAAATCTCATCTTCAAATTGGGATATCTGATGATCTAGAAAAAATTTTAGGCTGAAATTATGAGTGTAGCTCTGTAGGTCTCTCTCTCTTCTATATCTTTCAGATGGTTTGATCCATAAGTAGACCCCTCTATCTATGTAAAAAAATACACTAAAATCAAGGCCATGTGAAGGAATTTGATTTCAAGATCCATCAAATTTTCATGGTGTTCTGAATCAATTGAAGTTGGAAAGCAAATAAGAGTTCGAGAGCCTCCCCTTCTGCCATAAATTTCCTTGATCTTGTTGGAATGTAAGGATTTACAGTGATTTTCTTTTACTTTCTGAGTTATCTTCTTCTTGACATCGTCCATCTATTCACATCTATCTATCTACTTCCACGCATTCGTATCCATACACTTACTAGTCACCAACCAACAGAGGCCAGTTAGACACATTATTTGCGACATATTTATTTATCCTATTTTCCATTCTTCTCATCTCTTCGCATCTCTTATTCTATAAAATATCTCTTCTCATCCCCAAATTTCCATTTAAAAATATATTCAATCCCTAATATATGGTTCTTGTGGAGACAACCCTTGCTCATCACTAACTAGCCAAATTATTTTATGAGTCAAGGTATCTAAATTTTTATTGAATAACTAAAATGACAAATTGAGTTCATCAGACCCCCGCTCCTGCATACCCATTCTGCTTCATGAAAAGTCTAATTGAATGTTTCCTAAAATTTATACAAATCATCACACTTCAGATAACCCAAGATAGACTCCCTAATTTTCAGAGTAATTGCTAATAAGTAGATCTCTCTCATTATTGTGCTTCTACTATTTGACTTGATACATTTCAGAATGAGAATGTAGCCTTTCCTATTATAATTAGTCCATTTACACTCTAAGTTATCGGTACTGTTCTCTTCATAGCGAACCTTAATTTCTTTCATTAATTTATACTGTAAAGCTCATATCTCAATATTCTATCTAGATGTCATATTTTAAAAGTAATAAAGTTTTTACATTTGAATTTTAAAACTAGATGTTCCCAATTTTATATCTACTACAATCTTAATTTTGTTGTATTTTTGTAATCATTATAATGATATATACTCTACCACTATGCATGATATCTTACCAATATATACTCTTTTGTACGATCAGATTTTTAATCGAAAAATACTTAAATGATTTTTTAATAGAGTTTCCTATTTATTAGTTTTACTTCTCATTTTCAGTCACTTTGATATTCATTTCTTTCTCACATGATTTCAATATTCCCAACCCAACATTCCTATTTTCCTTAATCCTTCACCTTATTTAAAAGTATAAATGTATAAAAGTGAAGATATTTCAAATATTATGTATGTACAGGTATATAACTGACCCTTGTGCAGGAAGCTAAATCCACTTTTTTTAAAAATAATTTCTGACCAAACCAGTATCTATCTCTTAACAGTTCCTGTATGTGAGAAAAGGAGCCCTGTATGGGCCTATGTAAGTGGGCCATTGGCCCACATCTCTCTCTCTCCCCCCCCTCTCCTCTCTCTTTCTCTCTCTCTCTCCTCTCTCTCCTCTCTCCTTCTCTCTCCCTCTCCCTCTCTCTCTCTCTATCTATCTATCTATCTATCTATCTATCTCTCTCTCCCTCTCTTTATGTATCTTCTTTTATATTTTTTTCTAACCTATGCGCACGTAGTCTTTTCTGCGCTCTTATTTCTCTCTCCTCTTCCTCTTCTTCCTCTCTCCTTCTACACTGTAAATGTGTATTAATACAGTAACCATCCTCTTGTTTGCATGTAAGAGTATATATATTTTATTTCATATACTTAAAATAAAATTGCGTGTAGATCCTTTGATATCTAGTTGATCACAGTCACATCTATCTATAGTGCTTTTGTCTTATAAGATCCATTTTACTTGGTACTTGACAGAAAAATTAGAAAACCTTTCAGGAGAGTATTGATAAATATTACACAGTAGGGCTTGGCGATCTGGATGAAGTTCGAGTAGTTCAGGTTTTTGGGGTGAAACAGAAGCCAGATTTTTATGTAGTTCAGGCTCTTATGCCACTTGGTCTGGTTTGTTTCATTATTCCCATTTAGCTGAATCATTGTAATCAGAATTAACCAAAGAAAAATGGGAGATAAAGCAAAGTTTTTTGAGAAGTTCAAGACACGAAAAATTGACTATACTAGGGAGATCCATTTTATTATATATATGTGAAGACTATGCTTAATAGTTTTAGAGATAAATACAGTCAAATTTAAGTGTGTTGGGACATTAGATATGCACTCATTATTTGATTGAATGAAACAAAAATTAATTCAATCCATTGGAAAAAATTATATTAAAAAATGTAAAAGACCCAAATCATCGAAGTTTCAATCAATCATCAGTGTCAGTAATGGAATGACGGAATTAACTATATCAATAGTCGTATATTATTTCTCCTAAGACTGAAAGTCAAATATCCATCATGAAAATAGATAATCCCAAATAATGTGAACTTAAAATGTATTGTTTCTATATCAGTACTACACTAGATCAATATAGTTTGTTCTTTTCTTTTGAGGGCCAAAGTTAAATATGCTCCACAAAAACAGATAATCACAAATAATGTGAACTTTAAAGATAGTATTTCTATATAAATACTGCACTAGATCAATAGTAGTTCAATATTTTCTTTGTGGGCCGAAGTCAAATATGCACTGCAAAAACAGATAATACCTAATAATTTGAACTTGTAAAGAGATAAATGTATTTTTTTCTATATCTATAATGCAATGGATCAATAGTAGTACATTCTTTTCTTTGAGGGCTAAAGTCAAACATGCACCTTGGAAAAAGATAATCTCAATTAACGTGAATTTTAGATTTATTTTTTCTGTATCAATACTGCACTAGACCTACACTACATCATTCTTTTCTTTTAGGGCCAAAGTCAAATATGCGCTACAAAAATAGATAATCACAAATAATGTGAACTTTAAATATATTGTTTATATATCAATTCTACACTAGATAAATAATACACAGAAGGCCAAAGTCAAATATGCGCCGCCAAAAAAGAAAAAATAGATAATCACAAATAATGTGAACTTGTAAATAGTTAAATATATGCCATAGGTAAATAGAAGTACATTATTTTCTCTGTGGCCCAAAGTCAAATACGCACCTCGAAAGCAGATAATCCCAAATAATGTTGAACTTTAGACATATTTTCTCTAATGCAATACTGCACTAGATCAGTAGAAGTCCAATCTTATCTTTGAGGGTCAAAGCCAAATATGTGACACGAAAACAGATAATCCCAAATAATCTGAAATTTTCAATAGATAAATATATGTTTTCTATATCAATTATGCTATAGATCAATAACAGTACATTCTTTTCTTTGAGGGCCAAAGTCAAATATGCAACTTGAAAACAGATAATCCCAAATAATGTGAACTTGGAGGAGAGAGACGAGGGCCAAGATCATGATACCGGGGATGATAGCAGAGACTGGATGCCAAACACAATGAAGAGAACCCCACTGGAGAGAGCCACCTTCACACCAAGATTACAATAAAAAAACACAATTCAAAGTTGAAGATTGAAAAAAGAATATTTTAAAAATATATTTGATAATATGTGAATTAGATTACCATTCTCTCTGATATTTGTGATGCCAGGCTCTTCCCTCCAACCACAGCTGCAGTGGTGCACAGTGCTTGGGCTCTGAAATTATTGAGAAAAATTGAAGCAGGGATAAAAATAATTATCCTATTTTTGCATGTATTATGGCAAAATTTTGATGAGATGGATGGATCATATTTATTTAAGATGGTATGTAGGGTTGGCTAACCGTGAAAAAATCGTCATCATCACCGTTAAATTTTGTCCTCATCGCCGATGTGCTGCTTAGAGAAATGATGATGACGAGTTCGTCATCAACATATTGATGATGATGATGGTGATGACATCATGAACTGTGTCATCTTAGCTGGGAAACGGATGGATGATGATGATGATGACGCTGATGACTCTTGAAACCAAATTATGATGACACATCAACAGATGGATAATGATGACAATGACGATGTCGGCTCTTGGAAACCAGGTTATGATGATGATTTGTCATCATCACTGTCATTATTGATGCTGCATCCCAAAGTATGACAAGCTTATTGGTCGAAATGTTAATTGATCAGCATTAAATCAAGATCTTTGCAGAGAGGTGGCATTTAGAAGACAGAAACTCACAATATCCCTCCAAGAACGACCCCCAGTGGGTTCTCATCAGCAGCCAGTCCAATTGTGGCAATCTGGAATTAATAATAAAAAATTATAAATAGAATCAAAATACTGAAATGCGGGAAATTTTAATTATCAGGATAATGGAAGAACCTGGCTTTTGTCACCCCACTCTCCAAAGAATGTTATTGAGAAGGCCTGACGAAAGTATCGCCCGTATGAAATTTAGGGGACAATGATGATGCAATCGAACGTCAATGAAATAAATTTCAACGAAATACAAAAGCTGCCCAACGATCCATACCTTCAGAAAGATGGGAGAGAAAAAGTGAAGAATGAATGGCCTCTGATCCTTCTTCAAGTCAGCATCATCCTGCCAATGTATGAATCATGAGGTAAAAACATTGGTGGGTTTATCAAACTTCCAGAAATAGATGTGGAGATTGAAGTTTATGTTCAAAAAAATAAATGTGATCCAAGTTTTCAATAAAAGTCACTGGCTCCACAAACCCAATCAACAGAGCCTATTTTAAAATCGTTTATTTGGAAATCGTCGTGTTTAACATATTTTTAGATTGATGAAAAGAATTCAAGATGGCTTAAAAAAATAAGCGTTACAAAAGCAATATACAGGAATCAAATGAATGAGGATTATATTCCCGCGCAAGGACACATCTGCAAAGTGAAAAGATCCAGGAGTGAAAGACAGCAAAATTCAACCTTAGATTAATATACAAGAAAAGGAGAAATAAAATAACTCATGCATAATTTCGGGAAGAAAGCAAAATTCAACCTTAGATTCTGATTTTGCTCTCACGTTGTTGGCCTTCCAGTCCGCATCCTATTTAAGGTGAAGGCAACAAAAAAAAAAAACGAATTTTTGTCAAGAAATTTGGGATGGGCATAAGGCATATTAGAGATTAAGTGGAGGTAAGTTCACCAGCTCAGCCTCAACTTCAGCTAACTCCTCTGCATCCCTACGCATTGTATGAAACATTATAAAATTCAAGTTATTCTCTAATGACAATGGCAAAAGAACAAACGAGAGGAGAAATTTATTTATATTCACATACCCATGTTCGGTAAAGCCCTCCCAAAGGGACCAAATTCCGAACCCGAAGAACAGTAAGGTTGTAATTGTATGTGTCCATTTGCGAGAAATCTAACTCGACCAGGGGAACAAAAATTATCAGAAAAACTGATACATTATTCATAAATATCCTACTGAGGAGGGAAAAGATGCAAGATGACGAGTCGGTTACAGGCACAGGGGCCCAAAGAAGCATGTGTGAAGAACCTATAAAAGAAGATGGAGCCGGAGCAATGACGGGATTGGCTATTTTCTTCAGGAACTGCCAGTAGGCGGTCGTGGAGCAACTCAGGGAGGAGCCTGCCGACCAGAGACGGGGAGAATTCAACCGGATTCTCCATTCATTCATCATCCCATTACTTTCAGCGATTGTTTTGTGTGAAGACAATTTCCTATTCTGATATATTTCCTTAAAATTCGAACGAATTGGGTCTTCATACAAATAGTCGAATAAAAAATTCAAGAAACCCCTAGGGATACAATCTACTGCACATTATCTACTAGTTAAATAAAGCGAGAAAAATAGAACACGTAAATCTAATTTAAAATAGTAATAATACTCTTTATAATTCATGTATAATTAAATGTGGATAATATGACTAATACTAACATAAAAGTCCATTGAATGTAAGATGACAGATAAGAATGGATATTTGATATTAGATAATGGACTATTGGCAAGCAGCAAATGCCTGTAGAAAATTTTCATCAACTATTGGTCATTAATCTCACACATCTGAGTCCCTTAATTTTTAAAATCTTATGGAAAACAGAAGATGAACACAAAGAGTGATGCAGGAATCAGGTTGGTTTTCTCGGCTTGATCAATATCTCAACAGCCTTTGAGTATTCCTTTTTCTTCAAGTACCATTCTAGCACAATTTAAAATGATAAAAAAGGAAATCTCTAACGTGGGCTAAGTGAACACAACTGAACACAAAACATAAAGCAAACCGGGTAAACCAATGATCTTGCTTGCATAACAATAAGAACCTAGGTTTTCCTATAAGGAGATGAAGACACACAAAGAGAGATATAAGGGAAACCAAGGTGTAACTTCACTCGTTATTTTATGCTGCCCTCCTAAGGGAGAGCTCCATATAATTAAAGTGAAAGGGGAAACCTACCCTGACAACAAAACAGCATTATGCCCAAAAACGGCTTAAGCGGCAAAAATATCTCTGCAGGATATAGGATCATATCACATAGTTGAATACCTGACATCAAAGCAAGGATCCCAAAAATGGGGGTTTTGGTTTTATTGTCATCTCCTGACTCCCCCGGCAGCAAGGTTCCACCTACCGTCCAGCTTTCTCTCTCTTTCCCTCTTCTCCCACGCCCCAAACATTAATTTAATTGGCAAATTGTGAGACATGCTTTGAGATGTTTCTTCCCTAGAATTTTATGTATTCCATACACTAGAGATACGTTTACCCTAAAAATATAGACTTTAAACAAGCCAAAAGCTAGAAATCTCATAAAAGCACAAAGATGATTAATTAAATACTAGTTTAAGAGAAGTCCATCATCATATGAACAAATAATTTTTTCTGTTCTATGATTTTTTAAGTTACCAGATTCGGTGCTGCCCAGCCAAATAAAACGGAAAGCGCAGTCATCACCTGAATCCAAAAGAAACATCGTGTTTTTTTTCACATCCGACATCTGCTAGGCAGATTAATGCAATGGAAGCAGGCAAGCCTGAACAATTACGGAAAACTCACAATCAGCGCTGACAGGCAACCCGATAGTACAAGTCTTCTTGGATGGCGCATTGCCAAGATCTTGCAAAAAATATAACCTCAGTGTCAACGACAAGTAAAATGGGTTTTGGAAAAAATCTTTTTTTCTGAAATATTGCATAAATTTTATTTATTCACCTCACCAGAGGCCAAGCCCAGTGTTTTACTGGTTTATTCAAAATTTTAAATAAATCAGAACAAACTGATGAGTAAATTCTGGTAGTTTCGATGAACTGGGACAAAATGTTTTCCCAAAAAGTGCATTACACATTACAAATTTTGGATTAGCATAATAATCACAGTTTTTATGCGAGGATATGGTTATTTCCTTCCCAGGAAATAACAAAGTCCGATCTTCTTCTTCACTTCCATTTACAATTTTGTTTTTTACTTTTTAATTGGTCAATAAAATTTCGTTCATTGATTCACTACGTGGTATCCGAAATCGGTCATTCATGGCCCTCTGACATTAGTTTTTCCCCTATCGGTGTATCGTACTCAAGAACTGACTTGAAACTTAGATTTTCTCCCCAGATTTCACGATGGATGGTTAGTAATGTGTGAACGAGATTTGGCGTCTCATAAAAATTTTCATTTCTACGTGAAATTTCCCAGCTTCAAAACCACCATCTATCTTTACTTAAACAGTAAATCAGTAATAAAACAGACCCATCAAAAGATAGCAGTATTTGACCGCGTATATGACTATTGTCTGTGGCTGGGCTGCCAAATTGAGAAATGATATATCATGACTAGTAGCCGATTGCAATTCCTAAACTTCTAATTTTAAGGCAGCCAGTAATGTAAGTGGCGGGTTTCTTGAAATTACGAACCAAAAGCCAGGTCATGGAAGAAAAACCAATCTCATACCAACAACTAAACACCGATCTACAAGCACTGCTAAATGCCTGACACAACAATTTAACCGTTTAATTTAAGCCTCTTTCTCATTTTCAAAAATCTCAAGAAGATAAACAAAAGATGTAGTGAAAAGTCGCACGTTGAGATATACAATAGCTAAATGCATAACCAAACGTTGAACTTCACTAACCGCGGCAGCAAAGAATGTTTTATCTCCGATTTCAGAGAGGACAGTCATGGCCAGCGACTTCGAGAAACCCTGGACAAAACCACCCGATTTCAAATATCCAATAGCCTAACGACGCAATCAGACACGTATTTATTTAAAAAAGAGGCAAAATTCTTATTCAGTGAGAGGAATTAACACGATGAAACTACACCTACAAGATGCATTGCTGATTCTGTACATCAACTTTAATAGACTGCACGGAAAAAACGAGAAAAAACGAGATACAAAGCAAAATTCGATCACTCCGATTAGCGATACACTCCAAAACCGCCCGATTTTCAATATTCAACGGCCAAATAACACAATTACGCACTCATTTGTCGAAAAAAAGAGTCAAAACTTCAGAGCAATGCGAGGAATCGACACGATGATGGAACACCTAGACGATGCATTGTAGATCCTGAAAATTCAATCCACAAAATCCTCGCGAAACAAATGAGATAAAATAGAAGATCCGCTCACCTCGATCAGCGATAGATCCATGATTACACACTGCAAAATCACGCCAACGAACGATTATTTCTCTGATTTTCTGTATATTTCGCCAAATCTATAATCAGCTCCAGAGTGCAATCTATAACAAACTTCTCCCTCTCTCTCTAACTTCTCTCTCTGCCCTGCATTATAGGGAATCGAAAGTCCACGGAACTCCACTTCTCAATAATACCATCATTAAATATTTTTAATCACAAAAAACACAAACCTTTTAATAAATTATTTCTCCTCTGGCGGAACGCACCTAAAAATCCAAAATTCATCACCAAAACCCCAAATATTTTAAGAAATTAATAATAAGAGGTCTTCAAAGCAACAGGATAATGTAAAGTTAAAAATAAATTCCTAAAAGTTATTTAAAAAATTATTTAACTTTTTGTGGATTCTGCTCTAGAAGAACACGCGCTGGGTATTTAACATTTTTACAGTAATGTAATATTGACAAAAAAAGAATATAAATCCCTGGACAGCTCCCACGATGACCAGAAACCCATAACTTTAAAGATAAGTAGAATAGTTTCAAAAAGGGGTTATATCACGGTGTGGCCCGAACTTTTTCGAAAATTCGAGTTACAGCCCTTACTTTTTTTTTGCCGCAACACAGCCCGAAGTCCCATTTGGTCCGCAGCCTGTGACGTGGTGTCTACGTGGCTGCCAGGTGGAGTTCCGGCGGAGTCCACCTAGGTGGATTCCACGTCACAGCGTGATTTGAAGAAAGAAAGATTTTAGCCCGCCCAATGTGAGTCACCCGGGAGAGAGCTGAGAAAGGTGACGAAGGAGAAGGAGACGGTGGAGAAGGAGGATGAAAGGGCGCGAGGGAGAAGGGGCTTCCGCGCTGATCAACGCCGTCGGCGCCGAAATCGTTGCGAGCACGCCCTCGCCCTCGCCCTCCTCGATCGGCTGAAGCGGCCGCCCTACTCTGTCGCGCCGACGGTCCTCACCTACAACACCGTCATCAACGCCTGCCCTCAGGCCACGGAGGTGCCCTAGGATAAAGAGGAGATGGGCGAGCTAAATTCATGCTCTTCCATACCCATTCGTTCATTTGCGCTTGCTGTTCTAGGGTTCATTGAAATTTGATCTTCAATTCTTCTTCCTCGCCGATTCTTTTTTGCTTTGATCCACGAGTGATGGTAGACTGCGGATTGACTGGATCTCAAATTTCAATCTCTCTCTCTGTAGAACTCTCGCATGAAGGAGAAGGGGGGGAAGAAGAATTCCGGCGGATCGGAGCATTGTCTTCAATTTGCCAAGAAATCAATTCTCCAAACGCAGCGAACTTGTTTTCATATGCTTTTTTTGTCAAATTCTGTTGGAAATTTGGTTTCTCGTGATTTGAATCAAGATTTATTTTAAGCAGTACAGTTATCCGGCGGATGGATCTGTTGATGAACAGATTCATCTTTGACTGTTTTGCTTCTTAGTTTGATTCGTCCTAGGTTTGACGCCTTCTTTCCGCGTCGCCTTTTCTCTTGGTAGATCTGTGCCTTTTCTCTTGCGGTCGTCATGGATTTAGGCTGCTTCAGGATTCAATTTCTTGCTTCTTTAATTGGTGGGTCTCTTTGCAGAGCAGATTCTTGTGAGGATTGAATTGTTGACCCCCCGGCTCCCTCTTGGCCTATGCTGCAAGATCTAATGGAAAGAAAGAAGAACATGACGGATCTATTAGCCGCCGGACGGAAGAAGGTTTTTCTTGCCCCAATTCCCTTTCATGTTGCTTTTTCATTGTTCCAAGCATCAGTTTCTTGCTCTTTACGGATATTTCATGCTATTTTTCTCATTTTTTATCCTCATTTCTATTCAGTTGCAGCAATATAGGCAAAATAAAGATCATAAATCTCCCATGGTTTGTCGAGCACCTTTGAAGATGTTGTTGCTAGAAATTACCTTGAGGAACGCCAAGCCCTCTAGAAGAAAGCAGAATCAATCAAAAAAGGAGAAACACCTCAGAATAACTTCTCCTGCCTTTCCCAGACGACTGATGATGTACATCTGATTCAGATTCTGAAATCTCATCTTTATTTGAGCAATGTCACTAAGGATTTTCTCCAGTCGCAGATTTCTGAGCTGGTCGATGAACGATAACTTAGTTCTGCTATTGAAATTTTACAGCCCCAGGATCTGGCCAAGGCGCATTACATTTGAACATTATTTTTCCTCCTACAGATGCGAACCTGCCTTTATTTTATTCTCTTTCATTTAACGCTTTTAGATATGCACCTATGTCGTTTGAGAATTTATTGAAAAACATATTTCAAATTTCCTATCTCGGTTGATACCGAAATTTTCAGGCAAGAAAAGCAAGTGAGTTGGCTGGATTCTGTGTTCCCCACAGATAAAAAACTCCAACGTAGGAGACTGAGTTCCCCACAGTCGGGCTGCATTCTGTGCCAGGTGAGACGAACAGCTATATTGCACCATGCGTTTACTATTAATAAACAGCATTTCAATAAAGTTAAACATTATTCTTGATTGGCAATTTGAATTTAAAATATGTTCTTGCTGGGTGAGAGCAGGGGACGGTGAAGGAGGCATTGAAATGACGGGGAGCATGCAGCTTATCAGCTTATCAGAGAGCTAATGACGGGGAGCATACAGCTCGACCATGCCTGGAGGTTGACCCATCACGGACCGGAGGTGGCCCGGAGGTGGACTGCTTGGCTCGACCCTGCCCACCCCCTTTGATGTGCCCCGGGCGTTCAATGACGCCATATCAATTTTGCCGACATCTCGCAAGCATGATGGATCACTTGTATCGAATTGTGAATGAGGACGTATCATTTTTGCAGACTTGTGAATTATATTCTGTTCTGTGACTCAATTTTGAGGTCGCGAGGAACATAATGAAATATGTTTTATTGGAAGACAATTTCTTGGTTTATTGGAGAATACGTACTATAAGTAGGCATGACACTAGCCGATTTAGTTCGTAAGAACCTATTTTTTTACTGTGAAAACATGGGCCACGACGAAGAAGAAGGGCGAACAGGAAGGACGAATATGTACCGAAATGCATGGATTAATCAACGGCGATTCAGAACCGCGAACATGAACGAGAATTCTGTGGAATTGGATAACAAAGTTTGTATCATCAACCAAGAACTGAATGCTGTTCTACAAATGTTTGTTTAGGGTGAGCGATTAATAAGCTTGAGCGCGTTGTGTTTCGTAGCCGAATTGCAACTTCACCGGCGATGGTCTTCGACAATTGACAGATATGTAGCTTCCTGAGATCCCTGCATGATTAGTGAAACAAGTTAATTGGTTAACGTTCGGAAAAAAACGATGACACATGTAAACAAAGTTAGACATAAAATTGAAACTCTACCTGGCCTTCAGTTTCCATTTTTGGTTGGGTACATGTCTTCCGATTATGCCCAACTTGGTGGCAGAGGGAGCACGTCATGTGCAGGCCTCTCCTCGACAATCTATGTACCATGGGTTCTTTCTCAGCGACGTCAATCCTCATCTTCAGCTTGGGCCTTCCAGGTTGTCTCCTCACAAGAGGAGGGAATACATAGCTCCCATCAACTTCACGCCATAGGTTTTTGCCATTCATTGGCGGGATACCATAAGTGTAAGCTAGTTTGTATACGTCTTTCTTGAACCATTCACTGACAAAAATGACGGGGTCCTCCTTGACCCAATGAATGCAACATATAACATGGGGGCATGTAATGCCCCTTAACTCCCAATATCCGCAACTACATGTTCTGTGAAATACATCGACCACAAACCTGCTTCCCAAGTCTGTGACCTCGAATTGATACTTCCCTACATGCCTAAGAGTGCATCTCCTAGACTTCTTTTTGTTCTCTTCGACCACCTCCCTTATCCGAGGGCATAACGTATCAGTTCTATTTGAAAACAACTCCCTTTTTTTTGCTACCCTCTGCATTACTACACCTCTGACTTCCTCTAGCATGTCGATGATTGGCTTAGACCTGGCCTGCATGATTTAGTTGTTGAAGCACTCGCAAATGTTGTTGTCGATCACCTCACACCTTCTGTCCTCATTAATGTACGCCTGCAAAACTTCTTTATACCTATATCTTGGAAGTCTTGCGCGGCTTGTGGGTTCACACTGCTCATCTCCCTCATCAGCCGTTGGAAATCTTCGTGCGTGGTGGCCTTCGCAGCTTTCCAGAATAAGTTCTTCAAAAATGCTGTGGAATGTCCTTTCTTCTTCCAATTCGCGTAGATATGCCGAGCACAATTCCTATGCTCCGCATTGGGCAATAAGGAGGACACTGCGTTCTCCAGTCCCTGCACAATGTTAGACGGTACACATCTATTAATGTACTACACGTGTTTGACAGCAAGCGATAAGAGTCCAAAGAAATAAATTAAGTACTTTTTGCTGATCGCCAATAATCTTCCAGCCATTTTCGTCCACCATTCCTAGATCATTCATCAGTAGCTGAATAAACCACGTCCACGAAGATTGATTTTCACCTTCAACTACCGCCCAGGCGATGGGGAACATTTGATTATTTCCGTCCTTGCCGACAACACTCAATAGTTGGCCTTTCAGTTTGGTCTTCAAAAAACATCCATCCATTCCAATGACTCGTCTACAGCCTTCAAGGAACCCTCTTGCTATCGAATCAAAACATATGTAGAGCCTCTTAAACCTAACCAAGGAATCTGGGGTCGCTCTATCGAGAACCAGCTCAAAAGTACCACGCCTATTTACCCTCTTTAACTCGGCAACATATGCAGGAAGCATGTGGTAATGGTCGTCCAATGTTCCTAGAAGCTTCGTGCGCGCCTCGGTTCTGGCTCTATAACATGTTTGTTTTGAAACAGTGATTCTAAACAGATCATTTATTTCCCGCATCATATCTGTCACCTTCATATCCAAATTTATTCGAATTTTCTCCAAGAAGTGTTTCGCAACCCAGTGATAATCAGCTTGGCTATTCCTCGGCGTCCTGCTGCACATATGAGTATCATTAAGCGTTTTCACAACAAACGCCTCTCTCCTAGCATCCAAACTAGCATATATCCTCCACGGACAGTTTCCCTTGCAGACGACCTCCACTTTCTGGTCACCGGACCTCAGAAAAGTGATGTTGAATCCGTTCCAAATAGCGCGGTCCTTCACAGCTGCCCTAAATTGCGACGCCGATTCAAACTTCATGCCCACTTGAAATATAAAACTCTCAATGGGGCATCTCAGATCATACGTATTGCCCCCTGTATCTGTACCTTCGATTTTCATCATCGTCATCGGTACCATCGGGGGTTAACATATCATCCTCTGAATCGTCATACTCGCTATGATCTACCAATTTGTCATTCCATTCCTCACTGGAATATTCTTCTGGTGCACTTAAATACACGTCACTTTCCTCAACTTCCTTACAGATATCATATTCTGAGTCATCATCGCTATTATACTCAAAACCGAATACCTTGCACTCGTCATCGGCCCTGTTAAGTGACGGATGGTAAATAGTAATAGAACATGCGTTAACACCATAAATTTTTGTCATGCAGGTTTTATAAAAAGATTATAGAACCCACAGACATATTTATAACTCTACAGAGAGTTCAACGCCAAAAAAAGTACACTACCAATTTTAAAAATAATTTGAATCATCAACGTGAAGAGGGTTAGTATCGCGATGTAAAAATATATCTCAAATAACATTGGAAATAATTAAAAATTAAAATTATAAGACGTGCAGGAAAAATAGAGATAATAAAATCTTACATTACTTGAATCCAAGCGTCCATTGTCGAAGAAGAGAAGAATGCTTAAAAGCGCAAAAAATAGATGACTATGATGAGAAGAGGACAACTCTTCATATTTTTCATAACAGAAAGCAAAACAAATTCAAAATAAATTAAATAGGGATCACACTTCTTGTTCTCACCAATAAGTATGAGAAAGAAACACCATATCCTCCGTGATCAATAGAGAAACACCAACATCTTTGTCATGAAAATAATCTTATTCATCCAAGAGATATAAAGAGAGAGAGAGAGAGAATAATGATACACATAGTAAGAGAGAATTGCACGAGTGAACTCAAAACATTTATCCCAAGCGAGAGAAAGGAAATGCGGGAGAGATAACTTATACGAATGCAAGAGAGAGAACGACACAAATTTTAAAAATAAACATGGTAAGATGAAAAGAAGAGAGAGAAAGTTAACTTTTACACCGAGTCAAAAAACGCAGCTCACCGTAAATATCATTTATGGCAGAGAGGAACTGAAATTTTGAAATGCCATTGTATGAGATGTTTAAACTGATAGAGAAAGTTACATGAGTGGAGTGTGAAAGTTCTACATGAAGGCAAAAATAACAGTCATAAATAATCTTCGATGAAGAGAGAGAGAGAGACTAAAATTATCCAAATGTCATTGAACAAGATGTCAAAACTGATAGAGAAATTTAAACGAATGTAGTCTGCAAGTTTTACACGGAGACAAAAAACAACAGCCCAAGCGACTCTTCATTTAAGAGAGATACTACAATTTCCCAATGTCTTGTTAATCAAAAGAGCAGCTCAAGGAAATCTTCCTTTAAGAGAGAAAGAGATCGTAAAATTTTCAACTGTCACTAAACAATATGTGAAAAATGAGAGAAAGCTGCAAGAATGGAGTTTGAAAGTTTTACATAGAGACAACCAAACAGCCCAAGGTAGTCTTCATTAAAGGGAGAGAGACTGCACAGCTTTCCAAATGTTACTGAACAGAATGCAAAAAATTAATAGCAGCCCTGGGTAATCTTTATTTAAGAGAGGGACAGAGAGAAGAACTTTCAAAAGTCATTGAACAAGATCTTAAAATTGACAGAGAAAGTTACATATGGGCTTCAAGAGAAAGAGAGAAGATCATCGGTATTTTGAGAAGCAGTAATGTATGTCCATCTGGAGAGAGAGAGAAAGAAACCCACATGTAGCTAAAGAATGCGGTAAACCATGAAATCTAGAGGGAGACACAGAAAGTTACATGAATCGAAGAGAGAGCAATAAAATATGGGCTTCAAGATAAAGATAGAAGATCATCGGTATTTTGAGAAGCAATAATGTATGTCCATCTAGAGAGAGAGAGAAAACAACCCACACGTAGCTAAAAAAGTAGTAAACCATGAAATCTAGAGAGAGATAGAGAAAGTTACATGAATGGAACAGAGAAACCCTACCTCGTGGAACTCCCGTAGCCAGGAGGAAGCTCGCAACGATTCCCGTAGCCAAGAAGAAGCCCCTTCTCCCTCGCGCCCTTTCTTCCTCCTCCACCGTCTCCTTCTCCTTCGTCGCCTTTCTCAGCTCTCTCCCGGGTGACTCACATTGGGCGGGCTAAAATCTTTCTTTCTTCAAATCGCGCTGTGACATGGAATCCACGTGGCTGCCACGTGGATTCCGCCTAGGTGGACTCCGCCGGAACTCCACCTGGCAGCCACGTAGACTCCACGTCATAGGCTGCGGACCAAATGGGACTTCGGGCTGTGTCGCGGCAAAAAAAAAGTAAGGGCTGTAACTCGAATTGTCGAAAAAGTTCGGGCCACACCGTGATATAACCCCTTTCAAAAATAATAAATTAATGAGAAACGCATAACTTTAAAATAAATTGAATATCTTCGAAAATAACAAATAATTGAGAAGGACATAACTTTAAAAGAGAATCGAATATTCTAAAAAATAACAAATAAATGAGAAACCCAAAACTTTGGAGAGGATAATTTATAAGTTAGTTCTCCTGGAGTAGAACGAGCGTCAGATATAATATAATAAATAGAACATTTTACAATAACCATACGTGTGAACAGGGAAATTTCGGTTATTTTTTAAGAGTTTTTGGAGGTTTGTATGATTAGCGATATTATAATATTATATTCTAATATGATAAGTCAAAAAATTTCTAAGAAAATTTGGGTTATTTCTTATGAGTTTTGGGTTTGTATAATTTATTCTATTATTTCTTCATTTTGTTTTATGATTCGTCTCTTTCTCTCTCTCCACGTGGGGTAGAGAGAGAAAGAGACAGATTCGTATATGAAATGACATAAAAAAGACAAATCTCTCTCTTTTATGTCAGTTAGATACGAATCCCTTTTTTTATGTCATTTCACATACGATCTCTCTCTCTCTACCCCACGTGGAGAGAGAGAAATATACGCATCATAATAGAATTTAAAAAAGCTTCTAAGAAATAATAGAACAAACTATACAAATTCAAAACTCATAAAAAATTACCCAGATTTTCTAAGAAATTATTTGACTTACCAGAATAGAATATAACATTTAAAAATTCAAGAATAAATTCTTAGCCAGACTCGAGCGGAAGACACAGTGGATATGTAAGATTTATTTAATGGAAAAAATATCGGTGAAAATTAGAAATACCTTGTTTTTTATTACTCCCCGACAGGAACAGTAAAATAGAAATATAATATAAAATTGAAATATTAAATTATTTATTAAAATAAAAAATAAATCCGTTTGCAGATCGCACGTGGCATTCGAACTCTCACGTGGTCATGTTTCTTTCTAGGAAAGAAAAGTAATAGAGATAGAAAGAGAAAGGCAAGGCCTAGAGCCTATCCACGTAGGATAGAGAGAGAAAGAGGCGTTTATCTCCATTTCTCTCTCTATCCTATGTGTACAAAGAGTCTAATCTAGGGGGAAAATATACGAGAATAGAAAAGTGTGTTATATCGAGATTCTTAATATCTTTTCTTTTCTTAAACTCTGGGCGTGGACGAGTGGAATCCGAGTGTAATTGGGATATATATACTCGCTCCACGCCTAAAAAACATTGAAAAACACTTCACTTAATAAATAAAAACCTCTTGGGTGGCGTCCAGGGCACGGATGGATCGGTCTACGGGCACAACCGTAGGGTTGGGCGTACCCGGCACCGTGTTTTTGCCAATTAAAATAAATAAATAAGTAAATAAAAAATGAGGAGCCGTATGAGGTGAAAATCTCATGTACGGTTCTATAGAGTGACAGTAAGGGTGACTTATCTGTCCACTTTTCCGAAGCTCGAGTACGGTCCGTGCGCCATTTTTCTTTTCTACCATGACGAATCAATTGAGTTAATGTAGGCATCTCGGATAACCTTCGAAACCTTCCCCCCAAAATACACTTGTTATAATTCTAATATAGGGGGAAAATATACGAGAATAGAAAAGTGTGTTATATCGAGATGTACCCCCTTGCATCATAGGCTAGAAGATACAGCTTATAAGAACAAAACAGGCTATAGAGCGAGGATTTTAACATAGGAGCAAAGCGTAACCTTCAAATTAGTGATCTTATACTGCAAAAACTTATACAATTGTGATGCTTCCCGTTTGTGAAATGCACTCATTTTCCTTCATGGTATCAGATCATCTAAACATGTTTTTTCTTTTCATTGTTTTGTGCTCTTTTGTTTTGGAACTCATGTTCATTCTCAGATCACCAACCCATTATTTTGTCACCCTTTTTCTTTTTTGTGCTAAATTTGGAGCATTTTATTCTCAGATGGAGAGCTCCTGTGAGTGCATCCATCAGAGACAAACAGCCATAGCTATGGATGTTGATCTGATGGAAACTCCAAAGATATATCCTGCATAAGTTTCTTAGGTCGGCGATGATGCAAAAAATGTATTTGAACTTCCTAAAATTCTTAATGTCTGGAAGCTAAAAGGTTAAAATAATTATGTAATGGGCTGTGTGAAATAATATTGATTGTTTCCAGGAAGCTGAAACACTTGTCTCATCAAACCCATCTGCTAATAACAGCCCCCCCCCCCCTCCCCCAATTGAAAGTTGTTTGGTTCGTAACTGGGACATAAATAAAACCAGTATGAATTTTATTTCTGGGTTTAGGTTAAAAACCATTAGGTTTGGTCATAATTGTTGGTCAAAGTTAACTTCATAATCTGTGAAAAATCAATTTAAAAAACTCCAGTTATAAAACTTTAGTTCAGTTTTAAAAATTTTCATTGATCAACTAAACTTGAAAAAAAAATTACTCCCCGTTTTTGTTAAATCCGCCTATTACTATTTTGATGTCAATTAATACTAAGTTTTTGAAAAGTTATTTACAATAAAATTTTATACAAAGATTTACAGTAAAGTTTTGAAAACTTAGTGTAAAAATACATCTATAATAACAAACACAACATATAATACATGAAACATTCGGTTTTTTTGATGTTCTGTATTGATATTGAATTTAATAGAAATGTAGTCAAAGAAATATTAAATAGAGTTATTCTCTTATCAGACTATACTTGTTCAAATAAATTATTCATCCTCCCTTCCTAGTATCTCTGGCGATTTTCGGAAGATGAATCAGAAAAAGGGATAAGCGATCTTCGGTGAGTTTAATCCCCGGAAATCTCAAAGTTTTGCTTATACTTCCAAAGATTGATGACGGATTTTGCTCTGCTGTTCTTCGTGGAGGTTTAAAAGGGCAGAAAATTCAATCCGTCTGCAGGTTATCGTTAATTTTCCTTCTTGAGCTGATCATTCCATTTGAATCGTTGCTTATTTTTGCCGTCTACGACGATGATGAATCATGATTGTCGTCATCTCTGATGAAGCCATCGTTGTCATTTTCTTCATTTGATCGTTCATCGTTGTCGTCGTCATAGCTATCCGTCCGCTGAACAGCGGAAGATTTTCAGTGAAGGTTTAGCGTTAATTGCAGCAAAGATGATAATTAGGCGTGCTTGTCGTTGTCATGGCATCACCAATAGATCATGCTAAAAACGGATGATGATGACGATGACAACGACGATGACGGCAAATTCACCATCTTCTGTCAACCCTGGATGACAGATTCATCATCTTCGTCTCTTACACTGCGGAATATCGACTAAACCGGATCTTGTTACTGTTCCTCACGGCAATTCCCAACCCTAATTCATCATGCTTGTCATTGTCATCATCATCCATCCATCTGTTGAAATTGTCGCTAATAGATTATGCCAAAAACAGATGATGACGAGGATGACAGCAACGATGATGACCAATTCTTCATCTTCTTCTCTTTGACTGTGGAATATCGTATAAACCGGATATTGTTACTGTTCCTCACGGCAAACCGTAACCCTAATTCACCATGCTTGTCATTGTCATCAAATCCATCAATCTGTTGAAATTATCGCCAACAGATCGTGCTAAAAACGTATGATGATGACAAATTCATCATCTTCGTCTCCTAGACTGTGGGATATTGAATAAACCAGATCTTGTTACTGTTCTTCACGGAAAACCCTAACCCTAATTTACCATGCTCAGCACGGTGCCGATGGGGGGCAGTCGTCTACTCCTGATGCTACTCACGATGATAGTCGGTTTCGTCGTTCTCATTCCCAGCAGCAATCGAGGATTTTGTATTGCAAAAATGGAAACTTTGATCTCCAGAGAGTTCTTCCCCATGAATGATGACTTGGCGTGGATCGTCCAAGTCTCTGATCTTCACATCAGCGAGTATCATCATGATCGCGCGGGAGATCTTGATCGATTGCTCGCCCCCGCTCTGCGAGTTATTCAGCCATCCCTCGTCATCATCTCTGGCGATCTTACTGGTATGAAAATTATTGCATGATTTGGATTCATCCATTGACCTTTGTTTTGATCTCTTGCCATTGGTTTGCTCCTCCATTGTTCTTGATCGATGACTTGATCCTGCATACATTTCTGTACAGTAAGGATGAATTTTGAGCGGCGCTTCGTTCTAAAGTTTTGACATTGCGGAGAATTTGTTGCCAAGCTGGATCATTAGCTCACTTTATTGTGCGGGTTATGAAAAACTGTGTGATGATTAGTGTTAAGCATGAAGTAGACGATGATGATGAGCATGAGGATGATGTATCATCATTTTCGTCCTCGCCAGGTTTCTAAGATCCATGATTGTCATTGTTTTTGTCACCATCATCATCATTATGGTCAACATCGTCATCATTATTTGTCATTCATCATCGTCCGCCCATATTAAGGGATGACAATGAGATGGCAAAAGTTGTCAGCCAGCCACGAAAGAGGGGGAAGGTTTTTGGTGTTGGGTTCTGGGTTAATATGAACGACAACGATGATGGTGATACATCATCATCATCATCATCCACTATCCTAGAATTATCATCGCCATCCATCCATCCTACCATCAATCTGCTGAAGTCATTGATGCAATCATCATTCATTTTAAGCCAAACATGGATGACGATGGCAATGATGATGGAAAATTTGTTTGGGTTCAGTTTAGACGAAGATGATGATGGTGATGACCATGCCACCATGGTGATGATGAATCAAGAATGTCTAGGTCATCTGATCTCCGTACGCCATTATTTTCATCGTTGTTATTATCCATTTGTTGACGACAAATCCTTGTTATCATTTGTCATCATTATTGTCATCTCCATGCGTTCTTTTTGAGGGACGGAGATGACGATGATGAATTTTCACCTGTCTGCTTGAATAACGGTTGCAGTTAAGCAATATGTTGAGGAAAAGAAATCTCACCAATTCTTTTGAAAAAATCTTTTTTTTTTTTTGAACAATCTTTTGAAAAAATCTTCATCAAGCCAAGAACAATCTGATTTTAAGAACACCGGTCACTTATGAATGTGTCATCTGGTTGTCAACGCAACGGAAATGAGAAGTACTCTTTTATATTAACCCTTCCCTTTCTCTCCGATCAAGTTTTGGTGAATAAGTTCAATTTGCCTTTTTCTTATTCAATTTAATGGTTGCTTATTTTCCTTGAAAAAATATTTTTTGGACGAATTGGCAGCACATGAAGGAATTTATTGAGCCAGTCTCTGTTTCACTTGATAATTAACTAGGAAAATTAAGCTAATTTTCAGAGTGCTGGAGTTAAACCAGTTTGTCCGCTCCCATGAGCTATAAACAAGCTGGCTATGCGTTCTGTAACCTTTTATATATTTTTCACATTATTTTTGACTTTCCGTTATTCAAGCTGAAATCATTCAGAATTGGGTATGTCTCCTTCCATACGGAAGAACGATTATTTTTTTCTTGTTTATTATGGAATCAGATGCGAAAAATAAGGAAGGGACAAGCACGAGCCAAAACGAGTTTGAATGGATACAATACAGAAAAAGCATGGATATCGTAATGAAAAAGGCTGGAATTTCGGAGAAAATAGTGTTTGACATAAGAGGCAACCACGATAAGTATGGAGTCCCCTGCGCTGGCCATAAATTGGATTTCTTCTCTGTTTTTAGTACAAGCGCGAGGATGAACAGGACTGGTGCCATTCAGAGCATATCCCTTGAGGTAAGATTAAACATAGTGTTTTTTCCTTGAAAAATTATATTGTTCTTTCTTTTATTTTATGATTAGAAATTGAATGTTCTTTAGACCGTTATCTATACTCACTATTTTCTAGCTCTTTCCATAAACCGTCATCATTATTCTTTCAAAAAAAATATAATCTTGGTTTAATTTCGATTTTTTCATTACTATTTATAATATTTAATTTTTTTAATCTTCAGTTTTAATGATTATGTTCCCAAAACAGAGAAAATAAGGATAAAGATTCATTGTCTAATGAAGCTCAATGAAGGTGCGGAGATCGCTCAAATTACTTGATAAGTCTCAGTTCATAGAAGGAGAACAATTGATTGTTTCCAGAAAAAAGCTCCCCCTATTACTTGATAAAATTTTATCCATTATTTTTCCTCTGAATTTTTAACTTATTTCGATCAAGGACCCTTGAGCCTCCATGGATATGGGTATTGATGATATAAGGGATTTACAGGGAAAAGAATGGGCGTACATGTTCCTCGGAATCGACGATTCAATGGCCGTTGGATTGCGTGGACCCTCTAACGTATTTGGCCATCCATCAGACAAGTTGCTGCAAGCTCTAGATTCAGAGCTTTGTTATTGGGACGCCATTCCTTCAAAACTTACAAGAAAAGTCGTCTTTGGCCACTTCCCTCTCTCCTTTACAACATCTTCTCCGACTACCAAAATTCGATATGATGATGTACTATCAAAGAGATCAGTATCAGCCTATCTCTGTGGGCATCTCCATGCCATGTCCAACAGCAAGCTGTGGAGGCAGCATGGGGCCAAAGGGGTCAGTGATTCTGAGATAAATAAAAGAACCCAGTTTTGGGAGTGGGAGCTCGGCGACTGGAAAGGTAACAGGCTAATGAGAATCCTGGCCATTGATCGCGGGGATGTGTCGTTTGTAGATATCAATCTCCGTCGGCAGCTTAAAGACGACGACTTCTTGACTACAGTCCTTATCACTTATCCTGTTGACTCTAGAAGCATGTCTCGGAAGCAAGACGAGCGCTCTGTGAGGAACGACGTCAATGCTCTTGTTTTTTCTCGCATCTTGATTTCCAATGTAACTGCCAGAGTGTACGACTCGTTGAAGGGGTACATGATAGTGGAGGAGATCGCTCTGCAGCGTGCATCTGAGTCTCGCTCATCTCACCCGCTATTCACCGCCAAATGGCTGGCCGAGAGCTACAAGAGCCCGCTTCCTGACCGATACTTTATACAAGTTTCTACTGTTGATGGCGAGGGAAGGGAGACGAAGACCGAAATGAGGCCATTCTCAGTTGAAGGGAGATGTGCTCCATTGCCCATATCATGGGCAGCTTATTTCCTCCTCCATGTCTCTTGGGAAGTTCTCTATGCATTTCTCCTGTGGAGCAATGTCGTCTTTCTCACTGCTCTTCTGCTTCTCCCAAAGCTGTTGAAGCATTTCAGAGGGATAAGAAAGCCACGTCAGCCCTGGGCTCTGTCACTCTCTCTCTCTTCTTCTTCCATCTGGGGAAATTTGTGGTCTCGGTTGTGTTGGTTCCTCATAGAGGGCTCTAGGAACGGTTTTCTGTGGCCATGCATGGGTTTATATGTGCTGTATTTACTCTCATTCTCGTGGTTTAGAGTGAAGGCTGCATCTGAGCAGGGAGACTTTGGGAAAATGTCTCCCTTTGGATGGATGATTGAGTCTTCGGGCTGCCAGGTTGAGAGAGATAAAGTCGGTGTGCCTGATGTGATGAATATTTCATTGCCTTTCATGTACTTCGTTGTTGCTCCTTTGTTCCTCTTAATTTATGCCCTGTTTGCGGAAAGATCGTTGTTCTACATGAAGAAACCTTCTGAGGGAAAACATGAATCTGATGCCTTGAGAGTTACTTCTCGGAAAAGATGGGGAAGAAGGGGGATATTGCTGTCTTGTTTTGTCCTTGCTTATTCATACATTAAGGTACTTGCCATTTTTTAAATATTATTTCCAATTTTCGAGTTTAAAATATTTTGGTCTTCATGAATATAAGAATTTATTTATCTTTGACCCAGATCTTTTTCTTCCTTGGGAGGGCTTATGGATTTAGGGAAATCGCTCTGTCTCCTGCAGTGTGTTGGGGACCGCCAATCTTGCTGGCGACTGCTATTTACCTTAGCTGGTAACATCTGAGCTTTAAATTTTGTTCGAACCTTGTCTTTCCCATTTATTTCAATAATTTAATTAAAAATTTTACAGTATCTAAAGAGAAAAGGTTACGGTATCTAAAGAGAATCAGGAGTGACTAAGTTTATCGGTGAAACATTTGGATAAAAGTAATTAGAATTGGTCCTGAGGAGCTTGAGACAAGCTAGATCGTTGACTTATAAATGTTGGCATTAGGAAAGGGGACGATCTTTTAAACAATTTAATTAGATCTTTTACAGGAAATTAAAAACTGATACATGCTTATGAAAAGTTGTTATATTGGTAAGGCATGCCGTGCTCATTAAGCTTTAGACTTTTCCCGCCTTCGGTCTTTGAAGTTCTGGCAAACATCTAAATTTTGTTCCTATGACATCCCAAATATCAGCATCAAAAAATGTTTTACCTTCATTTACAAAAGTAACTCGTCTACGGAGACTTCCAATGAAAAAGAGTGAATCCAGATGGATACTGAAGGGATTTGCATCAGACCTGGAATTTTAGTGTTTTTATTTATGTGTTCCTTTTCCATATCTTTAAATTGAATTTATTAAAATTTATTGTCCAGACCCAACTGGATTCTTCCCTAAGTGACTCTGCAAAGACAGTCGCCACTTGCCTTTCTCAGCAGATCCAAGAATGAAATCCCCAGGTCCATGTTCGATGGGGTACTCATTCAGGAACAGTCCTACTCAAGAAAGATGTTTATAACTTTTTGAAGAACGTCTTGTCCTATTTTATGAACCCGATGGCTTGCTTTTCTTTGGCCGAGTTCCCTTCATCAGTGTCAAGACGAAATAATCTTGGTACCATGGACCTGAAAGCAGCTCTTCAGAATAAAGCATTAGCAACTTTCATGCCAATTTAACAAGTTGATACTATGTTCTTTTGAAGAACATACAATCGGCGAACCAAGAAAAGGAGAAGAAAGGCAAGGGACCCTATGAATAAAACTCATTGGAAGATAGAGTACGCTTTCTTTTAAAGAAGTCATCTGCTCCGGTTTAGGCAACGCAGGCAGAGGCTGGAGAGCAGGAGAAGGCGATACGATCCCCATCATATCTTTGAGGTATTTTTATGTGCATGTTTTTCCATTTAAATGGGACAGCCCTTCTATTAGGATGCCAGCCAAGAACACTTAATTGTCTCATTTCCTGTTCTTTCTTTTCTTTATCTCGGTCTCCTTTCTAATCTCCTCTCTCTCTCCCCTTCATTCTCTCTACTCGACAGGTAAAGAGAATTCATTTGGAATTATTAGTAACCTTGGTCGTTGTTCGATCCTTCTTGTTTTCTTGTCTTCTTCTTTCCGTCCCTGTTGGGTTATTTTTAGATTTTCAACCAATAATCGTTGATGGTTACTCAGCATCTTACTGACCACATTTTTAAAAAAAAAAAAAATCTTACTGATCAGATCCAACATTCAAGATATATTTTGACATTTGGTCTGCCATTCCAACTTCAAAAAAGGATATTTGCTTTCACGCAGAATCGTCTCCCATATTACACATAGGGACTATCACAGACTGACTGGAGATCGGCCACGCCGGACGAAACTGCGACCATCGGACTGCTTTTTTAGAATTATCATAGCGTATTTATAAAGTTCTATTTTATACACTCTATTTTTCTCTCTCTCCCTCCCTCTCTCTCTCAATTTATCTCTATTTTTCTCAATATTCATCTCTCTTGCTCTCTCTTTCTCTATAATTCTCTTTCTTGCTTTCTCCCTCACTCAATCTCTCTCTTTTCCTCTCTGCCTCTCTCTCTCATCCTATCTAACTCTATCTATTTCCCTCTCTCCCCGTAGCTCTATCTATTTCCCTCCGGGTCTCTCCCTTTCTTAATCTTCCACTCTCTCTCCATCGCTCTATCTATGTTCCAAACTTTACTTCCCTCTCTATCTACCTCTCCCTCTCTCAATTAGACATGGTTGTTCTATTCTGTTCATTTGAAGCAAACAAAAAATTCACACAAAAGAACCGCACAGGGCCTTGTTCTTTGTTCTGTTCTTTTTTTTAAAAAAAAGCGAACAAAATTCGAACATTCTCATAAATTCGCACAGTCAGCACAATTCGAGAATAAAATTCGTACAAAGCGAACAAAAGAACCGCACATGAGTCTGTGCGATGTTATGTTCGAATTCGTTTTTGTTCTGTTTGGAAAACCGAACAGAACGAACAATTCGCACAAATTCACACAGAACGACCATGTCTATTCTCAATCTCACTCTTGCTCTATCTCTTTCCCTTTCTCTATCTATCTCTCCTCTCAATCTCACTCTCTCTCTCACTCTCTAACTCTCTCGCTCTCTCTTGATCTATCCACCTCTCTGTCTTTCACTCACTCTCTCTCTGGCTTTATCAATCCCTCTCTCTTTCCCTGTCTCTCTCTCTCTTCAACTCTATCTCCTTCCCTGCCTAACTCTCTCTTTCCATCTCACTATCTCCCCCTTTAACTCTATACCTTTCCCTCTCTCAATCTCTCTGTCTCTCTCTTTCCCTTTCACTCTCTTCATCTCTCCATCTCTCTAACTTCTCTCCATATCTAAGTATATTTTTTCCCGTCCCCTCTCTCCCCCTTATAACTCCATATATTTCCTTCTCCTCTAAAAGTCTCCACCTTTCTCTCTCTTTCTCTCTCTCTCATTCTTTCTCTCTCTTTCCCTCTATCCACATCTACAGCTCACACCATGTATACTCATGCCGTGCAAAGGCATATGCGCATGCACTGAGGCACGATGACGATGCATGGATCGGGCCGCGCAAAGACATAGTTTAGATGGTTACTCATACCCAATCTAAAATATTTCAGACTCCAATAAAATTCTGTCATGGAAGAATGAAGAATGGATAGAGAATGCAGAGAGGATGAAGACACTAGAGACTGGAGAGTACCCACCTCTTCAAATTTAGTTAATTCAAGATGGGTACAAACAGTTTGTAGCATGGGAGTCAAGCCATATTTTTATTTTTCCTTTATTTTGGGTCTTCAGATCTGTTTTCGATTTGATATTCCACTGTGCAATCAGTTCAGATTGTGTCGATTGAAGCCCCAAAATTCCCCTATAAGGTTGAGAATCAAATATTGCTTTATGACCTAGCCTCTGCTGCTAATATTCCACCAAAGTGAAAATACTCCTCTTTGTCTTCTTTGGCCATCAAGACCTTTCTATAACATATCCACTTCAATGGCCTTTCTAGTGGCTGCTCACTTAAGTGATTTCTCCTATATAAGATTTTTTATTCAATATGGCCCTAAAACAAATTCAATGAAAATGATTAAATTTTCTTATTCTCTGGTACCTAGTCCTACGTCATAAATATATCATCACTTCTGAATGAGGGAAAGTACGAAAACATATTTTTAGAATTCTAGCCAAGTTTTACCTCAAAATTACTAGAAGTAACCAGTAAATTAAATGACTTAACATATGTATTACGTATTCATTTTTAATCTCTAATTTAGGTTTGGAGATGATATTCTTAATTTCCTGGATAAATGTAGATAAAGTGCATAATATGTTTTCTTTTAATTATTTAAAATTTAAATTAAAGGTTTTACTATGCATGGATGACATTATCAAATGTCCCAACTGATACCAAACCATTGTTCATATCTTCTCCTCCTCTCCTTATTATTTCTTAGTCCGTTATTGTTTAATCCATACTAAGCGTTCAAATTTTTGTACAATATTAATTTATGTAAAGTAATTGCGATTGAAACCATATCTAACTGACTTTCCTCAAATATTGGAATGGCACATTGCTACTTATAACAAAAGTGAGAATGTATTTCAAACTTGATTGAACCTTGGCTGCCTTACTGTACACCATGTTATACATGAAACCAAATATGCAGTATCTCCAAGATTAATATATAAATATTTATATATGGGGCATATGAGATTGAGGTAAATTTAGATCATTTATATTCTCCTGAAGCTCTGCACTTCAACTGAAATATTTAGTTTGCCACACAAGTCCTTATCCCTAAATCCAAATAGTGATAATAAATACAAATTATCCCTAAATCCAAATAGTGACCATATGATATCCAAATTCAAATACTAATTAAAAGCTTAAACTACATTATCCCTATGTAATAAGATTTATGGAATTTAATTTTTTTAAGGCCCAATTAACAAATACCATATGATGGTGATGATACCTCTCTGATTTAGAATATTTGGATATTTCTGTGACTATTTGCATTGATATGTTGTTATAGTTCATATGAAATCGTTGATTAAAATGTATAATCTTTAAATATCTTTCTAAAAATCAGTAACCTTTTCAATGGTGAGACAATGATTGTCTTTTGAGATGTTGCCATAATAACAAGGGTTTTGATGAAAATTTTGGATTGGATGATGCATGGATGGATTAGGCTGGGTATTGAATAAAAAACCACTAGATGGAAGATTGTATGATATCAATCTTCTTTAAGTAAGAAAACTTGAAATAATGGGGAATCAGGAATATGATCTAAGGTGTTATGTACAATTATAACCCATAAATATTACATACCCTTAGACTCGTCCATTTGTACTACTTATAGAACTCGATCTAATGTGTATTCATGTCATCACAATAGGCGTGATTTCTTTGATCAGGATTAATTTGTAGGACCTATATTTGAGGCCCTCCAGCTTCTAACACACATATACTCTAATAATCATGATACTAATTTGATAATTAGCATGCTATCAAAGGTCATGTCACATTTTATCCAAAATAGTAAAATGTATTTTGAAGGTTGATTGAAACCAAACATGAATTATCTCATAGAATAATATATGTTAGCCTTCAACAAAATTGTACACTTCAACAAATGCATTGTGTAGGCCACACAATTTTGTATCCCAAACCCAAATGCTGATTATATAAAAAAGTTAAGTAAAAGATGAAAATATTAAACTAGTATCTCCCTCCGGAATAAGATTTATGAGTTTAATTTGGGGTTGAATAATATATCAAAAAATACGTCATTTGATGATGATGGATCTCCCTGATTTGAGAATATTTGGTTATGTATGTTAATTTTTACCTCTTTATATATTGTTGCAGTTCAGATTACATTATTTATTACAATAGATAATATAAAATTGGTAAAAATCATTTAACTTTCTCACGGTGAGTTCAAGGTTTTATGTAGATATTTTCGTGCCAAATCATGGGGGTTGTAACAAAATTTTTAGATTGGATGGAGCATTTATTGATTAGGAAAGGGATGTGATAAAAATACTAGATGTAAGATTGTATGAGGTTAATCTCCTGCAAGTGATAAAGTTTGAAAAAATTTTGGGGCTTAATCTAATAATTGAAGGTGTTATGTATGATTTTACTCGAAATAATCTAATGATCAAAGACCCTTGAATCTTCCATTGTAACGCCTATATAACTCAGTCAAATGCACAGTTGTTTCATTACAGTGGGGCATGGTTTCTTGGATTAGGGTTTATTCTAGAGTAGCTGGGTTTTGAGGCATTCCAACTTCCAAACGTATGTAAACATTACTTCTCGGAAGCAAAATCACAAACATCTATTCTTAAAATGAAGTCATAAATTCTTTCACATTAGGCTTTCCGGTGATGTCAAATATTTCCATATCTAGTGGACAAGGGTGACTAGCTATACCCACAGTAATTTATCTTTTAAAATAAATCAATTGGCTTTTAGTGAACATAATAAATCATGGAAAGCCTGATGTTTGAGTTGCCAATGAATCTAGGAAATATAAAAAATTTATTTTCCATTTTATAATAACCTCATAAGAAATTGATCATACACTTGACATTTTTGGAGAAAGATATCTCAGAGGAAAGGCTCTTTGAGATTTATCAGCATCATAATGTCAATGTTATTGATTCTTGATTCCTTAGTTTTGAGATTAAGCAAAAACATGGGTTGACTAAAAGATTTCTTGCTCTAACATATCCCATCGAGTTGGCTTAATTGTTTATGATTAGGAAATGGCAACACCGAAATTTGTTTTATTTCATAAATGAAATATTTAAGAACCCCATGATGATTGGATTTTGTTATCCTTTTTTCACATTTGGAAGGTAGGGACTATTATGAAAGCAAAAATTCAAACAATATCATCCATCATAGTGTTAGTGATCATATAGTTTTATTAAAAGGCCTGACTTAATATCAACTCATTTTGTGGTATTAAATCGGATTTAGAAAAAGGAGAACCATGTAGAATATTATTGTTCTTAGGTGGATTAGATATTAGCCAAACATAATGTAAGACATCATGCCTATATTCTTATCCACTTTTCACTTTTTTAGTTCATTCTTGATTGATTCATACCTATTTTAAAAAACTGCATGATATGAATTGATTAACACATGACATCCGATTTATTCCTGATTAGTTAATTGATCACACCTCTTGGTATACATCATTATCACTGGAGAACCATGTTGTGAAAATGGCTTGAATCCTGACTACATGAATATCAACATTGTTGTAGTTAGAATCAAATTCATCGTGATGGAATCTTGCCACATATTTAATATTGCTACACTTTGGTATAAAAAATATAATAGATGAAATATTTTGAATTAAGTGACATTGTGATGAGCATTATCCTTAGATTTTCACATCAGTCAAATGTGAGGAGATCACTTCCTACCATCTGATTATCAGACTTTCACATGAGTTTTCTCGTTGACTCATGATCTGGGAAAATTTATGTTTTAACAAAAAATTAGAGGAAATCCTTTCAAATGTGCTATTTCTTAACTTTTGTATATCCTTGTTGTGACAATGAAAAGGCAAAGTCCATTAAAAAAATTATCAACACATCTAATTTGTCAGTTGTCCTCCATTTCTGTTTTTTTTCTTATTTCCAGGAATCTGTAAATGGTTTTATACGAATGCAAGTTTATTAAGGGAATTAATATAAAAATCTACCCTGGCCTACAAAGCTCCACTGAAGGCACGTGACCCAGAGCAGAATATATTCTCTCTCTCTCTCTAAATGCCACTCTCTCTCTCTAAGGAACGTGTGATCAAGTCAGTAACTCTCAACTCAACCAGCAGAATAGTTTGGCTCCACAACGCAGTCCACGTTACTGCTAGATGACAAGACCTCTCTCTCTCTTCCCATTCACTCTCTCCTCTCTCTATCTCTATCATTACATTCACTCTCTTCCCTCTCTATCTCTATCATCCCACTCACTCTCTTGTCTCCTCTCTTCTCTCTCTCTCTCAATCATCCCATTCACTCTCTTCTCTCTCTCTCTCTAGATACCTACAAAACGCTGTCCACGTTACTGCTACATAACAATACATAACAAGCCATCTCTCTCTGTCATCCCATTCACTCTCTTCTCCTTCTCTTAATTTCTCTCTCTCTCTCTCTCTAAATATCTGCACAACGCGGGCCACGTTACTGCTAAATAACAAGCACTCTCTGTCATCCCATCCACTTTCTTCTCTCCCTCTCTTCTCTCTCATCCTATTCACTCTCTTCTCTCCATCTCTTCTCTCTCTCCCTGTCATCCCATTCACTCTCTTCTCTCCCTTTCTCGCTCTGCCATCCTATTCACTCTCTTTTCTCTCATCCTATTCACTCTATTCTCTCCCTCTCTTCTTTCTCTCTCTACCATTCCATTCTCTGTCTTCTCTCCCTCTCTCTCTCTCTCTACCATCCATTCTCTTTCTTCTCTCTCTACCATCCATTCTCTCTCTTCTCTCCCTCTCTACCATCCATTCTCTTTCTTCTCTCTCTACCATCCATTCTCTTTCTTCTCTCTCTACCATCCATTCTCTCTCTTCTCTCCCTCTCTACCATCCCATTGACCCATTCTCTCTCTTCTCTTCTCTCTCTCTCTACCATCCCATTCTCTCTCTTCTCTCTCGCTGTACCATCCCATTCTCTCTCCTCTCTCCCTCGTACCATCCCATTCTCTCTCTTCTCTCCCTCTCTCTACCATCCCACTCTCTCTTCTCTCCCTCTCTCTCTACCATCCCACTCTCTCTTCTCTCTCTCTACCATCCATTCTCTCTCTTCTCTCTCTCTGTCCCCCCCCATTCTCTCTCTTCTCTCCCTCTCTCTACCATCCCACTCTCTCTCTTCTCTCCCTCTCTCTCTACCATCTCACTCTCTCTCTCTCTCTCTCTCTCTTTTCTCTCCCTCTCTCTCTCTCTCTACCATCTCACTCTCTCTCTCTCTCTCTTTTCTCTCCCTCTATCTACCATCTCACTCTCTCTCTTCTCTCCCTCTCTCTACCATCTCACTCTCTCTCTTCTTTCCCTCTCTCTACCATCTCACTCTCTCTCTTCTCTCCCTCTCTCTACCATCTCACTCTCTCTCTTCTCTCCCTCTCTCTACCATTCCACTCTCTCTTCTCTCTCTCTGTACCATCCATTCTCTCTCTTCTCTCTCTCTGTACCATCCATTCTCTCTCTTCTCTCTCTCTACCATCCATTCTCTCTCTTCTCTCTCTCTGTACCATCCATTCTCTCTCTCCTCTCCCTCTCTCTACCATTCCACTCTCTCTTCTCTCCTCTCTCTCTACCATCCCACTCTGTCTTTTCTCTCCTCTCTCTCTACCATCCCATTCTGTCTCTTCTCTCCTCGCTCTCTACCATCTCACTCTCTCTCTGTCATCCTATTCACTCTCTTTTCTCATCTCTCCTTTCTCTCTCTGACATCCCATTGACTCTCTTCTCTCCCTCTCATCTTTATCTCTCTGTCATCCCATTCATTCTCTTCTATCCCTTTCTCTCTCTGACATCTCATTCACTCTCTTCTCTCCCTCTCTTCTTTCTCTCTCTACCATCCCAATCTCTCTTCTCTCCCTCTCTCCATCTTCCCATTCTCTCTTCTCTTCCTCTCTCTAACATCCCATTCTCTCTTCTCTTCCTCTCTCTACCATCCCACTCTCTCGTCTCTCCCTCTCTCTCTAGTCTCTACCATCCCACTCTCTCGTCTCTCCCTCTCTCTCTAGTCTCTATCATCCCATTCTCTCTCTTCTCTCTCTCTCTCTACCATCCTACTCTCTCTCTCTTCTCTCCCTCTCTCTCTAGTCTCTACCATCCCATTCTATCTCTTCTCTCCCCTCTCTCTAGTCTCTACCATCCCATTCTCTCTCTTCTCTCCCCTCTCTCTAGTCTCTACCATCCCATTCTCTCTCTTCTCTCCCCTCTCTCTAGTCTCTACCATCCCATTCTCTCTCTTCTCTCCCCTCTCTCTAGTCTCTACCATCCATTCTCTCCCCTCTCTCTATCTAGATATCCGCACAACGCGGTCCACGTTACTGCAAGATGACAAGCCCTCTCTCTGTCATTCAGTTCACTCTCTTCTATCTCTCTTCTCTCTATCTCTCTCTAGATATCAGAACAAGTTTGTAGATGTACTGTCCTGAGGCCCATGCCAGTCAATTGCTTTCCCATTTCCCGAGGCATTTACTACCACAATCTCTCCACCCATTTTTATACTTCGTCCCCTCCTCTCATCCACCATCTCTCTGCCCTCCGCTCTGCGCGATGGCCTTCTTCCCCGGCTTCCTCTTCTTCTTCTTCCTCCAAGGTACGTTTTCTCTCTCATCCCCTCTCTCTCTCTCTCTCTCTCTCCTCTCTTCTCTCTCTCTATGGACTTCCTCTTCTCTCTAAAAACTTCAGCAGCGTACATGCTCGGCATTCTCTCTCTCTCTCTCTATGGAGGTTCCCCTTCTCTCTAAAAACTTCAGCTGCTTACAAGCGCGGCATTCTCTCTCTCTCTCTCTAACTCTCTCACTTTCTATAGAGTTTCCCCTTCTCTCTAAGAACTTCAGCTGCTTTCTATGGAGTTTTCTCATTTTGCCGCATGACTTCCTCTTCTCTCTAAAAACTTCAGCAGCTTACATGCTCGGCATTCTCTCTCTCTCTCTCCAACTCTCTCTGTCTGTGATTCTGTGTTGCCGTCTTCCTTTCTCTGTATCTCTCTTGGCATTGTGGTCTCTCTCTGTTTCCCTCTCTATCTATGGAGTTTCCTGATATTGCCGGTTTCTTACTTTTCTCTCTCTCTCTCTATCTATGGGTTCTCTCTTTCTCTCTCTATTTCTCAAACTTGTTCTATCTACCACCCCGGCATCTCTCTCTCCAAGGAGATTTTTTTACCATTTCTGCTCTCTTTCTCTCTCTAAATTTCATCCTCAAGCCTCCTCTATCATTTTGACATGCCTCTCAGTATCCCTTGCTATATCTCTCTCACCATCTTCTTCCTCAAACGATTAACATCATTCTCTCATCTCTCTCTCTCTCTGTATCTTTATATTTATTTTTATCCATTTTTGGATCTCTGTCTGCCATTCCCAACTTCTCCATCTTCACTTCAGTTCTCTCTCTCCGCTGCTTCTCTCCTATCATGTTCTTTTTCGTCTCTCTCTCTAACCCCCTTCCATCCATCTCTCTCTCCTCCCCCCTCTCCCATCTTGTCCTCAATCAAATCATTTCAACTCTGCTCCTCTGCCTCCTCATATCTCTCTCTCTCCATCCCATCCCACCCGCTTCCTCTCTCTGCCATCCGCCTCCCTCCTTCAAACCACTCTCTCTCTCTCTAAATATCTGTCTCTCTATTTGGTTCATCTCTGTCTTTCTGTCTCTATTGACTTTTTTATCTCTCTCTACCTTTCTCTATATCCCTCTCTGCCATGTCTCATCCATCTATCATTCATCTTTTTCTCTAACCCCCTCCCATCTAGCCTTCTCCCATCATCACCGTCCAACTTCACATGGTCATGATCATCATCAATTTCATCATCATACTCATCATCATCATCTCCCTCCTCTTTCAACAACCGTTTGTCATCTACGTCATTTCTCTCCCTAACTCTGTCATCTGTAGCTACCCTTATCTCATCATCAACTTCCTTTTGCTCTCCCTCTCTGACTTCCATCATCATCAATTTCATCATCTTTCTCTCTAACTCCATCCTTTAAATCATCATTATCATCTAAATCTCTACAGCCACCCTGCTCCCATCATCAACTTCCTGTTGCACTCTCTCTGACCCCCATCAGCATCAATTATATCATCCTTCTCTCTAACCTCACTCCCTTTCTCATCATCATCATCATCATTCTACTCTTAGTCTCTTACCGCCCCCATCTATCCACTCATCATCATATCATTATCCTTCTCTCTAACCCCACCCCCTATCCCATCATCATCTTCCTACTGACCTCTCTCTTACCCTCATCAGCAGTGGTATTGTCATCATCTTCCTACTGCTCTCTCTCTCTCTCTAAATCCCTTCAGAACTATCATCATCATTCTACTCTCAGATCGGCCCATTTCCTATCCCCTCATCATAATCATCATCCTTCTCTCTAATTCACCCCTTATCTCATCATCATCATTCTACTCTTTGACCAGCCCACCCTCTCATCTAACCCCCATCAGAATCAGTGTCCTCGGTATCATCATCATCATCTCTCTCCTATCTAAACACCCCCCATCAGAATCAGTATCAGTACATCACTAGTAAGAGTATCCCTATAATCATCATCATCTTCATCGACTCTCTCTCATCTCGGTCGCTACCGTATATCACTAGTAACAGTATCCTCACCATCGCCCCTTTAATCATCATCATCATCATCTCTCCCTCATCTCAGTCGCGACCGTATATCACGAGTAACAGTATCCTGACTGACTATCGTCCCTATAATCATTTTCATCATCTCTCTCTCATCTCAGTCGCAACTTCACGAGTAACAGTATCCTCACCGTCGTCCCTATAGTCATCATCATCATCTCTCTCTCATCTCAGTCGCGACCGTTTATCACAAGTAACAGTATCCTGACTGACTACCGTCCGTATAATCATCATCATAATCTCTCTCTTCTCAGTAGCGACCGTATATCACGAGTAACAGTATCCTCACCATCGTCCCTATAATCATCATCATCTCTCTCTCATCTCAGTCGCGACCGTTTATCACGGGTAACAGTATCCTGACTGACTACCGTCCCTATAACCATCATCATCTTCATCACCTCTCTCTCATCTCAGTCGCGACCCTATATCACGACTAACAGTATCCTGACTGACTATCCTCCCTATAATCATCCAACAGTATCCTGACTGACTAATGACTGTCGTCCCTATAATCATCATCATCATGATCATCATCTCTCTCTCATCTCAGCCGCGGCGGGAGCGGAGCAGAGCCAGGGGCGGACCCTGACCCTCTACAACGCCTGCGCCCACACGGTCTGGCCGGGCCTGCAGCCCGGCGCGGGCCACCCCATCCTCGCCGCGGGCGGCTTCGAGCTCGCCCCGGGCCACTCCCGCTCGCTCGCCCTCCCCGCGGCCTGGTCCGGCCGGGTCTGGCCCCGCCTCGACTGCACCTTCGACCGAGCCGGCCTCGGTCGCTGCGCCTCCGCCGACTGCGCCGCCGGCCTGCGCTGCGCCGGCGCCGGCGGCGTCCCCCCCGCCACCCTCGCCGAGCTCACCCTCGGCCCGACCCAAGACTTCTACGACGTCAGCCTCGTCGACGGCTACAACCTCGGCCTAGCCATCGAGCCCGTCCGGCCCGCCGGCTCGGGCCGCTGCGCGCGCGCCGGGTGCGCTGCCGACCTGAACCGGCGCTGCCCGGCGGGCCTGGCGGTCCGCGCCGCGGGCCAGGTGGTGGGCTGCCGTAGCGCTTGCTCGGCCTTCGGGTCGGACCGGTTCTGCTGCACGGGGAGCTTCGGCGGTCCGCAGAACTGCCGGCCGACGTCCTACTCGAAGATGTTCAAGGATGCCTGCCCCACGGCTTACTCCTACGCTTACGACGATCCTTCCAGCATCTTGACTTGCACTGGCGCGGATTATCTCGTCACCTTCTGCCCCCACTCTTGAATCTTTGATCCTTTGTTTGGCTTGCATGGTAGTGCATGCATGGGCCTGTGTTGGGTTTTGTTTCTTTTCTTGTTTTGGGTTTTGTAAGGCGACTATAGATGTTGGATTATATATATATATATATATATATTTATAGAGAGAGAGATGATGTCATGGTTATGTTGTTGACGATGGAGGGAGATTGGCATCTTTCTCTGGATTGTATGGTGTTTTGCATGCATGGTCTGATGGTGATGGTGCAGGCATTGGTACCCGTTGGGTTTTTTTTTTGGGTATTGTAAGGAGACTATAGATGTTTTATTATATATATTCATACATAGAGATGGTAAATTGGTTATGTTGCTGAGATGGAGAGAGAAAGAGGTCAGTCTCTGGATCTGGATTGTATGATGATGATGATGGAGTAGGGTTGTGGGACTTTGGGCTGCGTGTTTTAGATGGTGATGTGAGGATGGTGCGTGAATGGTACCTGCTAGTTTCTTTTTTTTTGGGTTTTTAAAGGATACTTAAGATATTTTATTATATGTCTTTGCGAAAGAGAGAGAGTTGGGATCATGTTTTTGTTGTTCAGGATGGAGATAGAAAGCTATTTATCCCTGGATTGGATGGTGTTAATGTTGGAGTAGATTTGTGTGCCTTAGGGATGTGTGTTAGATGGTGGTGTGAAGATGGTGACTGAATGGTACCAGTTAGTTTCTTTTTTTCGGTTTCAAAATGAGACTATATATGTTTTATTATATATATTTATAGCGAGAGAGATGGTATCAAGTTTTTGCTGTTAAGGATGGAGAGAGAAAGAGGTTTACCTCTGGATTGGATGATGGTGATGATGGAGAAGAGTTGTGTGTTAGATGGTGGTGTGAAGATGGTGACTGAATGGTGCTCCATGTTGTTTTATTATAGATTTTTTATTGTATATCGATAGAGGGAGATGGTATCATGTTTTGTTGTTAAGGATGGAGAGAGAAAGAGGTTAAACTCTGGATTGGATGATGGTGATGATGTGGACGATGATGATGGCGAAGAAGGGCTGTGTGACTTTTGGTTGTCTTTAGACGATGTTGTGAGGATGATGCGTGAATGATGTGGACGTCGTTAGTTTTTCTTTTTTGGGTTTTGTTATGATACTATATATATTTTGTTATTGATACGAACCTAGTTGGTTCGTATCGGGAGAAGACGGGAAGGGGAGAGAGAGGGCGCCGGGATGGACGTCGGCGTGCCGGGATGGACTACAGCAGGTGGGGGCAGGCGGAGTGGATGTCGCCTATGTGAGGGGTCCGGCGGAATGGACGTCGCCGGAGGGAGCCAGACTCATTCTTGATGATACTTCTTCGCCCCCCTAAAGGGAGGGCTGCTCTATTTAAAGGGATTAAAAAAGGTCCAAATGACCTAAATGCCCCTATTGGGCTAATTGATGAAAGAGACTTAGATACGTCGGGGTCGTATCAGTTATACACATATGGAGGGACATAGATGTTATCATGTTTTGGTTGTTAGAAATGGAGAGAGAAAGATGTTTACCTCTCTGAAATTTTTACCTCTGGATTGGATGATGATAATGATGGTAAAGAGAGAGATGGGTTTAGATGGTCGTGTGAGGATGGTGCGTGCATGGTATGGGAGTTATGTTTGTTTTTTTAAAAAAATTATAAGTAGAAATATTATCATATTTTTATTCTTTAAAATGGAGAGAGATGTTTATCTCTCAAGCATCTTTACCTCTGAATTGGCTAATGATGATGATGGCGCATGGTTTCTTCCTTTAGGCTATGTATTTTAGATGGTGGTCTGAAGATGGTGCTTGCATGAAAGGTATGTGCCATCATCTGCCTAGGATCTTTTCCTCCTGATTGTATAATGGTGGCACTTGCTTCTCTGCCTTTGAACTGTGTTTTCTTCTCATTTTCGATATGCGTGGGAGATATGCAGGGGACATGTGGAGGGTTGAGTATATGAGACATGGATGTAGAGAGAAACCTCTCTTTTTCTTCCACTTGGGATAATACTAAGTAACGCTACATTAAGGGAGATAGAAATATAAATACAGAGAGAGACATGGAAAGGATGGATAGAATGGGGGAAGACATAAAGATAGGGGGCTAACTATCAAGTACCTTTACCTGCTACGGCGCCAGCCACATTGTCACCTTCCGTCCTTGCCCTCATTTTTTCATTAGATGAAGATAATGATGATGATGATGATGGTGATCTCAATTTTTGTTTAAACTAGCTTGTTTTCACATTGTCTTTTTGGTGCACACATTGCGAGATGATATGATTAGTGTCTTTTTACGACAATGAACTTTTATTTAAAGCGGATCTGCAACTTTTTTTCTTAAAGCTATCTGCTTCATTGTCATCGTCGTCTCTTGTCAATCCCATATCAAAAAACCAACTGTTAGGTTTGGGTCAACTGCAGCCAATATTCTGGCACTTCTCCATTTCCTCCAATTTCTTTTAAATTGTGAGCCCCATTAACTTAGAGGAAAAATGTAGCTGAGAGAGACTTTCCCTTCATGCTAGTTTGAACTTCTGATGGAGCTAATCAATTGTAGATGATGCCATAACATTTGTTCTTTATCAAGAAGAATAACTCAAATTATCACTGGCTAACATTCTTGTGTATTCATTGTATTTATATATATATGTTGACTTCCGGTTAGACTTTTTCCCTACATTTATCTCATCTCCATCTATATTGCATCGATTTGGTGTCAGGTTTTGGATATGACTCCCACTCTTCTTCTTCTCCCACATCTAACATATAATTTGTCAAGGGAATACAAACTTAAGAGATTATCATTCATATGTTCGCATCATCTTTAATGCACGTATGGTTTACCTAACATTATTTGGATATAGAAGATCATTGGATCCAATTTAAAGAGGGAAATTTCAATGACCAATCATATCATCTTGATGAGATAATTACTAAAATACATGGCATGTTTATATTTGCTTTATTCCATGGCCCGAGTATCCTATGTGGTAATCCAAAAAATTCTTGCGCCACTCACACCAACCATTTTTTTCAGAAAAATTCCTAAAAAATTAAAGTGCAAAGTAATGAGTGGGAGCATAGGAGAGCATTTTCTAGCAGAAGCGATGATGCAATAAATTAAATAAATATTATTTCTATAAAAATTCAAAGTAAAGTAAATCATTATAAAGAATCACATACGTTTCCCCCTCCCCTCTAGTAACCGGCTGTCAGTCATAAAAGGTGCTTGGCCCTCCAATACATATGTAAAAAAAGAGGGGTCAGAGAATGATGCCATTTGACTTTGGCACATGATTTGTGGGTTTGTCTAGGTAACAAAATGGAAATATATGGGACAACATATCCTGGATATGATGGTTCTATCCCCCCCTTGGCCTCGGTTAGCGGCCTACTTTACTAGTAACATGGACCCAGATCGTTGATTCTAGACATGAACAACAAATCCCTTACATTCTATTGAATGTCTTATACTCCTATTTCTTGAGGGGTGGTTCAATGTATCTGGCTCAAGCACATGTTCTGACTCAAAGTTTCATATTTTATTACTGCATGTAGGGGCACTAGAGGTCCTATATCTAAATCCCTTACATTTGAAGCAAGTATTATCTAGTTTTTAAAAAATCAAGTAATACCAGTCACTTGTGGTTCTATATCTAAATTCCTTACAATTGAATTAAATATTTTCTAGTTAATAAAAAAATTCAAGTTGTATCATTCAGTTCAATGGTTGGGAAGCTAAGCTCCTTAGAAAGGATTGGCCAAGCACCCTCTTCCCTTTTTTGCTTTTCCTGTTTGCTCCCTAAAAAAGGATTTTGCAATTCTTTCAAGGAAGGATCAATACGATCATATGGGCTCTATAACAGAAAAGATCTTTCTTTCATTATTTGCAATACCAGCAGACGGCGATCGCCTTACTGATTTACCAACGTTTAACGAATCAGATGGTACAACCAGAAGACGCATAGTCACCGGGGGTCCTTTATCTAAATCTCTTACCAATTCTCATCCATATGCTACATCCAGCATGCTACATTAATAACTTGACCAATTGTAACACTTTACTTATGATTAAAATATATTGCTTATTGCCTTTAGCCTTAGTCGTAGTTTTGTCCCAGCTCCACTGACTCCTGATAAATGTAGGCTAGAGGCCTATGTGTTGATAGAAGGAAAATTATTAAGATAATTAACGCCCTTTTATTTTCACATTCCTAGACTGGATGATATGCTAGACATGATAATAAGTGTACCTTTTAGATAGCCTCCAGAGCAGTTATCATGATATGAGTAGGGAAGGACACGGTCGGACCAAAATTTGGTCAGACCAGACCGAACCGGACCGTCGATCAGTCTTTTTAGGGCTGACCAAACCTTCCGATCCGGGTCCGGTTCACACGTCGAGCCGGACCGAAGACTGGCCCTCTCTCTCAGCCTCTATCTGCCCTCACTCTCTCTCTCACCCTCGCTCACTCTCTTCCTCTTTCCTTCTTGTTCTCTCTCTCTCATCGTCTCTCCCTCTCTCCCGGCCGCGTTCTCTCCCTCTCTCTATCTCTTTCTCTCTCCCCCTCTCCTGGTCATCCTCTCTCCCTCTCTCTCTCTCTCGTCCTCTCTCCCCTCTCCTGCTCGTTCTCTCTCTCTCTCTCTCCCGGTCGTTCTCCCTGTCTCTCGCCCCCCCTCTCTTTCTCGTTCTCAAATACTAACTCCATGAATTTTATTTGGGAAGCCATTGAGGAAAGTTTTCTAATTGTTGCATCATTGATCTATCTCTCCCCTAATTCAACCCTCCCTTCACCTTATCCCTCTTACTGTCCTTTCCTTGTGTTGACGTGCCAATGTAGATAGGTAACAAGATTGATAGATGGATGGATAGATAGAGAGATAGATAAATAGATTAGTAAATAAAGGAAAGAAACCCAAGATTGATCAAGAAGAGGCAGTAAGAATGTACCCAACCCAGAGGTGTAGGCAGACGAGGTACGCCCATGCAAACAATTTTGCAGTTGGATTTTTCCTCAGGAAAACCGCGCCAACAGTGAAAACTCCATCAACCTGCCGGAGAATTGAGCCCATTTGCCGCTCTCCTGCCACCGTCGTCGTGCCACTGCCGACCTCGATGTCCACCACCCTCGCCGGGACTGCCGCTGCCGGCACCACGAGAGCCTGCTTACCATCCTCCCCTTCATTCCCACTCTCTGACACCAACCTCGATATGGTCTGGAAGCCCACTCATTCATGGTTAGAAACTTTGAAGACCAAGCAAACAAGAATTTTTTCTTGCCTTGTAACCAAATTTCCATTTAAACTATTTAATGGTCAAGTTTGTCGTGTTCTTTAGTCCAATGATTTTTAACAGACTCTTTGATTTTTGGTTGGCGGCGTACGCCACAGAGTGGCGGGGTCCACGTACCTCTATTCTGAACTGTAGGGTCGCCTTATTTGAGGAGAGAGACTCAACCTGATGGTAAAAGAGAGAAAAATTATAAGAAGTCAAGTCAATGAAGTCTATGCCTTGTTACCATTTGGATAACAATTGAACCTCATTGTTAGTTGATAATACTCGTTCAATGCGGATAAGCAACTGATTATTCAATTAAATCCCAATTATGAGCTGGTAAGATTAGTTGGAAATAACGAGAACAAAGAGAGATGAGAAATAGGATGGCAGCTGGGCTATTATCTGATTGTTTCTCTGAAAGAAACAAATAAAAGGATAATCAAACATAAGACAAAAAGCCAGGCATCTGGAAAATATCTATTATTTGCCCAATAAGATTTGATACTGTTATGATGTAGCACATGTCCCTCACATGCTACATAACATTAATTCCAAACTAGCAGTTGTAACGGCCGTTGAATCTCACATGCCTAGATATGTATGTTAACCCATCAAAGGAATTTGTACAAATGCTTGATCTTTCTATCAGCTCTCAACTTCTTGCTGTGCCCCAAGAGTGATTTATCTCTTTCTCTGGTGTGATTCTGTCTGCTCAATCTCTATCTTAGTAGATAGAGATTGAGAGCTGTAGCTTTGATTTTAAATCTGAAAACAACGCTCGTCGCGCCTTGTTTTCAGCAGCATTGCAATCATAGGCTCCCCTTTTGAAAAGTCGCGTTCTATTCAAAGATAGATCCTCGAGGATACGCCGGAGCTTTTGGATGTCCCATTGTTTATTTCAGAACCTATTCGAAAATTTAAAATAGAAATAATAGTTTGAGATTAGAGAGCAGGAGACAGAAAGTGGGCAATTAATCATATTTCAGCAAATAATGTACATGAATTATTAAAGATACAGTTTAGGATTTAGGGTTTAGGGTTTCGGGATCAGAGAGAGAGAGAGAGAAATACCTGGGCCTGCTTCTGAATCAGATGGTCTGTGAGCTGCACCAGCCGCTTCTTGAGCTCAATCTCTGCCTCAGTCGGGTGCGCCAGTTCCGTCGACATCTGAATATTCCTCTCCAGAGTTTTCACCTTTAAGAGTCCAAATCAAACAATGCGGCTAAGTGAGCTGCTTTGTCAGACAGCAAACTCCAAACTAACTTTAATGGCATAATTAAATCGTCTCTTGAAAAATCATCAATCGTTAGTATTGTAGGACATGATACCTACATGAAAACGAACTGATGAAAGAGATCTGTAGTTAATTTGGCGTTCTGGGCATTTGATTTCAATTTCTGGCTTGATGCGTACCGGAGATATTACGTAAACACGATAATCACATGTTTCTCAGAAGATATTAAAACTGTGAAACAAATGGTTTTCATGAAAATTTGCATATTTTAGAGCTACAAATGAAAGCTAGCCAACATGAATCGAAATCTGTGAGTGAGATCAGTAGTTCACTCGGATTTGAGGAAATTTGGTTTGACTTCCTTGGATTATGCTTACTGATAGGGTTTGAGGCTCAGGTCGAAACGGGTTGAAGAATGAAGAGTATTCAATGGACGCATATTATAGGTTGTAGAATTTATTTCAGAAATGAAAAAATAACATGAATGAAAAAAATTATAAAACAGTGAAACATTAGGATTTTCCTGCAAATCTGCATAAGCACAGTATAACGGAAGAATCTTTGCAAATATTTGCTAACATGAAACCTTTTCCCTCATTTGACCAATCTTGTCGCATAAGAACTGATACTCTGCCTCCAGTACTTTACGTTCATATTCATTTTCTTTCGCTTCCTGGTGAAACAACAAAAAAATCAAGTTATCTCATGAAAAGTGACTGTTTGAAAAGAGAGCTTTAACGGTTCTACAATCCTAGAGACTATAAGAGGAATTTTCTAGTGCGGTAATGTAGAAAATGTAAATTCAAGATGTGGAGGAAAATGAACTGACACGTTCTGAAGAAGGACTCAGACGGACACCTGACATTCTATGTCTAAGCGCTGTAGAAAAAAGAACAAATCAGTACCAATTTAATCATTGGAATTAAATATCATATTAATAACAAAACCATGTGTTTTACATGCGTTAGAAAAACCATCTGAACTTCGTAGCAACCGAGTTATAAAAATAAATGATTCAGACGCACATAAATTAGCATTATTCTGCTCTCAGTTTATAACTAATTGTATCCATGTACTCGGAACCTATTGTCAGATTTTTTCCTCTTTCTCAGTTGAACAGTCTTCGCTCTTGGGCCTTCAGGGAAGGCTCAGCTCAACATTTTAATAATATGTGTAATGATTTTATATTCCATGGGGAAATGGACAAATTAAACAGCTCAAAGACTGAACGTAGGAATGTTTTAAAAATAATGCTTACAATTAACTTCCTAAATTCGAAATGCATCGCTGAAGATTTCAAAACTAACGGTGGGCAGATAAACGTTCAATAAGACTATATACTCTGGAAAAGTAGGATTAAATTATACCTTCTTGAGACAGCTCCTTTGTTTCAATCATTTCACGTAGATCCACCACTTCATCGACCTAATTGATGGGAAGACGATTATAAGATAATGTATTTACATGATAAAGACGTGATTTCTTCCCTTGATTTCCACTCTTATTGCATGGTTTGGCAAGATATAAAAAACCGGGACATTAAATGGTTCGTTATAAAGATTTATCATTTTCCGAGGAAGAGACTTTTTCTGAACAAAAAGTGCTGATGAAGGTATCATGTACACACTACTGGGAACTTTGACATCTTGAAAAAGATGTGGATATTAAAAATATAAAAGCAAAGGGGATTCAAAACAGCAAATATTTTTTGTATGCATTGTATTTTGTAGCTTGGATAGGATCTTGAATACATAAACTCAGGAACACACCTTAACTTGAAGATCCCACTGTGTGGTCGCCAAGGATCTTGAGAGTTCCGCATTTCTTGTCTGCAAAACTATTGAAAACTTAGTTAACTGTTACGATCTGCAACCTCTGTCAATGGTATTTTAATCATGTCTTTAGATTAGTTTTCCCTTCAATAGATGGCACCCTCCACTAAGAAGGGAAGACAAGAAGTTGAATTCACCTGATGGGGTTCAGGAGTCGATTACAGATTGTAACCGTTGTTTCTCTCTCTTTCTCTCTCTCTCTCTCTCTCTCTCTCTCTCTCTCTTTCTCTCTCTCACTTCTCTCTCTCCTTCCCTCTCTCTCTAATACCCTTCCATAAGCAGAGGAGGAACTGTTGATCATCAATGCATATCAAGTCGTATGGAAGCTATAGATCCCCTTAAAAATGCTGTTGTTCAGGTGGTTTCTCCTTGGACAAAGATTGGCTATGTGGACCTTCAGGAAGAGATGGCTACCAGAAATCCTGGCAGAATGTGCTACGTCCACAGGGGGCGAAGATTGGTCCCATCTTTTCTTTGAACGCCTGTTTGCTTGGGCAGCATGGGCCAGCCAGTCTATAACAGGGTAAATGTCTCCTGACAGGAGGCTTTTGAGACTCTACGGGATGGAATACCTGCGGGAGGGTGGGGGGGAACAAGGACGGCTGCATGCTCTGCTCTGGGCAATATGGCTGCACAGCAACGAGGTCATTTTCAAAGGACGGGAGTTGTCACTGTTTGGCATAATACACAATGGGAGAGCTAGTTTCTGTTTGGTTTAGAAGGAGGTGAACGGAGGGCGTAGGGATTCCTTGGGTCAAGGGCGCGCCCATATTGCCCAGAGCACAGCGGACAGGAGTATTTATGACTTTCTACCACTTAATAATATAGGGAGGATTACTGATCTTGGGTGAGCTTCCTCGCTTTTTCAAAAAAAAACCCAGTTTTATAACCTCACGGGCACATTAAATTCATTGTATTAATTGAAAATTTAGCCATATCCCCAGTCAGAAATAGCAAAAAATATGAGTTTACAGAAGAAAAATCACATATTTGCATTACAAATGCACCTCAAGTTCTGCCAACCGAGCAAGTGCCTCCATTCTTGTGCTATGGTGTTTCTGCTTCTCAAGTTCCACAGCATCCATGGTTTCCATCATGCTTGACTGCAACTGTGACGCCTGAAAGTATTTGACGTGGAATGTGGGGATGCATTAGAGCCTCTTGGTGAGAAAGTTTTCATTACATCAGCACCATCAAAGATAAATTGGGTATGAGATGTAGGAATTGAGTCTGTCCATTGAGTTTTGGCATTAATGTCATTTAATTTAAGTAGGGGCTTTCATGTAATTTTCCTATCCCTGTATAAGAGTAGGAAACATTAAGTGAATTTGAGTCTATCGATTGAGTTTCCTTTGTCATATCATTTCATTTAAGTAGCTACGCCATGTCGGAAGTGGGGGCTTTCATGTAATTTTCCTATCCCTGTATTAGAATAGAAGACTTAAAGTGTAACTGAGTAGGTTAATAAAAGAGAGCAGGGCTGCAGGGTTCCTCTCAGGGTTGTTGGCACCCAACTAGGTTTGGCAAATGATGATGATTTTGTAATTATCATCCATACTTGGGCTTGGACTGACACTGATGATGATGATGATGATCCGTCAATCAATGAAAGATCAGGACGATGATGATACCTCATCACCATCATCATCGTCCGCTCATCATCGCATATGCAATCCTTATGGACAGATTAAAAGATCCATTGATGACGCCGGGATGCATGTATCTATGGATATTCATAAGAACGGAATTATGTGTTAACATCCACTTTTTGAAAAAGAACAAGTGAACCCCAGAAACTATAACCACAAATATTTAATCAAGAAAAAGAAGAAACCTTACTTCTTGAGCTTGTTGCTTCTGCCGTTCTTCCACAACTTTAAGCAGGCTGTCTCTCTCTCCCTCTAGCCTGGCGACAAGGTTCTCCCGCTCTTTAATAGCTTCCATAGCCATGGCAGCCGCTCTCTCAGCAAGGATCTTCTCCCTTCTTCTCCTTCTTTCTGCTTTTCTTTCGCTTTCATACTCCGAGTCAGACGAAGAAGACGATTCAGTACCAGAATCGGAGCTCCCATTGCTTATTGAAGCAAATCTTGGCAACTTACTCGCAGAACTAAGAATATTCACATCAGATTTCTTCTCTTTTCTGCCAAATCCTTCCTCCCCCTTTGAATCAGCGGCCTGTTTCACCATTAAACCATAATCCAAAGAAGAAACAATGGATTCAAGGACTTCTTTTTCATCCAAAGCGCGAGCTTTCTCAACTGATTTCCCATCTCGGGCGGATTCTGAATCAACAATTTCCTCGGATCTTCCTGATTCCAATTGAACTTTGTCTGAATTCACCAGGGTAGAGCTCGGCTGAGCTTGAATTTCAGTGGTACCGTTGGTAGCAAGCACAGCTTCCGCTTCCCTTTCCGGTTTGGCAGAGCTCCTTCGATTAGGAAGCGTCTGCCTTTTAAAATTTCTTGGAGAACGGATCGATGTGCTTGGGCTGCTGACTCCGGACTTTATGGAGGTTGTCGAACTGAGCAGTTTCGTCCAGTCCTCCTCTGTGGATGATTTCTAGACAGATTAGTCAAATTTCTACGTTTCAATGCAACAACAAGCAGTTATCTCGAATAAGTAATTCTTTGGTTGGTTAATCGGTCACATTTTTATCCAGTGCGTTGGATTAGTATGATTCTTGATTTCTACGTTTCAATGCAACAACAAGTAATAAGTAGGTTGGTTAATCGGTCAGATTTTTATTAAGTGCGTTGGATTAGTATAATTCTAGATCAATTGAATAGTACCTTCTTTAAAAATTGAGAAATTCTCTGGCCCGGATCTTGAGGAAGAAGATAATCTTGATAGATCTCCCGAATTGGAAGCCCTAGCAGGCCGATTGCTGGCATCTTGAGGCCGTGAAACTCCCCCCAAATGTTTTCTCGGGAGCTGGAGCTTCACCGGCGCTACATCCGCCTTCTTCCTCGGATCATCGAGCTTTTCTCCTTCGTCTAACACCAGCGATGAATTCAAAGTCTCACCTTTCCGCAAGGATTCCGCCGCTTGCTGATCAATCTGGGCCGATTTCAATCAAATAAGAAACGACACCACAATTTAAGGCAGAATAAGTAAATTAAACTCTTCTTGTACGATCTGAGAAGCAGAAAAGAAAAATTACTTGCCTGTTGAAGGAAATTTTCCGCGGATTTGAGCTTCGACGAGATCCATCCCGCCATGGCGATCTTCACCGCGAAATTGCAGGATTGAGCGAAGATCTGGAGAGTGAAATGGGTCAGCGATGGTCGTTAGATGGACTCTGGAAGAGTGGTACTGGGCTTGGCCCAGAATTGGGTATTAAATAAATATGAACTAGGGTTTGGCTTCACTGATGATGATGATGATGATGATGATAATGTGACAGGATGGTGATGTGACATCATTATCTCCACTGTTCATCCTCCCCTGGATGATGACGACAACGACGATGGTAATGATGACGATGGTGAAGACGATGAAGATGATGATGATGGTGAGGACGATAGTTATAACTATGATGATGATGATGGTGAAAATGATGATGACGATGATGAAAATGACATCGCTCATGATGATGATGACGACAATGACAACGATGATGATGATGAAAATGATGATGACGATGACGACGATGATGATGATGACGACGACGATGATGATGACGACGACGATGATGATGACAATGATGATGATGACGATGACGACAATGATGAAAATGATGATGATGATGACGATGACGATGACTCCGACAATGACAATGACGATGACTCCAACAATGACGCCGACGATGACTCTGACTCTGATGATGACTCCGACCATGATGATGACTTTGACTCTGAGGATGACTCTGACGATGATGATGACTCTGACTTTGACGATGATGATTCTGACTCTGATGATGACTCCGACCATGATGATGACTTTGACTCTGAGGATGACTCTGACGATGATGATGACTCTGACTTTGACGATGATGATTCTGACTCTGATGATGACTCCGACCATGATGATGACTCTGACTCTATTGATGACTCCAACCATGATGATGACTCTGACTCTGATGATGACTCCGACCATGATGATGACTTTGACTCTGAGGATGACTCTGACGATGATGATGACTCTGACTCTGACGATGATGATGATTCTGACTCTGATGATGACTCCGACCATGATGATGACTCTGACTCTAATGATGACTCCGACCATGATGATGACTTTGACTCTGATGATGACTCTGACGATGATGATGATTCTGACTCTGATGATGACTCTGACCATGATGATGACTTTGACTCTAATGATGACTCCAACCATGATGATGACTTTGACTCGGAGGATGACTCTGACGATGACTCTGACTCTGATGATGACGATGGCTATGACAATGATGATGACAATGATGATGGCTTGAAAACCTAGTTGAAGATGAATTCTCCACTTGAAGCCCTGGCGGTTCGATAGGAGATCGACACAAGTCCATATAAACCTCGATGGCTGATAAGAAAGCTATTGAAGCTCAATGAATTGAGGTAATATTCCTTCTTACACATTGATTTAATTTATGCTTAGTTATGGCCTGGGTGGCCTAAACTGTTGACAAGGATAAAGGACTAGCACATACCAGTATAGAAAGGATTCTTGGATTCTCTCTCTTCTACTCCATTCACATATAGCTATATAGCCCTTATCTGGCAAGGAGGTAGGAAGAATTTATAATTTATGAAAGAAGTTCATTATGAACATAATTCACCCCCCACCCCTAGAGTGATGATCAAATGATTTTCTTTACATAATCACAGATGTGTATTAATAGTTTTAATGGAAATTGTTCAGTTCTCTTGGGCCTCAAGTTGTAAAATTGTTGAGGAAGTATATGATAAATTATGTGGGTAATGGATGAGAGGTGAGATATAGCAAGGTTTCTATCCAGACAAACAGTTCAAGGTGCTCATCACGGAGGGAAATAACATCATAAAAGCTAATGATTACCTGGCTCAATTTCATTTCTTTAATTAGTAGGCTGAAAAGACTCCATCTCCTAAACTAGGTTGGATCGCCTCCCCCTGTGCTTCTGACCCTGGTTGAGGAGATGGAGTCCTTTCGCGCACAATTACACGAAGAGCGACGGCAAAAGGAGAAAGAGCAGAGGTTGTGTTGGGTTTGAAGACCCAAGTGGATAAAAACTACGACGAAGGAAAGTCGGATGTAAGAGAATTGCAGGTGGAGACCCGCCAGAGGCAGGAGGTCCTCAAAGAAACTGTGAGACAACATGAGGACACGATCCGCTAGCTAACCGAGATGGTCCTGACCCTGTAGCTTAAGGTGGAGAAGCTGGAAGAAGGCCCCAATAGCCGTCCCAACGACGACGACGGAGAAAGGCACAGTCTCCCTCCATTGTGGTTCGACAAGTCCCGTAGGGAAGACGTAGTGGCGGATTTCCTCTACGACTGCGACTGATATTTTGGTGACATAGAACTTTCAGATGAGAAGAAAGTTTTGCGTGCTAGCTACTTCCTCACAGGCGAGGCGAAGTTGTGGTGGCATCAGCGAGGGGAGTGTGGGAACTAGCCACCTCCTACATACGAAGATTTTGTGCGGGAGATAAAGGAAAGCTTCATGCCGCACAACACAACGTGGATTGCGAGGGGAGTGTGGGAACTGGCCACCTCCTACATACGAAGATTTTGTGCGGGAGATAAAGGAAAGCTTCATGCCGCACAACACAACGTGGATTGTGAGGGGAGAACTTGAAAACCTCAGGATGACGGGTAATCCAAGAGAATATGTGGGCCAGTTTGTGTCCATAATCAGGAGGATCACTGACATGTCTAAGACGGACAAGCTCTACCGTTTCGCTAAGGGCCTTTCCCAGTGGCTGCAGACAGAGCTTGAGAGGAGACATTGTAGAGACCTGAATTTGGCCTAAAAAGTCGTGGAAGGAACAGAGCTCTGTCCCGCTAGACCCACCAAATCAGGAGAGAAATCTAGGAAGGGGAACATGATGCACCAAGAACGCAGTGAGGCACCAGCAGCCCCAAGCAGTCAAGGCCTGAAGAGGAAGTTCAAGTCAGGCCACACCAAGAGCCGTGACAAGGGCAAGAACCCAAGACAATGGAGAGCAAATCTAGGTGGTGGGGGCAACAAGCTGACTTGTTTCGCTTGCGGAGGCCCCCATTTCATGAAGGATTGTCCGAGGGATAGTATGAGGGTCTGAACCTCTTGCATGTCCCGATATAGATAAACGGCAAACCCTCTACGGCCATGGTCGACGCGGGGGCAACGCACAATGTCCTCGCAGAACGGGAGCAAAGAAGCTCGACTTGAAGCTCTCCCAAGCACGGGGAAGATCAAGGCCGTCAATTCAGAGGCCCGTGACATTGTTGGCGTGGCCAAGGGGGTGTTGCTGCAAGTGGGAATGTAGGAGGGCCGGACCAACTTCATGGTGTCCCCCATGGATGACTTCATGGTCGTCCTGGGTCTCGACCTCCTAATGAGATCACACACAGTGTGTTTCCCCAATATTGCGGCGTGCTGTTCCCAGAGGAATCTCACCCGTGTTTCATGAAGGACCAAGGGGCCCAGAAGCCGCAAAACACCGCTCTCTTGTCCGCCATGCAAGTTAAGGACAGATTGAGGAAGGGGGAAGAGACCTTCCTCGTCACCATACGAGGGCCGACACCCTGAAAAAAGGGTGAGAGGCAGGGTGTGCACCAGCCCTTTTGGCGACATTTAGTTGGGGTGATGACGACGACAATAACCCCTGTGCAACCGCGGGTAGACTACCAGGGCCAATTGTAGACGTACTGTGAGAGTTTGCCGGGGTGATGCCCATGTAACTCCCCGCGAAGCTGCCACCTAGGCGGGATGTGGACCACGAAATTGAATTACTCTCTGGTACACATTCTCCTACACGGGCACCCTACAAGATGCCCCCTACTTACCTGGTGGAGCTGAGGAAACAACTTCAAGAATAGCTAGAGAGCAAGCTCATCTGGCCGTCTAAGGCTCCCTTTGGCGCCCCAATGCTCTTCCAAAAGAAGAAGGATGGATCGCTCCGACTTTGTGTGGACTATCGAACGCTGAACAAGGTAACAGTGAAAAATAAATATCATGTTCTCAATGCTGAAGAATTATTTGACAGGCTCGGCGAGGCTCGCTACTTCTCAAGGATGGACTTGAAGAGTGGGTACCACCAAGTGCGGATCAAGGAGGGGGATGAACCGAAGATGGCGTGCGTGACTCGTTACGGATCTTTTGAATTTTGTGGTGCCTTTTAGGCTCACAAACACTCCTGCTACCTTCTGTTGCCTCATGAACACTATTTTTCGCGATTATATCGATGACTTTGTTGTTGTGTACTTGGATGATATTCTCGTATACAACCAGAGCTTGGATGACCATGTAAGGCACCTTAGTAAGGTGATGGCCAAGCTGAAGGAGCACGAGCTCTACCGCAACCCGAAAAAGTGTGAGTTTGCCTTGCACGAGATTGAGCTCCTCAGACACCTGGTCGGGAAGGGAAGTGTGCACATGGATCCCTCGAAGGTGAAGGCCATCAGGAATTGGACGGAGCCAAAGGAAGTGCTACAGTTGAGGTCTTTCCTTGGGTTAGCTAACTACTACCGGAAGTTTATCAAAGGCTTCTCTCGACTAGCTTCCCCTTTGACGAATTTGTTGAAGAAGGATGTGAAGTGGCAGTGGACAAATCGGTGTTAAAGAGCTTTTGACAAGCTGAAGAGTGCATTCTCCAGCGAGCCAGTGCTCTGATTGCCCAAGTTCAACAAACCATACGAGGTACATACTGATGCTTGTGATTTTGCACTTGGAGGTGTCTTGATGCAGGACGGACACCCCGTGGCTTACGAGAGCCGCAAGCTGAATGACACGAAGAGAAGATATCCAGGACATGAGAAGGAAATGACAATGATGGTACATTGCATGAGAGTCTGGCGCCACTATATCCTCGGAGGGAAATTTGTGGTCTACATCAACAATGTCTCCACCTGTTGCTTCGAGTCCAAGAAGAAGCTGACCCCAAAGCAAGCAAGATGGCAGGATTTCTTGGCGGAGTTCGACTTTGTCTTGAAGTACAAACCATGGCATGCCAACCAAGTGGCCGATGCCTTAAGCCGCAAAGAACCAGAAGTGTTTGTGGCCGCACTTTCAGCAGTCCAAGGAAGTATTCTCGATGAGATCAAGTTGTCATTGAAAGATGATCAAGAAGCTGCTCGCCTCATGAAGCGGATTGCTGCGGGAGATACGAGGAGATTCTGGACGGAGGATGGCATTATATACGTAAATGGGAACAGGCCGTATGTGTCGAGTGCGGGTGGGCTACGCCGGAAGCTCCTTTACGAAGCACACGACGCACCCCACATAGGAAAACCAGGGTAGGCCCGGACGCTTGCAATCCTGTCCAGCAGCTATCACTAGCTGGGAATGGAACGAGATGTGGAAGCCTATGTTCGTTAATGCCTGGTGTGTCAACAAAACAAGACAGAGAAAGCAAAGGCAGTTGGAACGTTGGAACCTTTCTTGAGGGTGAGCAGACAGTGGGAGTATATTTCAATGGATTTCATCACGCGCGTGGGTGGGCACGACGCCATCTTGGTTGTCATGGATCATTTCTCCAAATATGCGACGTTCATCCCCACCACGTCGGAGGTGCACGCAGATGGCGTGGCTCATCTTTTCATGTCCTATGGGGTGAAGTATTGGGGTCTTCCACTCGACATCATTAGCAATCGAGATACAAGATTCACGGGTCGTTTCTAGGAGTCGTTGTTTAAGTACATGGGCTCCAAGCTCAAACTTTCCACGTGCTTCCACCCCCAGATAGATGGTCACACAGAACGTTTTAACTCCATGCTCAAAGAATACCTACTGCATTATGTTTCGGTCAATCAGGAGAATTGGGTGGAGCTGCTAGATGCAACGCAATTTGTCTACAACATCAACCGGAGCTCGGATACGGGTCACTCGCCGTTTCATATTGCAACGGGAAGACAACGACTAACTCCTATGGAAGTGGTGGAGAGAAAGGGGAACGGACATTTCCCCGTGGCCTTCCGCTTTGCGCGCGATTGTCACGCTCGCATTGAGGAAGCCCGCGAGGCACTAGAACATGCTGCTCAAAGAATGAAGAAGTATGCCGATCAACACAGACAGGACGTAGAGTTCCAAGTCGGCAACCTGGTTTTATTAAAAACCAACGCGTAGATGTTGAAAATGAAGCAAGCTAAGCAACGTCACAAGGGTCTGGTACCCCGCTATGATGGACCTTTAGAGGTGGTAGCGAAGATCGGATGGTTTGCCTAACGGCTCAACATTCCCCGTCAGTCGGCGATCCATCCGGCCTTCCATGTGTCAGTTCTGAAGAAATATATATCAGATCCTGAAGATGCGGCGAGGAACCAGCCCCAGAGTGCGCCGCCAAATGTGCGGGTGCATTTCGACCAGGAAGCAAAATCAGTCCTAGTGCAGCGAGAATTTGACAGGGGAGGACGTCATGGTTGCTATCACAAGATTGAGTACCTAATCAAGTGGAAAAACAGAATAGCAGAATTAGCCACCTGGGAGCGCGACTCGGACTTATGGCAATTCGAGGACCTACTACGAGTATATGAAGCGGAGCGACGGGCGTCGACGAGGGCATCGACAAGTTCAGGCGGCGGGGTCATGTTAAGCCCCTAACTAAACGGCATTCCCTGCCTAGAGGCCTGCGTGCTCATGGGTAGCAATGCCCAAATACTTGATCTTTCAAGCCATTGTCCCTGTACATGGTGATACACTACAAATGGTGCACGTGCCCATCCACACCCAAGTCGGGATGGATCAGGTAAGGTCCGTGCGTGCTGGGCGCACGGGCCGACAAGCGGTGCACGTGCGCGCCAAGGCCAAATTCGAGCAAGAGACCCAGCTCGAGATTTGACGCGCGCGGCGCTTGCGTAGGGCGCGTAGTGCTCTCGCGAGTAGTGCCCAGCTTGGGTGCCGCACAACGGTCTCGCGGGCAGCGCGAACATTGCGTGTGTGGGGCGCGGGGCCGAGAGACATCCCGCCAGGAGACTAAGGCATGTGGCGCACTAAGAGCACGGAGACAGCACAGAGGGCGCGTAGCACTCCTGTGGTAGTGTTGGGCGCGTAGCGCCTAGCTTGGGGCATCAAATGCGGCAGTGTCACACAGACTACACGCGAAGTTGTTGACACGGGTGCTGGTGGCGTGTGTGATCGCCACGCCCGTGGGCGCGCAGCGCCTGGCCCGGGGCACTTGTGTAGGGGCAAAGCGGGCGCGCGCGGGGAGCGCCAATCTCGAGGCGATGTGGCGACAGTACCCTGGCGTAAGGCCTCTTATCTTCTAGTTCGTTGTATCACCCCTCATCTTCCCCCATGTAATGGTCCCAACGATGATGTACTCTTTCATGATATTAATGCAATGACCCTATTCCCTGAAGTGGTTGTGTCCCCACCATCTCCTATAACCCCTTTTATGTGATCTTAAGCATTTGCAAAGACTTCCGCTGTAAGAGATTGAGGCTGCTCAGTGTTTTGCTCCGAGCAGTGAGGCCGGCGCACGCTAGATTCGAGCGAGAGACCTTGCTCGAAATTTGACCAAGATTGGACTTATTTTGCTTGCGAAGGCACCCATTTCATTAAGGATTACCCTAGGGGTATGGCAGCGGCAACCAACGTCAATGCGATGGTCAGGCTGCCGGCCCAATTGGATGTTCCGGGGGGTAGTAGTACGGTGACCCTTAACCCCCTCTAGTGCTTGGCGGCACTACAGAGGGGTGCCCCAGTCCCGTATGAGGGTCTGAACCTCTTGCACGTCCTGGTATTGATAAACAGCAAACCCTCCATGACCATGGTCAACACGAGGGCGGCGCACAACGTCCTCGCAAAACGGGAAGCAAAGAAGCTCGGCTTGAAGCTCCCCAAAGCATGGGGAAGATCAAGGCCGTCAATTGTTGGCGTGGCCAAGGGGGTGCTGCTGCAGGTGGGAACGTGGGAGAGCCGGATCATTTTCATTTCTATAATGAGATTGTGGAGAAAAAGGAAGTAGGTATGTCATCTTTACAAAAATCATCAGTTTTAGGTACTATGTGATGGTAATATATGCGGATACCAAGCTAATCACACATTCCCTAATTTGTTCTCTAGTCATGAATACAATGTATTCATTATACGCACATGTGATGCTCATAATGACTTCCATGAATACATTATGCGACTATGTGGATTACAATGATATCACAATACATAGATCACTAGTATTTAAGCATTTGTTCTAAATATTCCTATTTGAAGGATACTCGAGAAGAACATTGAAGTATCAGAATAGAATAGCATTATCTAGTCTCACTCATATGATGAGTATGACCAGTTCTATCACCATCAATGTGAAGACTACGGATATATAGTGAGTGCTCCTGACATAGAAGGGTTCACTGAATTGATTCGTATTAATCCCTGAATGGTATTATACCAAAATTTCACAATCTGGTTAATTCATGTCATTGTTGTTTCAATAGTCCTAAGACTTGAAAAAACAATGATATCTTGTGAGAGGATGATATACTTTGATTATGACCTATGATTTCCTAATCATGGAGTTCTAAACAATCTTAGTTTGGTTTCAACAAGAAGTTCACAAAGATAATTGAGTGGTCACACGATGCATGGGCCTAGAGGGACTATACGTACATGATGTATAGGCCTAGAGGGTCACACGCAAATGATCTTTTGGACGTCGAAAGATAACTTAAAGGTTAGGGGTTTATGAAAAATTCAACCTTAGTATAACTTGGGGAAGTCCATGAATGAATTCATCCAAGCCAAAATTTTTCAGGGCCTTTCCACTACAAGAATCAGTTGAGTTTCATCTAGATCATATAATAATATGTTTTTGCCTTTATTTGGATAAAAAACATCTACTTCATCCAAAAACGGATTCAAAAGGATGTTTTTTGCACTATTTTAATTTATTCCCATTAGAGATGGATGGCACTGGTTTGGTTCTAAGATCTTTAAAGCTTGAATATGCCATGTTTAGAGGCTAAATGGGTTTCTAGAGGGGGGGAAAGGAATCCCTTTCACCCTGAACAGGGATCATTCAATTACAACAGGCTGAGGTGGCCAATGGTATCCAAAGCTATATCAGCGCCGCCCTTAGGCAGCTAGAGTTGGCCTTGGCACAACCCAGGCTAACACAACAACCAATGCGGTAATGGTTGGGTCGCATGGGTGGCGACTACCATATGGCATAGAACATGAAAAACCTGCTTTGTTGTCGATGGGCTCTCCCACATTCAAATGTGGGCGTACATGTTAAAGGCACATAAGTCCACGATATTTGTGGCAGGCACTGCCTAGGAAGCTTGCCATTGTGGCAGATACTACCTAGGTGGACAGCCCAGGCAGTGTGCGCCATGTAGACAAGCCGCCTTCATGTCACGCATCATGAAATAAGCCACCACGACAGCCCAATCATGCACATGATGCCATGCAGGTGCCCCCTCCCGCATGGCAGCCTATGGGGCCCACCTTCTAGGCAAAAAAATGAGTAAAATAATTGGGTGTACGCTCAAAAAAAGTAAAAAGAAAAACAACCTCATGGTCATGGGCCAAAACCTCTGCCATTAGGCTTAGAAATATTGGGCTTAGAAATTTTGATTATGACTAGGTGGCATCACAGCATTGTGTAAAAAGTAAAACACAATGATGTGGTGCTTCACGAAATGTGTGGCCTTGTCAACACATTTAATGCAAATCATTGATTTTTATTTTATATTTAAATAACAGTACATGGACGCACGTCATCTCTTAGAATAAGAAAGTCTGTAGATCTCGAACCCAACGACACGTCGCCTGGTCACACATTAAACAATTAGTTTATTTTTTCTGTTATTTTGTGCAGGATACATGTCATTTTTCAGAAAATTGTAGATGATACAGAAAATATCTGCCAATGATTGTATGGAATATTTACGAGGATTTAAATGTCAAGAAAACATAAGCATAAATTTGAAGCAATAGTGGCAATGATGAGGAAAGGAGAGTATTTAATCAAATCAATGTCAGGACTGCTCTAAATTTAAAGCTTGATATCTCGCATCAACTTTATATTTATTTCATCACATTCATGTCCTCTAATCTAAAAATTGAGGTACCGATCAATGTAAAAATCATCTTTAAATCTGTTTCCTACATTTGTGGACATTTTTCAAAATTGAGGTTAAGAGATCCATCAAGCTTGTTCTCATTGTCTTGGGTGATTCAGGAGAAACAACAAAAGTGGAAATCTTACCCCTGTCGCATATCTCTGTTGTTCTGGCATAACATAAGCACCTAGTATAAATCTTATTTCTTTACATTTTTTCATACTCATCATTATTATTAGCTTATATTTATAATACCATCACATCTCCCCCTATTTGACACATCATGATCCACTTTCTCCATCACCTCATATTCCATCAGTGTGACTTTACCTGGTCATTCCATCATTACCAACCTCTCACAAACATTCACATACATACATTTACTTGTATACCTATATATCATCTTTTCCATTTTCTCCTATTTTCTATCATTTTTATTAATCTATAAATTTTATCTATTATCTTCATTTCTCTTCATTTCACATGTCCTACTGTCTCGTACTCTATATATATCCCATATATTGTTAATTACAACTTAATAGTTTCTAAACTCTAATCTCAAAACTTAATAATTGAGGTACCGATTATTCTTACTTAATACTAAATGGATTTATTTCAGTGATTCAAGGCATTTACAAACTTCATTTATTATACTCAGAAGTCAATGATGACATACCTAATACCCAAATTTTGAGTGTATCAAACTGTTAGATGATATCCATTCAAGTGATTTATTTAACAAATACATCTCAGAAAAACAACTTATAGTGATGAATTAATTTATGATAACACACTAATTATTATGTTAATATCAAGGGTTTTACATGTTTATTTGCATCAAAATGACAATGTGTGTGCGATCAAGGTTAGAATGCATTGAAAAGTCAAGAAAAGGAGGTGCACTTACGTAGCACCACATCATTAGCACAAATGTGTTGACGTGTCACGAGAATCTGCATCTCCCCGTCATAGAGCAATCATTGAAGGCATTTTCTTGAAGGAAAGAATGATACACATTAGTATATTATTAAACAAAAGCTAAAGAGTATTAACATGGTGTGCCGCAACCCAACACCACGTCTAATTTTCATTCCTTATTTAGCATAGGATACTTGTCGCTTTCGGATCCACCAATTGCGGAAGACTAGGAAAAAACACCAATCATTAAGGGAAAAATCACAAGATTTTCAAAACAGTCAATGAAAAAGCAAGTAATGACAATGCTGCTGATGAGGAGAGAGAGAATATTTAATCGAATGGTTAGCTATGATTTCTGCAACTTCAAAGCTCGATATCTGAAAATCCATAAGAACAATTGAGCTGAAAATTTGGTGGCAGCTTCATCTTTCTTCCCTCTTACATTCCATGTCAATAAATTTATAAATTGATGTGTGGATCCCTGTAAAAACCATCCTTAAAATTGAATCCTCTTGTGTGGATTGATTGAAAGAGAGTGAGCTTCTAAAATCCACTAAGCTCATTCTTGGTGCACTAGATGTCTGAGAAGAGGCGATATGGAAGGTAAGGAGCTTACCTGCACTTGAAAATCACAGAGATCCTGAAAGAATGTAAGGGTCTTAAGTAAGCATCCTTGCCTTACATTGAGTCTTTTCATCATAAATGTTCACTTAGATACATCTTGTCATTACCTATTACCATTTTTTTACATATTACCATCAGATCACATCTCTTACACTATTGATTACATCTTATACCATTTATGTCACCGTATCTTTGTCATCTTACGGTCATCCCCTTACTTTAGTCAGTCTTTTCATCACATCTCTACCTTCTACTTAGTTTCTTATATTGTTATCGTCAGACCCTTCTCTCTCTCACTCATTTGTCTAATGTCCAATTTATCACTCATACTATAACCATATTAACCTTAATTATAGTTATCACCATGTCACTTTACATTTCCCTGTCTCTTATTTATTTGAATACATGTTTATATATTTACAGATTAAAATCAAAAGTACCAACGACAAATTAAAACCCTGAACTTGAGTTCATCAATGAGATAATATAAGAATATTGAACCCGAGGTTTTTCTCAAAAATTGAATAAGATAAAAAAGTGAACCAAAAGGTTAGGAAAGATTAGGATAGGAAAGAGCTTGAGACCAGTGTTGAAATTTAAAGACGATACCTACAAATGCATAAAAAATAATATATGAGGAAAGAAATTACAAATCGCTGAAAACTTTATGGTAAGTTTAAAGAGATTCTAGGACTTTTTTGTAAATTCTAGGAATTTGAATCCTTCCAAGAGATAAGATAGAATAGCATCATGCAGGTCGTAGAAGGAGAAGGGATCCTCATCGAACAAATCAAATAAATTTAATGCCAAAAGAGACCCAGAAGATGCCTTAATGAAAGAACTAATACATGTACTAAATCAAGAGTATGAAACAGAGGATCACAACATATGCTGGTATGCGTTAAATTTAGGAAAATGAATTAAAAATAATGTACCATACTCAATTAGACACTAATTCAATCATCGTAGACTGGTTAGATCAAAAAATACAATGGAATAGGACAGGACCATAGGAGGAAAATAAGACCCCCTTAGTGAAAACATGAAAGTGAAAGGTTTAAACATTGATGGTAAAAAATATTAGTAATTTTTCCTTAACATTACAATTAAAAAAGAACAATGCTCAATTGACAAAATCACGATGATCGTCTTTAGTAATTTCTATTTACATATAAAGAGATGCTTCAAAACCTAGACAGCTATTATTGGTTCCTCTGACTAGCCTACATAATCATTATCATAGAACCACATAATACACCCAATCTAACTCTTTCTTTAAAAAAAATCCCAATTTAATTCAGTACTAATACCTTTCTATGTAGTCATATGAACATATCCCTGGTTTTATTTCGAGGACGCTGTTGTACTACTAAAAAGTTTCTTCACTGCAGTTTCAAGTTGAATTGAGCGTCACGACCAAACCTTTTTTTTTTTTGAAAAAAATAGAAGATCGGCAAAGCAATAGATGTGTGTATTCATTGCCTCATATTATTTAAGTCATGAGGTAAATGAGGACCACCTACCATGAGCAAATCTTTAGATTTCATTGATACCCTCGGGGGATATTTCATATCCAATACTTTATATCAGGGCATAATTCTTATGTTTCACCAAATCAGCACAATCATTCATTCAAAAGACATCAAAAACTAGTGCCGACGTGCAATCGATAAAATACTGAATACAAAGATATCAAGAATTGCAATGCTATTCAAATGGTGATGCCCACGATTTGAACTTTACTTTTTCGTTGTGAAGTATTACCATTTCAGGTTGTGAAGTATTAAAAGTAAAACTCAACATTCCTTCAAGGATGATAATATGTTCGCTCTAGATCATACCACAGCATTGGAATCCAAAAAGAGGAAAAGAAAAGTAAAACTTAACATTCAAGGATGATAATATGTTCGCTCTAGATCATACCACAGCATTGGAATCCGAAAAGAGGAAAATTTGAATAAAAAATATAATGTAAAGATAAGGTATAAAAAATGAAGCAAATATCAATTCGTGGAGCCCACCAGTTTTACTTTTAATGGAAGTTAATTTCAACTCTAACATTGCAGAAGCTTCCCAAATAAGCCAGCGTATTTGGCAGAAGATCACAGAATCAGTGGAATGCTATGATAAAAGTGATGGTGGAAAATCACAGAATCACTAATTACAGATGAGGTAGATACATAAAAAGAGAAGCAAAGATAGAGATCAACCCACTAGAGATCCAGATTTGCAGCCAGATTATCGTACCGTCAGCCCAACCTCTCTTGAGATGGAAAGTTCTTGTTGTACAGAGGGAATTCAAACAGCACGGTAGCCTTGACCCAATTAGGCAATGCTCCATACACTGCCGGGGGCAGTGGAATAAGAGGACTGAAATAAAAAAAGAGTCAAAGGGACTGCGTTATGAAAGAAAGAAAATAAGTAAAATATTTACTCCACGGGTGAGTTAATTATCAAGCTAATAGAGGTTTACCTAGTTCTCTTCTTGTAGAATCGGTACTCTTCATTGTTACCATACTTTTTATCAGCTGAATCCTGAATTGGAAATTATAAAGAAAAATAAAAGTTTATCAAAACCTGATTGAAATAAAGATTATCACGTGCAATCATAAATAATACCTCAAGAAGTGGAATCCCACTGACAAAGAGAAGCAGAATAGTGAGGAAGACCGGACCGAGGATTACCAGCCACTCAGCACCTCGAAGCACAGGGGTTGAAGCTAGAAAGACACCCCACCAGAGCAAAATCTGAGAGAGATTTAGAAATTCAGAAAAAGAAAAGTCAACTCTGAGCTTTAAGAACATGCAACTAACAATATTATTCATTTTAATATCCAGAAATAACGTTCTCGGAGGGGAGACGGGACGACATTTTCATCAGTGGAAGAAATTTTGTAGCATCCCAGCCTCCCGGTAGGACAGTCCGAAAACTTGGTCGCAGGGACACCTGATGGAATGATTATCCATCCCACCGGTCGGAACACAGGACAGGATGACCCATTTAGCCCATTAATAAAAGAATACTATTTAACCAATTCATGAGCATAATAAATTAATTCTAATATTTTTTCATTAATAAAATGAACGAATAAGGTTTTATTAAATTATTTTACTAATAAATTAGAAGATCCAAGCTTGGGCCCATGCGATTTCATCTATGGATGTAAGAATAGGATGGGAGGAATGCCGGATAACTTATACGGGCGAAATTAATCCAGTCTCCTCCTCTTGCACAGTCCCAGGACAAAGTAACCTTGTCCAGAAAGTATATAAGAATTAATTTGTCTGAAAGGTGCAGTGATGATTATGCTGTAAACTTTTGGCGAGACAGAGGGTGTGGTCCTTTGTCATCGAGAAATCGTCATTGTCTTCCTGATTTTCAAAACTTGCATGTTAATGACGATGACAATGAAGACGATGATGATAATTTTCACATCATAACTGGATGATGAGATGACAAGTGCACGAAACATTGAGAGAAACAGGTGAGGGCAACTGATGGGTGAGGTATGGGACTCATCGGATATGGATGGATATTATATATATATATATATATATATATATATAGAGAGAGAGAGAGAGAGAAAGGAAATGTGGGAGAGGGAGACGGAGGGAGAGATAGGATAGATGGAAGAGAGAGACAGAGGGAGAGGGAGATATGGGGGAGAGAGAGAAAGAGATGGGGGAGGGAGAGTTGCTGCTAGCAAGAAAGATCCTTGAAAAAAATGAGTAGATTAGAGAGAGGGTACAATGATAGGATGACAATACAGATGGCCTTGACAAATCCAGCATAGCCCTCCTGGTCATGTATGACCAATGATGAGAGAGAGAGGGATAGGATGACGATGACAACAAGAGTCCACGTCCTTGTCATCCGTCGCAGATAAATGACAAGGACAAAGATAATTGTCATCGTCCTCTTGTCAATGACATCAGAGACAACAAACAGTAATGAGATGCTACACAGATGAAGAATGCACAACAATAGAGTATGTCAAACGTGAGAAGGAGACAGATAAGTGGGATAACCTCGCCAAAGTAATTAGGGTGGCGTGAATATTTCCAAAGGCCAACATTACACCACCTCCCCCTGCTGGAAGCCGAGTTCTTGAAGGATAGCTTTTGCTGATCAGCGCTCGCCTCAGCTAAAAGACCCACAATCCACAAGATCCATCCAATGATATCTTGGACTGTCACAGAAGGGTTCCTGTCACTGGCATTGACAATTGTGACAGGCAAACTGACAGTCCAGACCCAAACAGCCTGTTAAAAATATACCGCATTAAAATATAATTGAAGAGAGATTCTTATCCTTACAGTGTGCCAATAAATGTTGAAAATAAGAAACCTGAAAGATCCAGAAGAAGGCTAATCTAACAATGTTCTCGCGCATTTCATCGAACCGTCTATCTTCTCCCCATTGCAAGATCCTAACAATGAATCCAAGAAGGTAATTTATTTCAAAGAAATCCCTTTTTACAGTTCATCTACTGAAGAAGAAAATAGTGCAAAGCCCACCCAAGATACCTCATTAATAAAAAACCTCCAAGTCGCACACCCCAGATGACAACAAGGAGCGTCAAAACAATCTGGACACAAAACATAGGCCACTGCCATTAAAAATAGATTCATGGGGAAACTCCTGTATTTACACAGAAAATTGAAAGCAAGAAATATTGGATTTATTCCAAGAAAATGTGGCCATTTGAAGAGTATATCATTGATGCTGGAGTAAAAAATGGATATAATGTGTTTAAAAGAAACAGATGTAATTCGTCGATTTTCAATCCACACAAATCGTGTAGAAGCCCACATGTGGTGGATGGGAAGCCTATAAGAGAGAAAGACAAGAGAAAGAAAGAGTGGAAGAGAGAGTGGGACAGCGGTAGGAGCCCTGACACCCTGGGGGTCGGGCCAAGGTTGAACAAAGAAAAACCAAGTCAATTACACAAGGTAGTTCCTTGTTCTTAAAGATGTGACGAGACCCTTCACACCCTGCAAGCTGAAGAATAAATTAATTCTATAACTGGCAGTAAAACAGAGAGGAAATAATAAACAGAAGGATAGGCTCTCCCTTTGCCAATGGAGAGCTGTCAATGAAGCAGGGACACTGATGAAGGACACCGAAAGAGGATCTGCAGAAGGCAAGATGCCAATCCGCATAAGGCATTCCAAAGCACTTAAGTGTAGGGATCATATTATATTTTAAGTGTGTCACGTAATTCGTGGCCCATGTTCCTTATTCTGTTTCATTTAATAAGGACTTGTTGTTAGAGGGCCATGTGGTATAAGTGGCTGATATGAATCAACGACACGTATGCAAGAGGACCAAGCTGATATCTTTGGGTATCTTGGATGAATTTATCACAAGAATTTCTGTGAATAGAAAGCTCCAACAATAGAATTCGACTCTGCTCGCCACAATGACCGTGGGAGAAGGAAAATAATTGTGAACAAGAAAACAATACTTCTTAATAATGAAATGAAAGAGATTACAGGGTTTTATAGGGAGCCCTAATGGGCTGACTAGAGATAGGGCCCTTAATGGGCTAACAGGAGAGAGAAAAATAAAGAAACGTAATAATCATATCAACACTCCCCCTCAAGCTGGAGCGTGGATGTTTTCCACACCCAGCTTGGAACAGAGCTCCTCAAACCTAGGGGCATGAAGCCCTTTGGTGAAGATATCTGCAAGTTGTTCAGCGGACGGAACATATGGCGTGCAAAAATCTCCCGATTCAAGCTTCTCTTTGATGAAATGGCGATCGATCTCAATGTGCTTTGTACGATCATGCTGAACGGGGTCATGAGCAATGCTAATCGCCGATTTGTTGTCGCAGAACAGCTGGACAGGGGAGATAACTGGACACCGTAGCTCACGAAGAAGCTGGGTAATCCAAAGTGCTTCACACAGACCATGCGCAAGGGCACGGAACTCCGCTTCAGCACTTGATCGGGAGACCACTTTCTGCTTCTTGCTCCTCCAAGTAATCAGATTGCCGCCCAAGAAGGTGCAATATCCAGATGTGGACCGACGATCAACCACAGAGCCAGCATAATCTGCGTCGGTGTAGACTTCGAGACGCAGGCCGGTATGGCGGCGAAAACAATAGTCCACGCCAATGGTGCCCTTCAGGAAACGGAGGAGACGATGAGCAGCATGAAAATGGCTCCTGCGAGGAGTCTGCATAAACTGACTCAGAACACCCACTGAATATGCAATGTCCGGACGAGTGTGGGTGAGATAAATCAGTTTGCCCACAAGTCTTCTATATGGTCCAGGCTCAGCAAGCTCCTCATCCGCATCGGCACCAAGTCGATGGTTCGCATCAATCGGTGTCGAAGCAGGCTTGGAGTCCTCCTTTCCAAGCTCACAGAGAAGGTCCACCGTATACTTTCTCTGACAAATAAAGATCCCGCTCGAAGAATATGCCACCTCTATACCAAGAAAGTACCTCAACGGGCCAAGATGGCGAATAGCAAATTCTGACGAAAGATACATAGCCAGCTCCGTAATGGTCGCCGTATCATCACCCGTAAGAATGATGTCATCAACGTACACAAGAAGAATAGCGACTCCCCCTAACGTGGAATGGCGGTAGAAGAGGGTGTGATCTCCATTACACTGACGGTATCCACGGCGCTTCATGGCCATCGTGAAACGACCAAACCACGCTCGAGGAGATTGCTACAAGCCATATAGTGCTTTCTTCAGGCGACAGACAACAGACTTTGGAGACAACGGCACTAAGGAAGTGTAGCCAGGAGGTAATGCCATGTAGAACTCCTCAGTCAAATCACCATGCAGAAAAGCGTTCTTCACATCATATTGCTGCAAAATCCAGCCACGATCCGCAGCAAGGGCCAATAAGATCCGCACCGTATTCAGCTTGGCGACGGGGAAAAATGTCTCCTGATAATCAATGCCATGCTACTAAGTAAGCCCTTGCGCCACAACCCGGGCTTTGTGCCTCTCAATAGAACCGTCGGAATTATGCTTCACAGCATACACCCAACGGCTACCCACTAGATGCTTCCCGGCCGGTAGAGGAACCAGATCCCACGTCTCATTTTGAGCAAGAGCATGAAGCTCCTCCACCATAGCCTGACGCCAATGCGGAAACGAAAGGGCAATGTCCACCGTCTTTGGAAGGGAAGTGGCATCAAGTGAGGTGAGAAGGGCATGATAGGATGGTGAGAGACGGTGAGATGAGATGGATGCCTCTAATGGATAGAGAGGAGAAGAACGAGACGAGGGCAGCACGGCTAATGAGGAGGTTTCTGGAGGGGTGGAGGAAGAGGGAGGCGGGACAGCTGGAGAAGAAGAAGCAACCCGAGGTTTTCGACAAGCAAGAGTAAAACCGTAGCGTTTTTCAGGCGGGCAGCGACGTATAGGAAGCGGTGGAATCGAAGAACTTTCGGCAGAAGAGGGGAATTCAGCAGCAGGGACAGGAGGAGTCTCCACAGGAGGGACTGAGACGGCGGCCGGAGACGGGTCGGGAGGCACAATCTCTGGAGGAGCAACAGGAGGAGACACTTCTGTCGGGGTCGGCGAAGAGGGACTAGAGACGGATGACGGAGGAGATGGTGGAGGAAGAATTAGGAATTCAAGTGGATCGGATGGAGATGTGGACGATGGTGGTTCTGGAGAAGAGGAGGAATAGTAGGGAAGAACTTCATCAAACGTGGCATCTTTGGTGACGACAAACCGACAAGAGGGTGGATGATAGCATAAATACCCTTTTTGGGTGGAAGAATAACAAACAAACACACATTTGATAGCACGAGGATCCAGTTTATCACGACCAAGTTGATGGTTAGGCGCATAGCAGACACATCCAAATACACGACGGGTGAGATTAGTTCGGAGAGAGAGAGTGGGAAAGACATGCTGAAGACGGTCAATAGGAGTGGAATAGTCAAGCACTCGAGACGGAAGGCGGTTGAGGAGATGGATGGCGGTGGAGACGGCTTCCCCCCAAAAATACTTGAGCACATGCATATGGAAGAGAAGGCTCCGAGTCATGTCAAAGATGTGGCGGAATTTTCTTTCGGCAACGCCATTTTGCTGGGGTGTATAAGAGCAAGAGGTTTCATGGATAATGCCTTTGTCTCGAAAGAAAGTGCTTAACGAAGTGTTAACGTAGTCTGTTAGTTAAGTGCTTATCCTCCTCTTATTTCCTCTCTCTCATAGGGTATAAATACCCTAATGTAAGCCACTTACTTTCTTATGTCAATCTATTCTCTCCATCAACCCTTCTTCTCCTCCAAACTCTCTAGGGTTTGTCATGGTATCAGAGCTCTAGGGCTCCTGATCTTCCCTCTCCTTCTCTAGGGTTTGACATCACCCTTTAGGGTTTGAGATCCCCTTGATCTCACCCTCCCTCCCTCCTCGCAGCCAGCACAGCCGCGCGACCAGCAGCCGCGCACAGCCAGCCGTCGCGCGACCAGCCAGCAGCGCAGCAGCCAGCCGCCGCGCGACCAGCCAGCCGCACAGCAGCAAGCCGCGCAGCAGCAAGCCGCGCGACCAGCCAGCCGCGCGACCAGCCGCCGCGCACAGCCAGCCGCCGCGCGACCAGCCAGCCGCACAGCAGCAAGCCGCGCGACCAGCCAGCCGCGACCAGCCGCCGCGACAGCCAGCCAGCCGCGCGCGACCAGCCAGCAGCGCAGCAGCCAGCCGCCACGCGACCAGCCAGCCAGACAGCAGCAAGCCGCAGCAAGCCGCGCGACCAGCCAGTCGCACAGCAGCAAGCCGCCGCGCAGCCCGCTCAGCAGCCAGCACAGCCGCGCAGCAGCCAGCCGCGCCACCAGCCAGCCGCGCGACCAGCCGCGCAAGACAGCCAGCCGCGCGACCAGCCAGCAGCGCAGCAGCCAGCCGCACAGCAGCAAGCCGCGAGCAGCAAGCCGCCGCGACCAGCCAGCCGCACAGCAGCAAGCCGCGCGGCAGCAAGCCGCGCGCGACCAGCCAGCCGCACAGCAGCAAGCCGCCGCAGCCCGCTCAGCCAAGAGCCCGGCTCAGCCGCGCAGCCAGCCGCGCAGCCCGCAGCGCAGTTAGCCGCACAGCCAGCGCAGAGCCCGCAGCGCAGTCAGCCGCGCAGCCAGCCGCACAGCCAGCCGCACAGCCAGCCGCACAGCCAGCCGCAGCCAGCCGCACAGCCAGTCGCAGCCAGCCGCGCAGTCAGCCGCGCAGAGACCGACACAGACCATGCCTTACGCAAAGACCGACTTTGCGGAGAAGCCGCTCTCCTACAAGATCACTCATCCGGTGCCACTGGTCCCGGAATCAACTCTTCTCCGCGGCCCTAGTCTCCTGCAGTGGTCTCGCTTCATATAGACCACCCTCAAATCGCGTCCAACTGTACAAGCACTGCACCGAGCATCCCTTGACCGCCGATCACCTCACTATGCGGCTTGGGACGCCGAGGAGCAGTTCATTCTGGGTGGCTGTCCACGCTCACATTGGCCCCGATTTCGCGACCGCTTTCCCCATCAGAAAACGGTCAAAGGGTTTTGGGACCAAGCCACGAAATTTTGCGGGCGGGAGAATGATTGGTGGCGCATCTACGCCCTCGCTGCTCAAGCTTCCAACCTGAAACAGGGCTCTCTGTCGATCTCCGATTATGCTCTCGCACACAAGAAGGCGTGGGATGAAGTGGACCACTACCTGCCAACGGACGACCCCAAGTGCAAGACCTATCAGAACATGCTTATCCTGCGCATCATGGGGTTTCTCAACGGCCTAAACCGGGAATATGAGGCCATTCGTCGTCGGGCCCTGCACAACAAAGATGGCCCTCCGGATCTCGAGACGTTGGTTCAGGAGCTCCAGGAGGAAGAGAGTCATCTCCTTCTCCATGGGACTCCCACCTCCGACCCGGCTGAGTCCTCTGCGCTTCTGGCAGCACCTGCTGCCGCTGCTGGGCAGTCCTCGGCCCTCTTACCGACTCCGGCAGCCGCTGCCCGCCCTGCAAAAACACCCGTCTGCACCTATTGCGGGAAGCCGGACCACTGGAAGAACAAGTGCACTAAACGTCTCAACGACTGGCGAAAGAAGAAAGAGGCGGACAGCAAGGCCATGTTGGCCCAATCTGAATCTTCCCCGGCCCCGAGCACGTCTACCACGGCTCTGGACAGCATCCAAGCCGAGCTTGCCCGGCCCGTGATCAGGTGGCAGCCATGCAGCCTTCTTCGACTGCCTACTTCGGCACATTTGCGCGTCTTCCTCCCCGCCGACACTTGGTATTGCGCCATACGGCATTTCACTCGCCGGTCGACGGACACGACTTGGGTGCTTGACTCGGGGCCACTGAGCACATGACCCCCTCAACACTCGGTTCGCCTCCCACGTCCGCATAGTGGTGCACGTACTGTTCTCACGGCCGGGTGGGCGATCACGCGTGGCTGGAATCGGGCAGTCTATGTGGACGGCCTTGGTGTGGTCCGCAACGCCCTCCACGTTCCCGACCTGCGGGCTGTACTTCTGTCACCACAACGCCTTGTTGATGCCGTCCCAGTGCTCATTTCATCTCCAACCTGACGGCATGTTTCTGTCGACAAGGTCGGCCGGACTACACGGATTAGGCGGAGAACGGGCTGCTGTTGCTGGATGATGGGGACGGTCGCGTGCTTAGCGGTGCATCGGACACTTCGGACGGGGCCGAGCAGCGGTGGGGACGACTCCTGATGACGCACCAGCGGCTGGGCCACCCGCCTTTGCGACTCTTCACCGTCTTTCCCTGAATTATGTTCTGGCTTGGACCTTAAGACCTTGGTGTGACGCTTGTCATTGGCCAAGCATCGCCGTTCTTCCTTCACTCCGCCCTCGGCTCACACATCTGTCCCGCTGTTCCGGGTGCATAGCGACGTGTGGGGACCTGCCCAAAACCTAGCTTGAAAGGTCATCGGTACTTCCTTCTACTTGTGGACGAGGCAACTCGCTATACGTGGTCTACCTCTCACCGCGAAGTCGGAAGTTGCGCAGAATGTCCGTCATTTTTGTGCGATGGTGGCGACGCAGTTTGGTCGGGTATCCAGCGGTTTCGCCGGATAATGCCCGCGACTTCTTCAACAACGACCTCGACGCCTTCTTCGCCGACCGGGGATCCTCCACGAATCTTCATGCCCTGCCACCCCGAGCAGAACGGACTAGCGAACGTCGATCGGCTATGTCACCTCGACGCCCGACGCTCCTTATCGACGCCAAGGCCCCGTCGCCGTATTGGGGCGATGCCGTCCTGACGAGCACCCACCTCGTCAATCGCATTCCCACCCAGCTGTTGGCGTTCTCTACCCCCCTGGACCGGATGAGCGCCTTCCCGACACGTGCCTGCGGACGGGTCTCTGCCACGGATATTCGGCTGCACGGCATATGTCCACGACACGCCTCCGGCCGGACAAAGCTTGACGCTCGTGCTGTTCGGTGCGTCTTCGTTGGGTACTCCTCTCTTCAGAAGGGGTATCGGTGCTACCATCCGCCGTCTCGGCGATACTTCATCTCGACAAATGTCACCTTTGCCGAGCATGAACCCTATTTTGGGGACCACTCTTCCTCATCCCGCCTCCCGTTGGATGAGGCCCCCTCGGCTCCCCACTTGGGGCCCGTTCCTTTCTTGGAGCCCACCGCTCCCGCATCTTCTTCCTCCTTCCATGATCCCTCTCCCTTTGATTCTTCTCCGTCGGTGACCCCCGAGGGGCCTTTGGACGTGCTGTCCTCCCCATCTTTGCTTCCCGCCATCCGGCATGCTCCTCCTCTTCCTCCTTCCTCCGATCAGTCCCCTCTCGAGTCATCCTCCTCGCTTCCTGTTGCGCCTCCTCCCCTTGATGACCCTTTCCTTCCCTTCCATGACGAGTCTTCTTCCCCTGCTCCGTCATCTGATTCTCCCGTGGAGGTTTCTCGTCCTCCCCCCGAGGACTCCCCCTCCCCCACTGCTTCCGCTCATCTTCCATTGGCCGAGCCATCCTCAACCTCTCTCGACGATGACGACCAGTTGGGATGGCCCATTGCCCTCCGGAAAGGGGTTCGTCAGTGCACTCAGACGCCCCGTTATCCTCTTTCGCATTTTCTTTCCTTCGACCGGCTGAGTACTCCCTACCGGCTGTTTCTTGCTCGCATCGAGTCGGATCCCATCCCTCGCCGCTTAGCCGATGCTATCGCTTCTCCTCATTGGAAAGCGGCGATGGACGAGGAGATGCAGTCTCTACTCCGAAACCGCACTTGGAACATCGTCCCCCTCCCTCTGGCAAGCGGGCGGTGGATTGCAAGTGGTCCACACCAAGAAGCATCATGCGGATGGCACCCTTGAGCGCTACAAGTCTCGACTTGTGGCTCGCGGGTTCACCCAGTCTTACGGAGTGGACTACTTCGAGACGTTCTCACCTGTGGCGAAGATGGAGACCGTTCGCCTCCTCCTGGCCCTCGCGGCTCACTTCCGGTGGGCTATCCGACAGTTCGACGTCAAGAACGCCTTCTTGCATGGCGACTTGACGGAGGAGGTGTACATGCAGCAGCCGCCGGGTTACTCTCTCGGCCCCCCTGGCCACGTCTGCCAACTGCGGAAGTCCCTTTATGGACTAAAGCAGTCTCCGCGCATGTGGTTCGGCCGGTTCTCCGCTGTTCTGAAAGCCGAAGGGTACACTCAGAGCAACGGAGATGCCACTTTGTTCTTCCGCCACCGTCCGACCGGGATCTCCATCCTTGCTGTGTATGTCGACGACATCCTCATCACGGGATCAGATGCTGCTGAAACCGTTCGTCTTAGCACCGCCCTGGCCAAGGAATTTGAGATCAAGGCCCTTGGCCTTCTCCGATATTTCCTCGGCCTTGAGGTGGCGTACTCCTCACGGGGCCTCTTTGTTTCACAGCAGAAATACGCCGTCGACTTGCTGACTTTGACAGGAATGACCGGGTGTGCGCCAGTGAGCACTCCTATCGACCCCAACGTCAAGTTGGGCAAGGACGAGGACTCTCCTTTGACGAATGCTCACCGCTATCAGCAGTTGGTGGGCAAACTCCTCTACCTGACTCACACTCGGCCCGACATTGCATTCGCGGTCAACCTGCTCAGTCAGTTCATGCACTCACCGAGGGAGATCCACAGTCAAGCCGCCCACCGGATACTTTCGTATCTCAAGGGCTGCCCGGGCAAGGGACTCCTCTTCCCTCATAGCTCGGACAAGACGGTGAAGGTGTACACCGATGCCGATTTTGCTGGCTCCGTTGTGGATTGTCGGTCTACCACGGGGTACTGCACGTTCGTTCTTGGCAGCCTCGTCAGCTGGAAGCATTGTCGGAGCGGAAGCGACGAATCGATGTAGAAAATTGAGTCTGGACAAGTGAGTAGAATTGAGGAATGACACGTGATATCTCCGATTTGTTCTTTAAGAAATATGCCCACGTGAAACGAGTTGCATCGTCAATGAAGATGCATAGCCATCGAGAGCCGGAAGTGCTGTGAATAGGGGATGGTCCCCACACATCGGTGTGAATAAGGGAGAATAGGGTCATAGAATGAGAAGAAGAGATAGGATACGTAGTGCGATGATGTTTCGCAATTCGACAAGCATTACAAACAAAACGGTCCACAGAATGGCCTTGAAAAAGTTTGGGGAAAAGACGATAAAGAGTAGCAAAAGAAGGATGGCCGAGACGTCGATGAAGAAGCCACAAACGCTCTAGGGAAGTCGAAAGGGAAACTGCCGCAGCAGCAGCAGCAAAAGAAGTCGAACGAGGTCGAACAAGATAGAGCCCCTCATGCTCCTCAGCAATGGAAATCGTCCTCCCCGACACCTTATCACGATAAAAACATGAAGTAGGAGAGAATGTAAGGTCTTGGTTCAAGTCGCGAACAAGGCTAGATAAGGAGAGAAGATGATGAGTAAGACGTGGAACATGAAGAACTTTAGGTAGATGCATAGAAGAGGAAATAGCCACACGTCCAATACCCGCCACGGTGAGAAGATCGCCGGAGGCTGTTTTGACTTTGGAGGATCCAGGGACGGGTTCATAAGTCACAAAGGCTCTTGGATTAGGAGTCATGTGGGCGGTGGCACCGGAATCAAGGAGCCAAGTAGAAGAGAAAGGAGAATGGCCAGAAGGGGATGGAGGTGTAGGAAGACCGGTGGACATACCTGCGTGGGCCAAGGAGCATGATCCCACGACTGGAGGATCCAGCAATTGGCGTAGACGTTCCATTTCTTCCGGAGTAAAGCTGGCGGGCGAGGGCGGGAGAAGACCATATGGCATAGGTACTTGACCCGGAGTAGGCACGGGACCGGCAGCAGGTGCGACAGTAGCAAGGTTACTCTGCTGCATGCGTTTCCGTTGAAGCTTGTAGCACGTCTCCTTAAAGTGACCTCGCTTCTTGCAGTAATTGCAAAACAGCGAAGGATCACCCTTCGCAGAATCCTCCGTCCGAGCAGTCTGACCACGCGGCAAAGAACTGGGTGGTGTAGTCGTCGATGGGCGCGCAGACGAAGAGGACTGAGCTACAAGTGCCGAAGCCGATTTCTGGGCCTGCTGAAAGCGAGATTCTTCAACCCTCACACTGCGGAGCGCATCCTTGAAGGTAGGACCAGTCTCCCGATGTATAAGCTGAGCCCGTACCGCTTCATATTCCGGGTTCAGTCCCATAAGAAACTGGAAAACCCGAAGTTGAAGAGTATATTTGCGGTCCACCGAATGAGGGTCAGGCGGCATGTAGTGGTCAATCTCATTCCACAACGAAATGAGCTCTGTACTGCAGTGCCTCTTGAGCCCGGGAATCAGCAGCAACCGGATTCGTCATTGTAGAATCCGGTGGCTCAATCAGAGTAGATCACAGTCAGAAGGTGCTGAACCAGCCACAAGAAACAACTGCACCGAGCGGTGGGATCTGCAAGAGCTGATGGCTCGACTGAGGCAGATACACGGCGCGGCGGATGCGGCTCACGGCACGGACCGAGGCAGGTCGATGCGGACCGAAGCACGCGGCTGTGCGCGGCTGGCTGCTGCGCGCGCTGGGAGGCTTCGCGCGGCGGGCGACCATGCGCGGCAGGCAGCTGCGCACGGCGGGCGGCTGCTCACGCTGGGCGGCTGGCGCGCGAGCGGCCGCGGCGTTGGTTGCTGCGCGCGGGCGGCGCATCGCGGCGCGCTGGCAGCTGCGCACGGCAGGCGGTTGCTCGCGGCGGGCGGCTGGCGGCTGGGCGTGGCGAACTGCTGCACGCGACCCCCGGTGCAGGATACAGCGGACGGCGATGGACCGGAGCGCGAGATCAGGCGGTCGTGAGAACCGCCAGAGATCGGAGCGCAAGGTCAAGCCCAGGAAACCCAGATTAGGGTTAGGGTTAGGGCTCTGATACCATGTGAACAAGAAAACAATACTTCTTAATAATGAAATGAAAGAGATTACAGGGTTTTATAGGGAGCCCTAATGGGCTGACTAGAGATAGGGCCCTTAATGGGCTAACAGGAGAGAGAAAAATAAAGAAACGTAATAATCATATCAACAATAATAGTTCTGAAGAAGATGGAGAAGATGAGAAGATGGAAATGAAGACTGGGAACTAGATCCCTCTCTCCCTTTTCTGGTCAGGGAGAACCTCCTGGCCCAGCCTCAGCTCACGCTGCCAATTTCCAGATAATGATAACTACCTTTCTTTACAGGGACCTGGCATATTTACAATGGGTCGCATGTACAACCTGCCTTAACGCTGCCTCTTGGGGCCACGCCTCTGGTACATTCTTGAAAGGAACGTATCATAAGTCCAGACAGAAGCACGGCCAACTAGTATCGGTCCACCCCACTACCAAACCTTCTCAAGCTCTGCCTCTTGAAAGGAATCGAATCGTGAGCCCCTTGTACCATCTCCCCTCTTGCTTGTTTGGTCATAATTTCTTCTCCTTGTGTTCGCAGGTCCGACATCATCTTTATAGGCTCCCTACCTGGACCTACCAAAATGCGAAGAGGACGCGCCAAATAACTGAATCCACGCGTGCCCTGGGACAGCAGATGCATCTTCAAATTAAGAGCTCCGCAGAAAGATTATAAATAAAGGGGGACTGCTACGCATTGGTGGATATATTTTGGGAAATCAAGAACTTGAGCGAGTCGGAGCGGGAACGGAGATTGTCCAGCTCAATAAGGAAAGTGTCCCATCCAGCTCATCTTTCTCCTCTCAATCTCTTCCTATTTTCTTCTTACATTTCTTACACAATATCTTCAGCAGGATCCAAGTCTTTTCCATTGTTTCATTTATTGGAATTCTACCATTCTTGAATCAGGGATCGTACAGAGATTTTGGTATTCCTTGAAGCTTATTCTTTAAAAGATCACAGACCCCATCACTTCTCCCCTGCAGAGAAAAGACTGGTTCATTGACAATCCTTTGACATCCTCTTGTCATTCCCGTTCTTCTCTTCTTCCCCAGAACATTTATCTTCCTCATCTCTCTCCTGGGGTGAGGAGGGAGCAATCAGAGATGAGTTGGAGATCAGATTAGAAGAAAGCTGGACGAAGATATGTGAAACACTGCAAGGGAAGTACTCTTCCAGATGCCGCAGGTGGAGGCTAGAGTTTGGTAATAAGAACCTCAAGTTCATAACTCAGTGACTCATGCTTAAATATCAGTTACAGGTGAAGGTCCAATTAGGAATAAGTCTGGACCCAGAATATTAAAGACGACATAACTGTAGTCATCAGGTATGGGCCTAGTTACTTCTGGCCCAATACCAGTTACAAAAAAAATATAAAAAACACAGGGAATGCTGCCTATGTTCAACAAGATCTGGTGAGCCAATCTGATGAATACCGTATAAGGATCAAATGAGAATCAAGGAAGTAAATAAGAAGATAGAAGAGGGAAGAAAGTAAAGATGAAAGATAGAAAAGTAGAAAATATCAAAGACAACAGGTTCAGATCTGTAGACGAGAGGCATTGAAGTGAGGTCTTATTTAATTTGATGTTGTCTTTGGACTTGCAAATGGGCCACGCATTATAAGTGACCCATACTGTTTATTTTTACAACTAAGCTGTTGTATTTGGGTCACATTTATAAGTGCCCACGCGACAGTGTATCACATGACTTATTCCAGGAATAAGCTACGATGGTAAGTGGGGTCCACTGACCCTTTTATTGTCTGGTGTTTAAACTAGTGTGGAGGAAATAGAATCTGCCGTTTTCTATCTCATACAAATCCTAACCCTCCGTGTATTTCTGAAGTCAGAATAGAGAGGACCATCAATGGGAGAGGAAGAGTTCAAGCTATTTCTCACAGGATCATTCAGCATCAATGTCCCTAAGGAGGATATCCCACCCAACTGATTTCTTGTCTGCCCTCCTCAATGCAGGGCTACATTATTTATTGGGAGCTATTTTAAGAGTAAATGCAAGATATACCCTGATATGGAATGGGATCCAAACACGATCACGTGAGACAGGAGATTGCTGGACAGTCGAGATACAGGGACTTAGAAGAAGAGGGACTTAGGGTGGGTTGAGCCAGGAGGCAGACTTCTTCATTCTTGACTCTCCTACTACACAGAGGGCTACATGTATTTCAAGGGAAGGAGAGAAAGCTATCCTAGCTACAAAAGACCCAAAATGCCCTTAAGAGGCAAACTTGAGTAAGATAACCCAAGGGGCACAGGAAAATATCAGATTATCAGGTAAGTATAAGAAAAACATTTAATTGATTTCTTGACTACTCGATTTTTTCCAAATACGAACCACCTGAGATTGTTTAAACTCTCGCCTTCCACATATTATCTTCTGAACAAATCTAGTTTCAAAAGTCCTTGGCTGTTTAATGTTCATAATTCAGATGAATTTGGATGATCACAATACTTACTCAATCTCACTTTTCAAAAAAAAAATACTTACTCAATCTCATAGAGGATTAATTAATAGTTCTCTGTTGTTAGAAAATGTCCGATACCATCGTTGGTATCAGATTGGAAAATTCCAGTAACAATTCTCTCTTGAACACCACTTCCCAAATCAGCAATTCAAGAAGAATAGGTGAAAATAGATATCCAGATGTACAATGTTCCTTCAGATCAAGTACGAGATCCGAATTTGGTAATGAGCAGAAAATAGTTAGAGAGAACGAAGATAGGTAAAATGATGCTGCAGCCCTTCTTCCCCTTCTGATGGCAGGTGCCTCCTGCTTCCAACCTTCAGCTGAAACAGCCCAATCGGGTGACTGCTTCCTTGAAAATGAGAATAATGACCCTCCATGTCTCACGTTTCCTCTATTTATATATTCCTGTCGTCAAGGAGGGAGTCTTCATGAGGGGCACTTTTGTGGAGGCAGTGACTGTGGTCGGTGTGAGTGTGTGTGTGTGGGGGGGGGGGGAAAGGAAGGCAGGCGTGATGCACATGATTATCAGGGACAATCATGGGATGCAGGGGTGGGTTTATGTGGCCATGGCATCTCAGCTCGGAGCTCTTCGAGGCTACCAACCTGATCGGTCACAATCTTCCTTGTCTGGAACGAGGAGAGGTGCAGTAAGGAAAAGGAGAGAAATGGGTGTGCCGCCTCATCTCCATCCACTCTAATTGGCTGATGTCATCAACACCTTCTCCAGGCTTTACAAGTCCACCTCCCCCTGCACCTGAGAGATTGGCAAAGGTCTGCTCGCACCATTGATGGCCCATGGTGGAAGAAGAGAATTTGAAGAGAGATTTCCAGCAGCCAGGTCGAGGCGGTGGCAGAGGAGGCAGACCCATTGATCACCCAGATGAATGGGGCAAGGTATGCCTCTACTTAATGGAAATGATCAGAAGAATCACAACCCAAGGCATGGTGGGAGTGTGCCCAAGTAACTACACAAAATATGTGCTCCGTGAACCAATTTAGATGACGGGTCAAAAGGAGGCGGCCTGGATGAAGGTTTAGTGGCACACGATACAGTCAATACGGCACCATCGAGAGAACAAGCCAAACAGTGATAGAGAATGGGAGAAAAGATGTTTCTGATACCTAGCTCGGGGACCCTATGCACAGGATTGCAGTGACTCCTCACTGTGCAGGAGATGCAAAGGGTGGGAGACCGTCAGTTCTGTTTGCGGGGAGATTGGCAGGACACAAGCAAGGATACCCCAGGGTTAAGGCAAAAGGGCATGGCAAGAGATGGGGGACATCGGAGGAACCAAAGATGATGGGGGAGGCGGATTTGAGCAGGCAAATACCCCAGGATTGCCTATTTGGGGGAAGTTTTGGGTAGCTTCAAGGTTCAAGAGGATATCTGAAGCGGGATATGGGGAAAGTTCCAGACATTAGGAAGGGCGAAATTCTGGAGATTGGACACCGGTGCTTTTTCCATTCTGAGGGGCTTCAATGGCGACATATATAGTGGTAAGCGGATGGTCATAGTCAGCTGGAAGAAACAGGACAATAAGATGACGTTGGGTTCCCCTGATTGATGAGGCACCAGATGGTGAATCACCAACAGTCATACTGTAACGCCGTCTGCCATTGGCCCTCTGTAGTCTGCCTACAACCTTTGAAATCTCCTATTACATCAACCCCTAGCCCCATCCGTCTTCTGTCCGCCTTCCGAGGACCCACAGACTCCAGAGCATCCAAGCCCTCTCTGTCAGATGCCTTTGAGATTTATCTATTGCTGTATTCACATACAAATGTTTATAACATTACCCGTGGGACTAACATATACCATGGATGGTGCTCAGACGAGACATCAAACTGTATCAAACAGCCAAGTGGCCACTATCCCTCTTGTTTAGCGTGCTTTCCCATGAAAAGATGGGTATTAATTCACTAATACCACATCCCAGGCTACCAGGGGTATCCCTCCCAGGCTACCACGTCCCTCCTCTACCAGGGGTATTAATTCACTAATACCGATTTAATACCTATTACAGAGATTATGGGCTGGGCACATTATTGGCCAATTAGTTTCAAATAAAACAAATATAGCTTATAAACTAATCTGACCTAATTACGGCCATAATAATACAAATGAAGTTAACCGAAAACAAGAGAGAAAATATGAGAACGGCTATCTGTCTATCATAATAAAACATAGCCCAGGCCCAGAAAAAATATGAGATATACCTGTCTGAAGTACCATTCTCCCTTCAGGATAAGCGTCAACAATGCTAGTATCACAAAGTTGGTGCTTCCTAAAAGAAACGGAAAGTTTAATATGCTGCACTTTTCGGTTTTCATGAAGATCTATGATTATTAAAACGATGAATGCCAAACACCAGTTCAAGAAAGACATAAAGAGAAGAAATAACCTAACGTTTTCAGAAAAATAAATTCAAAACAAGAGATAACAGTGAAAATGATTACTCTCTAAGACTGAGAAAAGGGGTTTTAAGCAAGTATAGTGGGGTTTCTCTACGATGAGCAATGGTTAATTGAGGAGGAATTCAAGTCCTATTACAAGAAGTGTTATTTTTGTATTATTCTAGAGAGAACACCAGTATTTCAGATTTCAGATAATACTATCCAGGGCATTGAATGGGGTATCAATTAGGAAATAACACATTCCAACTTAAGAGATATACGCTGACATTTAAAGGTTATACGTCTGAGGTAAATGACACTTTGAGTGTATTCGATTCAGCTTTCTATCCCATGACAATTTTATTTTCGAATTTCATATGATGCGATGAGCCGTTATTTCCAAAAACGTATCATACTAGACAAAAAGGTGGGATCGGCAGTTAGATACACACGCAGATACGCTTGCACATATGAAGGCCTTTAAATTAAACCTTAGCAGGAAAGGAGCAGATTGAGATCATTCATTCCATCTCTTAAGTTGGACTTGAAAGTGTTATTCCTGATTCATTATTTATTTTCAAGAAAGGTCTCGGTGAAGTCAATGTATCATGTCATCAAGGGCATTGAACGGAGCACCAAGTAATAAATCATGCATTTCAACTTAGGAGATCTACACTGACATTTAGAGGGTTTACTTCTGACTTAAATGGGATAGAGATATCCAAATCAATCTTCTATTCCATGTCGCTTGTATTTTTAAATTTCATATGAAACTGTCAAGGACTTTAAAACGAGTATCGATTAATAAATCAGGTATTCCAACTTAGGAGATGTATACTGACGTTTAAACGGTATTCTTCTGAGATGAATGAAATAGAAAGAACCAAATCAATTTCTATCCCAGGCCAATTGTAGCTAAGAGTATCAGTTCTATAAATCGTGTAGATTCCCTTCAGTGACGAATAATTATCAAGGAAAATTTACAAAATCTAAAAATGAAATTATCTTCAATCTTTAATCCCTGGCCAATTGTAGATTAGAGTATTTGTTCTTTCAATTGCGTAGATTGTCTCCAGTGGAGAATAATTTTCTAGGAAATTTTACGTTAATTAAAAAGGAAATTTGTCTTCGATCTTTTATCCCAGGCTACTTATAGCTAAGAGTAGTTGCTCTATCAATTGCGTACATAACAATTTTCTAGGAAATTTTACGATAATCAAAGAGAAAATTTCTCCTCGATGTTTTATCCCAGTTCGTTTTCTATGCTGGATAATAATTTTCGAGGAAATTTGACACGACTAAAAAAGAACACTTCTCTTTAGTGGCACCTGCAAAATCCGTGATCTTGTCAAACTTGAGAAGCGCCGTGATGACGAAGAAGACGAACTGATACCCAATCTGCGAAAATCCGACGCCAAAATAAACAAATTCTCCAATTTAGAGGTAAAAAAACGGAGTCTGAACGCAAGAACTCACCGTGACGACGGCTGTAGGGATCAGAAAAGGGGGTTCGAAGGTAACGTACGACGAGAGAGAGAATGAGACGGAGATCATTACCGTGACAATAGCCGTGATGGCCAAGTAGTGAGAATCCAGTACTCTCGCCATTAGAGCTCCTCAATCCACCTCACTTCGCAACAACTGTTGAAACAACGAGTTTGAAGCAAAAAACAACGAGATTGAAGCAAAAATAACGAGATTGAAGCAAAAAACAACGAGAGTGAAGCAAAAATAACGAGATTGAAGCAAAAAACAACGAGAGTGAAGCAAAAATAACGAGATTGAAGCAAAAAACAACGAGAGTGAAGCAAAAATAACGAGATTGAAGCAAAAAACAACGAGATTGAAGAAAAAAACAACGAGATTGAAGCAAAAATAACGAGATCGAAGCAAAAATAACGAGATCGAAGCAAAAATATCGAGATTGAAGCAAAAATAACGAGATTGAAGCAAAAAACAACGAGATTGAAGCAGAAAACAGAAATACAACAAAATTGTAAGAATCGAACCTCAATTCTTATAGAATTTGTAGAATCTGACGAAATCGCCAGCGAGCGTTGACGGACGGGCGAGCGGCTGGCAATTGGACAGCCAGAACGGCCGCAATGGAGGCCTGACTAATACCAGAACTAAGTCTATGAACGGACGACGGATGACGGAATTTGGGGCCGCAAAATATGTAAAAATATCGCATTAGATACCAAAAGTAAGTTGCATATGGACGGATGACGGAATTATGGGACCACATAAAATAAAGAATATCACATTAGACACCTAATGTAAGTTGCAATGTTGCATAGGGACAGATGTTGGAATCAGACTGATGGCTATAGAGCAGGGACGCGGATGGGACGATTTTTTGACCCATCCAAAGATAGGGACGAATTTCGGGACGAAAATTTGTCCCATGGACGACCCGACGGGACGGTTTTCGTCCCATGGGACGAAAAAACCGTTCGTCCGGAGGTTTCGGATGTTGGACGGACGAATCTGGACAGAAACCGCCGGATTCACATCCGACGGTTGAGATGTTGCCACGTGGCCTCGCAATGACAATTTGCATCAAAGTCCCTGTTTTTTTACTTGCATGCAAACGGATGTCGCTCAGATATAATTGTACATATGGTCCTTCGCATTCTCTCTCCTCCGTAATTCCTTAAAAACTTAGAAAATTCTATATTAATATATTAAAAATAAATAATGGGTTTTTTTCGTCTGGGACGTGGGACAGGACGAAAATTCATCCCAGGAGGACTGGACGGGACGAAAATTTGTCCCAGGAGGACTGGATGGGACGGTTTTCTAATCGTCGGACGAAAATTTGTCCCGTCCTTTGTCCCTGCACTGAACCTGGATGTCGTACGGGACAAAATTCATCCCATCCCGTCTATCATCCACATTCGGGACGATCCTGAACTATACTGATGGCCCGGCACGGAACCGGACGTCGTGGGGACCCATAAATAGAAAATATAACATCAGATTCCAAAAGTAAGTTGCATAGGGACAAATGACTGATGACGGCATCAGATGGATGGGGCTGTACCGAACCAGACGTTGTAGAGTCCATAGTTGAGTCAAATCGAGTAGAGGTGAGTGTATAGCCGACCCACACAGGCGGTTTCTACATTGCGGAACTCCTGCGGGGACGAGGACCAGCTCCTGGCATCTGAGATACTCAATAACCCGTCGAGGTATGTCTGGGAGTGGGCGAGTGGGGTATGCGCGTGTTACGACCCTGACATATCTAGGCTGCTTTCGTCATTTAGCCCAATATGGGCATTTAGGTCATTTGGACCTTTTGTAATCCCTTTAAATAGAACAGCCCTCCCTTGAGGACGACAGCCAAGAAGTATCACAAGAATGTGTCTGGCTCCCTCCGATGGCGTCCATTCCGCCGGACCCCTCTTGTAGGCGACATCCGCTCCGCCTGCCCCCACCTGCCGTAGTCCATTCCGCCACGCCGACGACCATCCCGGCGCCTTCTCCCTCCCTTCTCGTAGTCTCACCGATATGAACCAGCAAGTACCTATCAGTGTGTACATTGGGATTTCTTACGCTCGCTCTATGCCTGCAAACTCGATCAAATTAGTGAACCTTTACATATTTAAAATCTTGTCAGGTCCAGGGCATGGCTGAATTGATATTAAAGCATGGCCTGCGGGTTGGTCATACCTGGCATCGTGTTTCTTACCAACAGAGAAAGCAAAGCCGAGTTGAAATCACTGGTAAAGCTCATCAAGGGATGACATTATGTCTTATGTTCCATCTCTTACTGACATTAGTCATCCATACTGACTGGGGAACGTGAACAAAATGAAAGCCTTCATTCCTACTGTTCTGTTATGTCTTGTTCTGCCCATTCATTAAGTGCCAGCCATTAGGGCTTGAAGATGGAAGACATGCAAAAATATATATTGTTTTATGAGACCTTTATAGCCTTACTAAGTAATGGTGATGGATGTAATTATTTATTTTTTGTTAAAATCTATGAACTATTATGCTACGCTGGGACATATTCATGAGAAATACAAGAGACATAGGCAAACATATTTGATCCCATAACTTATGATAAGATAGCATTGGTGCATATTTCAATGAATCTTTGTGTGGTGTTGGAATGATGTGGATAATAGAATGTAGGGGAATGAATATTTGGTGGATAGAGATATGTTTGGTAATGTCGGTCTTTATGTTGGCTATTTTATATCGGCTATTTTATATCAACTATTTTATATCTGCTATTTTAGCCGATATAAAATACTTTGACTCATGAACATAACTAATGGTCTGGATCATAATAAGGTGATTATACAAATATTCAGAATAACGTTGGCATACAATAACATGTGATTATTCAATGGAATTGAATACTTTTACAGTGTCTACAAATATTGTTCCATAGCTCACGCAATATTCATATAAGTTGTCCCCTTTTTGGGGAAATAAAGAGGATGTAATATGACACACCTGAAATCATGCTGAAAAATATATTGAGGCTGTACTAACCTATATATTTATACTGTCTCCCCTCTCACCCAGAAGCACGATAAATATTAAAAATGTTTTTTAAAAGTTTCAGCTAATTTCTAAGATGAAGAAAATATCCAAAGCATAAGATGTTGAAGTTAGGTGCCTACAATTTTAATCTTTTTAGGAATTCAAAATAACCATCCAAACCAAATATCTCAAATTACGTGATTTGAATTTTTAAAAAATAATATAATTGAAATATTTAAGGAATTGAGTACAATTTATTCAAAAATATTTCCGCTTGAATCGACATACAAATTATTAGATGATAATTTGAAATAGTTTAAGTGTAAACTTATTTTTAAAATTTATAACTACTGAGATGACCAGTTTAGATTTATGAGATGTCAATCATTGATATATCATATTAATTCTTATAATTGAATTCCATATTTATGGCTCATTCAGGATTTAGCTTGATGTTATGATAAAATGATCATTGATTATATATTGTTTGATATTCACAAACAGGATATTTATTTAGAGACATTCTCATGTTGGCGGATGTACTATGCTATTTAAGACTATAATTGACTTCAAATTTATAGGTTAGTGAGTATGAGGAATATTGAAGTTCATGCTTCATACCCTAGAGTCTCAAAGGACTCGTCAACACTTTGTCCATGATTTATGACCTTGTTCCAATAGCAGTAGAAATATAAAGTAAAATGGATAATGAACAGCATAAACTTTTCCGAATCATGTCAATATGTCTTATGATGAAGATATAAGGCATTAGTTATTAATTTTAAAACATCTAGAGATTAAATGGCAGAATTTAGTACTTAATACCTTCATAATTGACAGTAAATGGGCCAACCTGCCTTTTATGCTATTATTTTGTAAACTAAGGTTTGTATTATCTCTATCATTGGGCAAGTTTTTAGATTAACCACACATGATTTTCCCAGTCAAATGACAAAGCTCAGATTGATATATTAGTTCAAATCATATCCTTTTATTTTCTTAACTCAAAATTACAATTTACCAGATCCCTATGGAATTCATAAATTCGAATTCAATGATTTGTTGAAGCTATTACCCTGATTTTTTTTTTATGTATGATTTTTTACGAAGTCTTAATAAATAGAAATCAAACGGTCATGCTGGTGTTATATTTTTTATCATGTTGCCATTTGCACATAAAATATCTATTATCACTCGAAGGCAGAGGCATTCATTATAAGATCCAAATGAAAAAAAAAACCAGATTTTAATTTGATGATTAGGACTGATATCAATTCACAACCAAACAAAAAAATGACACTAGCCATTAGGGAAACATATTACACAACAACTGTCTAAAAAAATAGTTTATACAGGTTTGACAAATCACATCGCAAATCTACATTGTGTTTTCTCTCTCCTCAAGAAAGAGATTTTTTGAGGCACACATAAATAAGGACCCTGCTACACGGGCAACCGGTTGCCCCAAAGGAATCTTGGACACGTGGAAAAAAACCACGTGTCTTCCAAGGATTGGACATAATCCCCTCTCTCTCTCTCTAAAAACCAACCGGTTGCCTCATTTTTTTTGGCGCTCTTCTTTCACGCTCTCTCTCGCCCATTTCATATTCCTATATTCTCTCTCTCTTCCCGGCGATCCTCCGGCGATCCTCCGGCGATCCTCCGGCTTCCGGAAAGCCTCGTAGAATCGTCAATTGCGATTCACATGAAGAAATGGCAGCCCTCGACCTTGCATAAGTGAAACACGGTCGGTTACCCTTTGGACTTGCAATCTTTGGTGCATTATTATCTGAACTCTCCATCACCCCAAAAAAACTTCTAGACGCAGTTGAGACGATCCCTGTAGAAGATTCTTTGAATGGGGAGTTGTCAATTTTCGAAAAATATCGCTTTCTTTTTTAGCTTTTGCTTTTTTCCTCGCTGATTCTTGATCTTGCGGACAATCAAAGGAATTACGCCTCAAGAATGGTACTAGCGTGCCGCAGGTTTGCGCCATCGCCCATATCAGTCGACATTCTTTTTACAGCTGCTCTAAAAATCACGCAAAAAAACCCTGCATTCAGCTTCTGAAGAAAATTCAAGATTCATTGAAAGACGTGCAAGAAACCGCAAGTTGGCGCATCAAATGCATTGACGAGACTAAACATGACGAAACCTTGCTCCAATAAGGAAGGCTGTATTTATTTTCATCAGATTAACAAGGAATACTCTCAGATTAAAGGCAAGATTTGCTCTGCGAAAGCGATAGTCAGTGCTGTTCTTCAAAAAAATCCTCAGAATATTGATCCCGAGTATGTATGGGCAGCTGGGTTCTTAGTGTTTAAACTGAGAACTGAGTCTTCAATCGTCAGAATTGAGACTTTGGAGTTTCTTTCCATTATCGATAAACATATTATCCCTCTTGCTATGTCTACAGTTTCATGTTCACAAAGGTTTGAAGCCGCCTGTGAGCTTCTAATGGCAGCAGAGGAATCGCTAAAGAACGAGACAAGTTTTGACGTAAAAGAAGGAAAACAGCTATGGATGTCAAGCAGGACTTCAATTCCTGATTCTTCTTCTACCGTATCTTCCTCTTCTTCTTCTTCTACCGGTCCGTCATCACGTAGCCTAGTAGTCGTGTCTCGGCGTTGATGGTCGGGGCGGCAGTGTGGAGCAGCGTGGGTGCCTTACGGCAGGGCGCGCGGGGGAGGGCTGCGAGGATGCTGCACGGAGCTGAATGACCGCGCCGCAGAGAGGTCGCGCGTAGCTGGGTCGCGCAGATGGGCACGAGAGATGGCGACGCGGGTGGCGGACACCAGGATGCGCGCGAGGGGGCCGCGCGGATGCCGGTCAGCAGGGCGCGCGCGTGAGAGGGCCGCGCGGCTAGGCGAGGGTGGGCGCCGGGCGCGCACAGATGCGGGATGGGTTGCAGCCGCCGGACACGTAGAGGGCAGCTGCGCGTACAGCTGGCGCGTACGAGCGGAGGCCGGTGGCGGCGGCATCGGTGACTGGTGGCGGGGCTTTCCGGAAGCCGGAGAATCGCCGGAGGATCGCCGGGAAGAGAGAGAGAATATAGGAAAATGAAATGGGCGAGAGAGAGCGCAAAAGAAGAGCGCCAAAAAAAATGAGGCCACTGGTTGGTTTTTAGAGAGAGAGAGAGGGGATTACGTCCAATCCTTGGAAGACACGTGGTTTTTTCCACGTGTCCCGGTTGCCCAACATTCCTTTGGGGCAACTGGTTGCCCATGTAGCTGGGTCCTATAAATAAATACAGACCCAAAATCCAAATCAGATAAAATCAAATTCATTGAACGAAGAGAGAGATGATCAATCATTCCATTGGAATGTATGTAGGATTTGTTTGGCTTATTTGGTGTGTATACCGTAGAACATTACCAATATGGAGCATAAACTCTGGAGATGGATCAAATAACTGTCTGACCTATATTTTTACTTATTTTGATCAAAATATGATTGATTTAGGTTTCATGTTAGTGTTAGAGTCAGTTTTCCAAATCTAACCTAAAGTGATGAACCAAATCAAAGGTATATGAATAAAACATATCGAAGATAAATGAATGAACTGGAAGACTTTGAATAACTCATCTAAGTATAATAAAAACTATTATTGGGATCAAATATGAAGGCTAAAAGTGAAAAAAAAAGTAGATGGTGAATAATTAGGAGCCTTTCATGTATGCTGAAAGAGATCTATGTCACAGCCATGGATACATAGGTGTTGGAGGCAGGAAGTGATGAATCCTTAACTTCATAGGCAAATATGACTTTTTTTTAGTTATTTTAGTTTTTCGTGTTTTATGTATATGATGAATTATGTATAAAACCCATTTATCATAAATCCACTTATCCATGAATAAATGTTATATTCATTATTATTCACTTAGGATGTTATAATGAATAAAATACATATTGATTATTATTTTAAATCCACTGTCTCTACATCGAATATGAACCCACTAGATTTATAGGGCCTTCAAGCCAATCATAAATCCACAAATAAAAGTGAATTATGATGTGATAATGAAGTGCATGGATATGACCAATGATAAGTGAGTTATGTTGTAATTATAATACGATGGTTATTATGTTAAAGATGAACTATAAGCATTCTTACTCATAGGATATTTGAGAAGGACACCAAAATAACTGCATGTAATATAAGTATGCACTCCTACTCATATGATAAGGAATGTTTCTCACAACCATTTGTGTGGAAATATGTAATGAGATATATTGAGTGCATTTTATGGAAACAAATAATTGGATTGGTCCCGGTAAAATCCTTGTTATTGTCTGTACCTATGAATCATGGGACTCCAGAAAAAAATCTTACCTTGGATGTAGAAACAAGTCCCAAACATGATTGTTTGATTGAGTCCTTGGCGAAAAATCTTAATTTGATCTCCATATTGGTATGAGAGGAGGCACATTCAAGGAGGACGGTGAGATGGAGTCCTTGGTGAAACCAATTGTAATACAAAACAATGATTTTTTTATGATTTCCCAATGCACCAGTCCTAACTAGGATGAAGTTTTAGGGTTTTATACCTGACCATGCCCCAAGTCATTTTAGAGTTGTCAAATGGAAGGAAGAATTTCAGTACAAGGTAATTGATGGCATAAATGTTCCATCAAATATCTGATGAACTCCTCTTTAATTTCATGAACATTTGATGTAGCTTGACTAATCAATTGGGTTGAATAAATTTGCGACTAGTTTGAACTAATATGTTCATATGATCAATTAATATAGACAACCAATAACTAGTATTAGGAATATTGAGTCAATAAATAGAATGTTGAATGAACCACGAGGGTCAAGATTTAGTTATTGTGTTTTAATCTCACAAAAATGATTCGAATGTATACATAAAGGGAAAATATTTTTATGAATAAATCTAATGAGTAAAAAAATACCAAATAACTAATTGAGAAATCCTCACACGAGTTTCTTCCTTAGGTTCCATCATTCTCTCTTATCCTTCAGTGCCCTCTCATCTTGGCGTGAATAGAATTTTGGGAAGAACCTCTCAGATCTCTACTGGTGCTGATCGAGAAGACAAGGAAATATGATGTGGCGACGACTATATGGATATATCTTTAGGCCAGGCATATGTGCAGCTTGAGATGGCTCATGGGCTCAACCAAAAGGTGGAAGATTAGAGTCTGCTTAATTTTAAATTAATTGTCAAAGGGTTTTGGTTTTAGTTTTAAAGGTCTGAACAGATTCCTATTTAATTTGTTATATGAATCTCGTCTCAGACTATTGATATGCATAGATTATCTGTCTTTTAAAAATGTTTAGCCAATATAAGTTTTTTATTTTCTATATACTTAAGAAAATTAAGAAATTACTGTATTTTGATTATATTACTTGAATATATTCTGCACTTCTTTTAAAATCTCATTGAATCATTAATATTAATAGTAATGTATATCTAAAAAGTTAAAATGTACTTTTAAATAAGGCCAAAATAATTATTATGGAACACACTTTTATAAGTTAGAAATGAAAATTGATTTATGAATTTCTCAAAAAATAATAAATTGTGTAGTTCAATTAATGGGTAGATATGTTGACACTGACCCAAAAGGGAGGTGGAAGAATACAGAAAACACATTAAGAGAAGTTATATAAGATCAATGATAAAAAATAGATTCAAAAAATAATGATATTTTGCATAAATGGAGATAACTTATGGTCTTCCGAACAAAGGCTGTTGGGGTTGATCTGGGAGAAAAGAAACATCAAATTTTCACTAAGTAGTATTGATTGGTGGAATTGAAGCTACCCTGCAAAATCTGGTAACAAGGGTTGGTGTGGCCCATGCCAATTCAACACACTCAAATATAACGGCCTAACCTCACATGTATGTTAGCCAAAGAGGTCTAGGGATAATGTGGCCTAGTGCATTGATCCTGTAGGTCAATGGTGGGAGGATACCAGGCATTGAATGTGAGCGCAGTACACAAAGTCAGATCATAAGTGGACACGGTGGATAATTAGAGGGGTTCCTGGGAAAACGGTCCATGATAATCGATTTCCATGAAACTGTATAAAAACATGGTGCCAACACTTATATTTTACCAAAATAACAAATAGTATTTCATATTTTATTGGGTTTTGTGTGTTATTCTAGTAATGAGTGGAACAGGCTTACACTTTATTTCCCCATTTACTATCGTCTTGTTCTCCACGAATGTGGAAACATGTGCCTCAATTTAGGAATTTTCAATAGTACCAAGGAACAGTAAAAATCACATTGGTACTAGAGAAAATAATTTACTTAATTAGTATGAATGATAATTTTACTATCTCTCTACGCTTTTATCTAAGCTTATAAATTGGTATTTAGATTGCTTTTGAGGAAATATGCCATGTCATTGACGTAGAATACTGATACTGATGATTGTGGTATATATAAAAAGTTAGAATTTGTTTTTGTGTCCTAAAAGGAGGGGCCACAACATCAAATTAGCCTGTCCGAACTCAACCCATGTTCTATTGTGGGTATAGGCCGAGTATCAGGAACCAATTAATTAATAAGACTACTTTGAGGAATTTCATGATATATTAACTTATGTTATGAATTTGTTGTAATCTCATATGGTACCTTAGAATATACCAACTTAGTTTTTGTACACAATGTTTTTTTTGAGAAGATTATCTTTGAATGAATGCCTCAGTAAATTCATGAATAATTCATTCAGTTTCCATTCTATGATTTGATATACGCTGTTTTTAAAATTTCATCTTTTACTTTATAGTAAATCTGATTTAATAAGCTCACACAATGGAGCTCATATTTGGGGAGAACCTTGCATTTTCATTTTGATTTTATGTTTTGGAAAAATAAGGAGATAAATAAATGATCCAGGTGAATAATAAACCTTAAATGAATGAGTCAGAAGAAAAAGGAAAAAATCAGCATAAAAGATCATTTAAAATTTTTAAAATAAATGAGTCTATCAGGACTCAAAATGCCTCAAAAAACTAGGAATGGGAAAAAAGTTTAATTCGTTCATGAATGTGCGAACGAACACGAAAGATCACAAAAATGATCGGGGAAAACTGCTTACGAACATGTTCACAAACTGTTTGCGAACAGCAGAACGGTTCAAGATTGGTTGGTGTTCACGAGGCAAGCCCCTCCTCTTCCTATAGTTTTCATTCTCATTCCCCTCTCCACAAGCCCCCACCCCTCTCTCCCTCATTCCACTCTCTGAAAAAAAATTTACAAGTGACCATTACTTATATTCTGATACACTATTTCACAAAAAAACTGTTTTTTTTCAGGGAAGATAGCTAAAGTCAAACTATACCTCATTATTAATATTTATGCAATTAATTATATTATTCATTTAAACCATAAATTTTAGAGTGATACTTGTCATTCTAAACACTATATAAATTATGTTTCACTTATAATAATTATTGCCAAGAAAAAAAAGCTAAGTCACATTTACCATTTTCTAATTTTTCCCAATGATAATAGAAATTTTCAACACATAGCATTCGTGAACAAGCATGAACAAATAGAACACGAAATAAATCCTGAATTTGACTTGTTAGTTTGTCAAACAACGTTCGTTCGTTCAGCACTGAACAAGGAATTTCCCATCCTTACAAAAAATGTGAACATTTTTCATGTCATTTTGAAATGTTGAGCAGGGGATATTTTGAGGTTTACATACCAAATCTATATATTATTATCGTGGAATTTTAAAAAATTCATGCTATCTCTTTTTCTGTTGTGGAACACGGATAAATTTCCAAATAAATACAAAATGAAGTTGTGAGAAAAAAGTTGATAATCACTAATAACATTTAAATGTTGACTCTAATTTTAGAATTTTTATGTATTATCACAGAAATGATCATAAGTTCATGTTATATTAAAGCTTAAAATTATTTATTATATTTTTTCAATGCAGTTTAGATATTTATTATTTTTTAATGTATTAAAATATTCTTCTGACATTAATTTGATAATAGAAATATTTTTAAAATTCATAATATTTATGTTTTTAAATATGTTTTACAATTTTTTATATTTTTAGAATATAAGTCTGATTTTTCCTTCTTTATGATATTTTTATAATTTTCTGGGGTTAAAATCATAAAGAAGATTTCATTTCATATAATATACATCTGAATTTACTTTAATATCTCTAAGGATTTTTTAAATATTCAGTCTTCCTAAAAAAAATTCCCATGCTGGCTCGAATTTTAACGGTTGTTTTATTATTACCTCCTCTATCCATGTACAAGCTAGAATATATAATAGACCCCACATCGCTGTAAAAAAGGGCACCCCTGGATTTGTTTCCTAATTAAAATAAGTTTAATAATTTTATCATTCAAATTATTTTTTGGGTCTGTCCTTGGATTCCAAAAGTGAAGGATTGAAGGAGTCATGTTCAAATCAAGAATAGTGAAGAGAAAGCACCAGCAGGCCTGTTGGGGGAGTGACATTAAGGCTCTTCTGATCTTTTTTTTTTGGAATTTTCCCCTGGTTCTCATCATCAATAACAAAGGTTTTCACCATCATGTGTTCCCCCTCAAACTCTGATTATTATTGGCTTGTATCTACCGCCACCTCCATTGCTAGAGGCGATGGTAAAATCAGCATTGCTCGTTGTGCTCAGATGATTGCCAGTGCGTATCCACAACAATCTCTGTCATAATCCACGATGATTTCCATTCCTCTCAATCCACTCTCCCATATTCTTGTTGCCTGACACTACCAAGGCGTGTAACTTAATTATATTTAATAATAATTTTTCAAAACAAAATTCCAAAAATTTATTAAATTATTTTTGGTAAAATTTTTTATTTAAGAAAATTATTTTATCATTACTTTATATTTTCAAAAATGGATAAAAATGGAATTAGGGGAAGAGGGCCACCTTCTTGAATTTACCCCTTCATTTCCAACTCAATAATCTGTCGTGACTTATAAATAATACCTATATAAATCATAAAAAATAAGATATACACAATCCAAATCTAATTACATGAACTCTAAAATACTTCCAATAAATATTTAAGTAATTTAAAAAAAAATCCTTGAATCTCATGTATAGTGATAAAGTTACTCCCGCTATGTTTCTCTATAACCACTATTAGCATTGAACATATCTATTTATGTAAAATAAATTAATATTGTTCCATATTCCCTTCTCAATTATTTGAAAAATCTTGGATGTTTATGCCATTCGATCAAATATTTATCTAATGCAAATAAAAATGGTCTACTTATAAAAAATTAGGTTCATAGATCCTAGTTGTCTTCTTAAATGCTATTTTAAATTTATCATTTGCACATTTACAATATGCATGACCAAATTTATAATTCTTTTATGGCAGTTTCATACCAATATCAAACGAAATTTCACCCAAAGTTTATTTTTTATTAAAAAAAAGAAACCCAATCACTCTTTTATAACTGTAATAATTGGTTGTCTTTCACGTCACTCCAATGTGAGAAAAAGGAAAAAATAGAATAATGTAATATTGGTGAATAAGAAAACAGGATATGACATGGTATCAAAAAAAGATTGGAATTGTTATTACATCATCTTTATCAGCAAAATATGATGAACTTACAATACTTTATGTAGACATTACATTATACAATTTGAGGGAATGCAAATCATTTTTTTACTTTCATTATCATATATCTATTTATCTATTGATGGTTCGAAGGTTTAGTTTGAACTTTGAGGTAATTTATTTTTTGTTTGAACTGTACCAATCGTACTCGAGTGAGTAAAACTGTTGTCTACCTAGCCCATCACTGTTAGACTCTAGAGCATGCAACTTAAAGGTGAAATGGAATGAGAGGCTGAGATTGATTAAAAGTCACTCAATCTGATTCTAGGAAAACAATTTGTAAGCTGATATTTCCCTATTATGAATGTGATTTTAGATATAGGGATGATCCATGCTTGTCAAAAAAATAAAAAACAACTTTGAAAGATTTTTTTGACCTGAAGAGGTTTGGTTAACACTGATAATTGAGTCCACTATTATCATAGTATAGAAGTGGAGATGGCTTATAGCATTCCTGGGGTGTAAAAAAATCCAAACTATTACATGTTTCAGATTAGATACAGTTTTGTTTTCAGCAACTTTTCTGGATATAAAAATGGTTAGTTTCTATTTAGGGTTCCACGAGATCAGCTTTCTTCAAAGATATATCAGAATTTCACTTGTTAAATCTATGTTATTTGATCTGTCTCCTCTTATAAATAGGACGGACAATCCATATTGAACACTTTGTTGTTTTCTTGAAATTCTTGCAACATCCACTTTATCGTGTTCATGAGCTAAGAAAGTTTGCAATTCCATGAAGAGGAACTTTTAGGTTATAGTCAAAGTTCAACCGTCCATTCACAGCACATCTTTGTTGTCTCAGGTCTAAGGATCACTTACACAATCATGGTCTGAATCAACCTGCTTAAGAGTCTGGTATAATACCATTCAGGGATTTATAGAAATAAATTTAGTGAATTATTTCTACTAAAGAGCACCTACTATCTATCCTTAGTGTCTCCATACTAATGGCTAGGGGATTGGTCATACTAATCATATGAGTGGGACTAGATAGTGCTATTCTATTCCAATACTTTAAAGTCCTTCTCGAGTATCCTTCAAATAGGAATACTTCGAGCATAAAGGCTAGTGATCTCCATATTATGGTCTCATCATAATCACTAAGTTGGATCATGTCTTCATGAGCTTCATTAAAAAAACAGTAATTGATGTACTATTGATTGTATCTTAAAACTTTCAGATTCAAACTATAAAGTTTGATATGTTGGCCATGTTTTTTAGATGAATTATATTTAAAGGGCTAATGGTCGTATGTACTAAATCAAGATATTCAATTCAAAAAATACTTATTTGTTTGTATTGAATACTCTCAACATTTTGAAATGTTTTGAATGTTTTCATATCAATTTATATTCAAATAAAGAAGTGATAAGTAGTGACGTAGTGAAATTTAAGACATAAAGCAATTGAATTTTAAAAAATTTACAAAATACTAGCTTAGTGATACCAAGTCAACGAAATGACAAAAAAATAAAATATTTCATTTCTCAAAAAAACTATTTGAGAAATAAAGTCATTGATGTTGGGTTCAAAGGCCCTGATCTAGATGAAATCTTACTAAGATTCGCAATTGAAGACTTAAAATGGAATCGTAATGGCATGAATAAAACATGAAATGCATCACCTTGGCATGGATCACATTTGTGATTCCTTCGATCCTCGACGAGTCGTGTGCAGCTACGCATGTGTGCAGCCTCTAGAAGTATCCACGCAGTCCCAGGCATGTGAAATTTCCTCCATTTGCCTTGATGACTCTGTTCACCTACTATCATTGTCGTTATACCGTCCTAATCACATTGGGAGAGGAGAGGAGCTATGGAAAAAAGGAAGAAGATGGGGAAGGCCTGTGAACAATTCTGGCCTGGGTGAATTTCATTATGGGCCTCCCCTATTTTTACTAAGTGGGTATTTTTTATAAAAATCCCCAAAACTTATGTATAACTTTCGATGTCCAAAATACCATTTGAGTGTGACTCTCAAGGTCCATGTATAAGTCTAGTTAATTACTGCAACAACCCAATAAAATTTATTCGCCATCCAATTTTTTTAATTATATCATCATATAGATTAACTAATGGTAGATATATATAACTCAACTAATAGGTCAAGTCTCCAGCAGTGGGGTGCCAAGGTACACCCCGTGCTATAGAATATACAACGGAGTGTGTATTGACTCCCTCATGGAAGTTGTCTATCATCAGTCACCCTGTATGTATAGTCTGTCATCTTGGCGGCCGTAGGATGAATTAGGGTATGGTCAACTATAAAAAAAAACCCCTAATTGGTCATGCAAGTTAGTACTTATGAGTTTGAAAATCATCAGAGAACTCATCCAATATTTCACTACCTTGGCCAAAGACTTTATCGCATCATCTTCCTTGAGTTGTCTCCTCTTATACCAAGGGTATACTATCCCGTCTTGGCCACTCAAACATCTTTGTGTACTTCTTTGTGCACCTGAACTAATATTTTTTTAAATCCAATGATTAGGAACTCATAGGTCAAAGTACGACTGCCTGTACACAAGACATCTTTGGTGTCTCAGGTCCAAGGACAACTTACACAACCGTGACGTGAATCAACCTGATTGATAGTTTGGTATAATACCATTCAGGGATTTGTAGGAATTAATTCAATGAACTCTTTCTGCTAAAGAACACTACCTATCTATCCTTGTTGTCTCCACACTAATGGTTACAGGACATGCCATACTCATCATATGCGTGAGGCTAGATGGTGTTATTCTATCTAGATACTTCTGTGCAATTCTTGAGTATCCTTCTAATAGGAATATGTAGAATATTTTAAAGACTAGTGGTCTATGTTTTTCGATCTCATCATAATTCAATAAGTCTGATAATGTATTCGTAGACTTAATTATAATGAATACATTGTATTTATGAACATGGAACAAGATGTTGAATGTGTGATTCACTTGATGGCCGCATATACTTTCATCAATCTCTGACTTGGACAAAAATCAATCACTCTTAGTGAAGAAGCCCTTTATTGACGAGTGATGTGCAAGACACATTGAGATAATGGCTTCGTCTCTAGATCTGTTATATTTTCGGTCAATGGCACACTTCCACTATGCAATCACCTTGTAAAGATGATCTTCCTAATCAAATAAAGTGTCTTAGAAAGTGCTTTAACTTCTAATGAGACCTAGACTCTTTCACTTATGAAATAAAACTATTGGTATCACACAACAATGCAATAGTGTTTATGATCAAAGACATGACTCTGAGTTTATTGATGAACATTTCATTCACTCCTCCTTTGAAGGCTTCAACTATAGTGGTGTACTACGCTCTTGTTGTCAAGTTTTAAGTTGACCTACTTGGAAATTTACCAATAGGTTATACTTCCATACCGTAAAAGCATGTCTAAATGTAGACTTTCTACCATTTGTGTAGCACTGAAAACTCAATTTTTCTGTAACACTTGAGTTTCTATTCATCTTCATGATGAACTAAAATATTTCATTTTGTCTTCTCTAGACATCAATAACATATCTCATATTGTTTTAGTACTCATAAAAATTAGAGCTAAGACCACTTTAGGCCTCACACATAGAATGATGCAAATGATTATTTTTATTATCATGGTACAATGAACCTCTCTCATAGTTTTCCATCTGACCGTCTTGACTTATCTTTATAGATATGTATTCTCAATACATTGGTTGCTTCTCCTAAATCCCTTCATGGATAAGATATTTGACAGTCATTCATTTATCAAGGACAACATTAATAATTTTTTTTCAATGTGTAAAATGTCCTCTATATAAATAGTTATGATAACAGTTGTGCTCGTGCTGGTCTTGAAGTATACATGCATGGTTCATCTTCCATCAAAATGAAGACATGAGATTTGATCACTTTATCAAATTTCATATGCTAACTTAGGGCAGTCTGCTTCAATCCATAGAATTCTCGCAGCTTGCACAATTGGATGTGTAATTTTAGATTGTATACACCTTGATCCATTTATATATTCCATAATCATAGTGTGCTTCTGGTGGACTTTATCATGGCAGCTTGTTCGAACCTTTCTTCCATGAATTTTTCCTTTGAGCTGTTTCAATTTATCCATCACCACCAATCTTTATCAAAATATTCACTTACTCAAAATGGGAAATCATACCCTTAAGAGTGTTGACAAATTTACAAACTTAGTTGAGGTCCCTAGACCAAATTTTGAGAATCCATATGTTCTCGCTCATTCCAAAAGTTAGAACAGCATTTTCATATGTTAGAGATCAACATCTCTACGATTGAGTCTCTTGAAATTAACTCAAATCATGATGTCCAACATTATGATCAAGAAATCTAATCCTCTCTACCAGAAATAGGAAGATTCATTGGTATAGATCTAAACAAGTTCAGGACTAAGTCCTCATTGAATGAGGTTGTGATATTTTGGAGCTATAAGTTCTTTCCAAACTACTTTGCTCCCACTATCTTCTCATCAAATATTTGTGTATTCCTACAATACAGTCCTTTAGCTACAAAAGAGTTTTTTTCCTTACAATGGTAAAGTAGTATCTAAAATTTCTAATTTGAACACCCCTAAAATCCATACTTCTTAGTCCTCGACTCTATTTAATTGGAGTCAAGCCTCATCTTATGGGCTAGACTTCCCATCATTAAAGTTGAGCTTCATTCTATTTTCACAAATCTTATGGATTAGAATTCACAGATTTACTTGTTAAAGGGTTCAGTAGATGATGATAGCAAATTAAGTGTGTATTTTAGTGTCGTTGTGATTTAATTTTCCCAAATTTAATAAAATTAATAATTATAGAAAACTCAATTATGGGAGTGAGGCCGTCTCCACAAGGACTGGCCTTTAGAGGTGACTTTAATGCTTAAGTTAGGTTAATGGATAATTTAGGATAATAATTAGGGTAATTAAAGAGATAAGTTGTAGGTTGTGTAAGAGAAGTGATGATAATATTGAAGATAGTGGAGAAGTAAAGGTTAGTAGAAAGATGTAGAAAGGGAAGTGAATAATAATAAAAGGGAGAGGTAATGTGTTTATGAGAAACCATATTTTTATCATTAATAAATTTAATATATTTTATAGGTATTAGTGGTATTTTTAATTTTTAGACAAAAGAAATTATTTATCGAATTGCAGCGAATATTTTTAATTTGTAGTAGGTTAAAGGGAGGTAGTGGACGAGTTTTATATATTAATAAGATAGAGAGAATGACAATATACAATTCTTAGTAGAATATGGGAGAGTTTTTTATTTAATTTATAGTAGGTTATGTATAAGATAAGATATAGTAATGATGGGTTATTTAGTTATATGTAGATTAAAGAGATAGAGAGATATAAATAATAATTTATTAATGGAGATAGAAGAGAAAATAGGTGTTGTCTATTTTTAGAAGAATTAAGTAGTTAAATAGATAGACTATTTAAAAGTAATTTAATTAACTAGATAGATAGATAGAGACAGCAAGGTTAACATAAGATAGAAGGATTAAGAATATTATTAAGATTAATAAACGTTCATATTTTTATTATTTTATATTTATGATTATCTTAAAATAATAAAAATACAATTTATATAGGTAAATATTTTTAAGTGGTATTTTAAAATTATTTTTGATGAACGAAAATCGAAGGAGAAGTAGATAAATATGTCAACACCCGATAGGTGTTTGACAAATTGCCTCAAAGAAGCCCAATTTGGAATCTCTATGAGATCTGACTTGATAAATGATTTAATAAAAAATAGTTCAATCTATTTTGTTCTACTATACATTATCATCCATATCAAGTAGGGGGAGATACAAGATCTGCCATGATTCAGGAGAGCAAGGGTAGGGGCACCGATCGCCACCCCCTAGCATCGGTATGCATCCTTGCTCATCGTCCTCGGTGCTGGCATAGATCTTGGTCTTCCTTTACACTCTCTGGTACCATCCTGAGTGGTAAAATATGCCAGTGATGTGTCACTCTCTTCGTCTGCCTCGTCCTCCACCAGAAGGATCTCACACCGTTATCGCAGTTCCTGCAATGAGAGATGCCTAATTAGGTCTCCTGAGATCATTTTTAAGGCATGGGAAGACCTTCTGTAACCGCCGATAGCATGTACTGGCCATGGGGGGTCCTTGTAAGCCGTTTTATAGCCTATGGTGGTCCCCTTTTGCTGGAAACCACCGTCCGCCGGAGGAGGATGATGGCCAAGGGGGCAAATGACATATCTACCCCTTGGTCGTTGGATCTCGTACAAGTAGGTGTTCATGACTGTGATTTAATTGCAGACGTGGACCCCTTTAAATTTGGTGTAACCCCAGCCACATCATCAGCCATGTCAATATCTCTGCCATCCCGTTTCTCGCTTCTGTTTCATCCATTGAGTCCCCCCCCCATCTGCATTAGTGGTCGTGGCCAATCAAGAGCCTGAAAATAAAAGGCAGAGATAAAATAAAAAATATGATGTTATTATTTTGATCTCATTTTCCAATCTTCCTTCAGGAGATCGAAAGGTCAAAATTATATTGGAAACTTAAAACTGGCCTGATACACCACTGGCTTTCGGACGGGTTGTATGAAGCACGATAATAACTCCTTTTGATTTCATAAATATTACGACCCGTTGGACCGCGATCCCCATTTTTACTTCTTGGCATGGCCCGATGCACTACTAAAGAAAACTGGTTAGCGATTATCCCATATCAAAACAATTATAAAGTAGTGTTGCTATATAAATGCTAAGTGGAAATTAATATTGAGCAAATAACATCTTCTTCCACGTGTGCGCACGCTTGTCAACCGTGAGGCTATATGGGCTCATTGGGGCTCCTTGTGAAATTGGTGGGCTTGATCTTCCTTGTGCTTGCTCAAAGCACTCGCCGGCTGTAGCTGGGCTTGAGCACTTCTGCACTCGCCTGCCTACAACTGGCTTGAGTGCTTTGCTAGTAGCGCATGGCTATTCTTAACTAAAAATAAACCCTCTTTTATTTTATTTTATTGAATTGATGCCCTGAAAAGTGTACAATGCCCACTTGTGCGCGAATTAATTCCATAAAAGATAATGATTTTGAAACATGTTTTACATGAGAATGTATGGCCTTCAAAAACTAGGTATAAAATTCATTAAAAAATGTGTTTGTTAGCTGACTTCAAAATAAATGTGTGAAATGAGAATTTATACTAAAATAAAGATAAGGTCAATGAAAATGATTAGTAGAATGACTCTAAGATATGTATGTTTTCATGGCTCAAAATCAGTTCATCAGTAGGTGATAACTTGCAAATTATCATGATTAATTAATAAATTTTACATTATATTTATGTGTTTTAATGACTATATTTGCATGTTATTATATTAAAATAAATATAAATCATTTACCCTTTCATTTTTTTATTATTTCTGATTTTTTTATCATTTTTTACATGGAATTTAACCTTATTTCAGTGAATAAATATTTTTTACAGGGCTTTAAATACTTGGCTAAAGGTTGGTAAGTGTTTTCATGATTTTTCTGGAATTTTTCCATATTTTTATATAATTTTTTGACCATTATATAGCCAAGAAATGATTTTTACATATTTAAATAACATATATTTAATTTATTTAGCATTTTATAATATATTTATTTATATATTAAGGGGCATCCACGTCATTCGTCCGAAATTCAGGCGAATGAGTGGATAATTATTATATAAATATAAAAGAGAGAAGAGAGAGAGAAGAATAGTCAAAATAAGCGGCTTATGATTTAAAATATATAAAAGAGAGAAGAGAGAGAGAGAAGAATAGTCAAAATAAGCGGCTACGAAAGAGCATGAACTTTCGTTTTTGTCAGCCCGGCAGCATGAACTTTCATGCTTGTCTAAAAAATAGCATGGGCCAATAAGAAGACGCCACTTGGAGTCTTCTTATTTTTTTTGTCAGCCATGGTCAACTGCTGACGTGGTAGCCACCGTAATATATTCATCCTGATGGGAAAATTTAACTTTAAGAGTGGCAAAGAGTCAAATAAAGTGTTGGAACATAAATAATTATTTATTTAGTATCATTAGCACATTAATCATTGATTATATTTACATCCTTTTTATTTGGTTTGAGCCATCAAGTATCAAGATCAATGCTCATTTTTATGATTAATTTCATATCGATAAAATTACTTAAATAATTTTAAATCAGATGGGGATTGGTGAAGGGGGGAAGACGTAAATGTATGTATAATATGATTTAAACCATTTGAATCTGTGAAATGAAATAATCCATATATACATAAATCATGAATGATAGAGGAATAGACACAATAAAATTATCTTGGATTCTCATAGGCTACTAGGATCAAATGATTTTCTGCCTCAAGATGATGTCCTTTGTCTATGGATCAAATTCATCCTTAATTGACTCAATATGTCAATAAACATCAAACATCATGTAATCACCATTTACACTCTGCCTACATTCCTAATAGTAATTGGAGGGCTATTCGGGCAGAGAGGGAGATGATCCACCTATCCAAAATTTGAATAAAAAATATTTCAGAGTTTTCAGATGAATAGTTCTTGTCATCAACTACAGTTATTTAAATGATAGACTTTCCTGTGGCAGTACACATTTGACAGTTTTTCCGTGGCAACTTTCAGTGTATCTGATGTGTATACTGTGATATGTCCCTGCACGAACTGAGAATATGAAATCCCATACTCATTTACTAAAATTTTAATCTACAATTTTTTAAGGTTTATTATGTATTATGCAGGGAATAAGATTTCTTTTATCATGTTTTTAAGGTTTTCCTTTTTTATATTTTACTCCGGCAGTTTTTCCACGATTCAACGAAAGAATGTCATGTTTAATCATTTCCAATAATTTTTGTATATTATTTAATGATACATAATTTGTTAGATGGCAATACATGGTCAAATTAAATTTCAAAATCCTATTAAAATTTATTAAACCATCTATAAACTTAATAAAAATTGAAAAATCCATACAAATGACTCAAAATTCCATGAAAATCAAACAACCATTCCTAATATAAAATTCTTCATGTCGACCTCAATAAAATTAAGATTTGATCATGTATACCGATAAACATGTCAAATCACTGTAATCAAGGGAATAATTAGCATGTTATATGACATTTGTGAGGTGCCTCATATACCCTGCTCGACCGTCGATCAGTTTTTCTTATTGCTTATTGCCCAACATTTTTCCTCTTAATTACTTTTTGTAAAGCATGTGACAGAACTAAAAATAAATTTGGAAAATCTTAAATTGCCCCAAAATTCAATAAATTATGGGTGAGATAAATGAAGAAATTCTGAGCACCACCACAGTGCATATTTTGGGCCCTAATTTATGCATGTAATGAAATTCTCTAACTCCTCAACTACCATAATGTCTTAGAATTAACTGTAATAATGAACCCAGCTTGGAATTCATGAATTACATTTTTTGAAGCATCCTTGGTAATTCACTTGATAATTCAAAAAGGCAACCAACTTTAGAGCTGCTCCAAAATTGAAGCTTGTTCACAATTAATACTACTTGTCCTGTTTTGATGTTTTAGGTCATAAACCCATTTCCTAGTCAAAATATGAATCTTAAACACAATTACTATTACATTTCAAGAGATAAAAATTTTTAGACGACAGTCATATGCATTCCCTAAATTTAGGAGTTGGGACCCAATTAAGTTTGATCATCCATTTGAGGGTTCACCAAGACCATAATGATACAATCATTGTAGGAATGATCACATCCACTTTATTATTGCATAATCTAGGTCCAATTATCTATAACATGTCCCCTAAAATTTCAGTGAGATTATAGGAGAGACATTTGGTTCAAGAATTTGGAGGATTTGGGTGAAGATTTAGAGTGTTATTTTTTATATATTTTTTGTTTGAGGAATCTGAATGAAGCATAATTCTGTTTGTGAACTAAATGGAGTAAACTTTCATTACCTGAATTACTGGATGCACATTTCTTCCAAATAATTGAAACAATAAGAGAGGAATGCTGCCTCAGATAATCATCCAAATTGAAGTTTTCATCGACCTGGTAGCAAAAACTTAAGTTAGGACCAGATAAATAATCACTTATAAAGAAAGTGAGAGAGATACAGATAAACATAGAAAGTGGTAGATAGAGATGGATGGATGGATGGATGGAAAGACGAAAGGACGAAAGTCCGATGGACATACAGAAGGACGAACGGAAGGGCAGATGGACGAATGGATGGATAGACTGACAGATGGAAGCATATCATTATAGAGATAAAGATAAAGGAGATAGGAACAGATATACATGTGGACAAAGATAAAGGAGAGAGGTATAGAGATAGAGATACGCATATCATTATCCTGAAAAACAAGGTCAAGATTTTGCGCTATAGCGACATACAATTCAAACCAACATTTAGGAGATTTTTTTTCCATGTGGTGCAAAAAAAAAGCAACTACATAAGAGACATGGATGAATGGATGCACAGATATACATGTCGACAAAGATAAAGGAGAGAGGTATAGAGATAGTGATATGCATATCATTATCTTGAAAAACAAGGTCAACATTTTGCGCAATAGCAACATACAATTCATACCAACAATTAGAAGACTTTTTTTTCCATGCGGTAGAAAATAAAGCAATTGAATAAGAGACACGGATGAATGGATGAGCAGATATACATGTCGACAAAGATAAAGGAGAGAGGTATTGAGATAGAGGTACGCATATCATTATCCTGAAAAACAAGGTCAAGATGTTGCGCAATAGCAACATACAATTCAGACCAACATTTAAGAGAATATTTTTCCGTGGTGCAAAAAAAAAGCAATTAAATAAGAGACACAGATGAATCGATGAACAGATATACATGTCGACAAAGATAAAGGAGAGAGGTATAGAGATAGTGATAAGAGACATGATTTTTCATACCAACATTAAGGAGAATTTTTTTCCATGGGGTGCAAAAAAAAGCAATTAAATATGAGACACGGATGAATGGATGAACAGATATACATGTCGACAAAGATAAAGGAGAGAGGTATAGAGATAGAGATACGCATATCATTATCTTGAAAAACAAGGTCAAGATTTATTTTCAGAGAAATAAACATTGCATGGGAGAGATGAGCAGCATACCTTGTTCTATTTTGTAGCCATGGATGGGCGCCGCGGTCGGCGGGCCCGACCATGGGACGAGGAGTCAGAGCTATAAACAGCAGCAGGCGAATGCACAATGAAAGGATGTTCCAACAGCGCGGCTGCTGTCGGCCTGTCTTCTGGCTTCCTTTGGACGCACAATTGTATGAAATCACGGGCATCCCTCGACAGGCTAGTTGGGATCTCCGGTTTACCCCCTCGACCAACATGGAACAACACCTGAGGCTGCCACCCCACAAACACACGCACACGGAAAAACATAAGCAATTGATTCTCATGCCTGCATATCTACTACAGATAAGTAAAAAGTTCAGTCCTCTCTTTCTAAGTGATCTTTCCTCCCTCTTCAAATTTATTTTTGAAGTTTCTGTACATTTGGGAAGGTAAAGCCAGAATTTTCCATAAAGGAAAGACATAGAGGATTGATTTTCGTGGATGCATATCCTCCAAAGAGTGGGAGGTTCACCGATTAGTCGGGTGATCATCAATTTTATATTTCAAAAAAAAAAATCCTCCAAAGAGCATTTTTAAGTTCTGCTTTCTCTCCCTGAAAGATTTTGGAGTTTGACAAGGAAAGGCCTGACGAACTGGTCTGGTTTCAACGTCTGGGCGGGGTTAGATACTCCTGAGAGAAGTGTACACTTATCTTGGAGTTTGTTTACAATTGGGGAAGTCAAAAGCGAGAGGCATCCATAAAATAAAAATATAAGCATTGATTCCCATTTATAGATATCCAACTTTTCTCTTGAGAAAAATGATGACTACCAACGAATAAATGGCCATGGTTTTCTCTCTCTAAATTTTTTCAGCTTCCATAAATATTCTCATTGCGAGGAAATGAAAAATTCATTGGTTAAATTGATTTGATGTCTTAGTTGCGTACCCATTCTTGGTTTGGATATGGAACTTGCCCAGTCAGCATTTCCAATACAGTGCATCCGAGGCTCCATATATCAGCCGGGGCCCCATAGGCACCTTTTCGCTTCACCACCTACCACAAAGCATAATAGGATAGAGAGAGAGTGTCAGGCAACATGCTTGACCAGGTAATATCCAAGCTCAAATAAAAGGAAAGGTCTGTTCGCTTACCTCTGGTGCCATCCAGTACACACTTCCCTTGCATGACTTCAGTTCATTGAGTTTGCTAGTCTATCGTGAAGAAAAAAATGTTTAATGTTTGCCAAGAGGAAAGAAAAATAAAAGGGATAAATTTGGGAAGAAAACTGAACTAGTTAGCACAACCTGCTTTGCCAATCCGAAATCAGCAAGTTTTACAGACCCGCTTGCGTCAACCAGTATGTTGGCGCATTTGATATCCCTACATCAGTTAGGATAAATCGACGGTCAAAAAGTTTTCATCAAGGATCGGAAGTCATAGAATAGTCAAACTAGTTTACTCTTGCAAAGATATAGTTAACTGATATCCTTCATCCGAATTTGTTTTAGCATGAATTCCCTGGAATTAGTTACAGTGGCAAACTTTTAAGAATTTATAATTATTTTATTTCATTTTTATTTGAAAAATAAGATCTGAATGTAAAATCAAGAATAAAAGTTTATGATACGAAATATTATAGTACATGTTCGTATAAAAAAATGAGGCCACTTAACGTAGTTTTACATTTGTTGCATTTATCAACTACTTAATATGACTTTTTTACATTACTCTCCATCTATTTACAAGTAAACATTACTTAATATGTATACGTCCCTTTATTTATTTATTTTTCTTTGAATCATTATGAAATCAAATACATTACATTTCCTGCAGAGGTATTCACTACATATGACATAAAGTAGAGTCCCCGACGAAACGCCGAAGGCATGATTTACTTCGCAATCCTTGAATTGCCAAATATTTGATTTATGCATTTTAACTTTGAAATATTACCTGTGAACAACACCTCGCTCGTGAAGGTATTCTAGACCATGCAATATCTGCCTTGTATAAACAGACACATGGGAATCTCCCAACTTGTAATTCTGATAGAGATTCGCCAGCGAACCCTGGGTCACGAGCTCTAAGAAAATGTATAGATTTGACTCCGCCTGAAACATTTCATTTTCCAAAATTAATTGTTAAATAAATGGAACAATGAAGAAGAAACGCCGCCCAATTTCTTCATCCAGTAAAAGAAAATACGAAATGCATAAAGGTATCATAGAATATGATTTCAGACGAAATCACCTTGTCCGTCCCGTAATACTCGACGATGTTTTCGTGTTCGAGTTGACTTAGCAGAGAAATCTCCTGCGCAAGTAAATTACAGGGAAACATATGACTCGCAAGAGCAAAAAAAACTAGTTAAAATCATCTGAATTTACCTGCTCAAGTTGAAAAATGCATTGCTGGGCGTTGGTTCCTTGGTCAACTAAAGAAACCTCTTTAACCGCAAAGAAAAACCCATTGCTGAACAAAGGAAAAATACAAAAAAATCCGATCAGAGATTTATGCTTAATGTCTGATCAGAGGTTTATTCATCTTCCAACCTAAGAGAGATGGTCAAAACAACTAAAAAGATGGCGGCCGAATGTTTAATTATCATACGAAGCAAGAACCCTTCTCAAAGTTGAAGCGATTTCTTCATCTTCCATCCTCGAGGAGATGGCTAAAGCAAGTAAAAAGACGAGGGCCAAATGTATAATAATCATAACAACCAAGAATCATTCTCAATTCATCATCCTTCCTTATGGAGAGAGAGTCAGGGCATTTAAAAAGAAGAGGATCGAATGTATAATCTTCGGAGGAACCAAGAATCTTTCTCACAGTAGAGAAGATTAATCCATTCTCCACCCTCAGGGATATTCTCAGAGCACGCAAAAACATGAATTCAGAATATACAATTTTCATAAGAAGCTAGAAACATTCTCAGAGTGTAAAATAACTATCCTTCACTCTCAAAGAGAGATCAGAAGAACTAAAAATATGAGGGCCGAATGCATAAACTCATGAGAAGCAAGAAACATTCTCACAGTAGACAAAGAAAAAATTAAAAATAAAAAGACGAGGTTACTTACTCGCTCATCCCCTCGAACACAGTTCCAAATGACCCACTGCCACGCCTCACCCCCTTAGTCCAAAATATCATGTTGCGCTTCAACTTTGCATGGGGAGAAATGAAGTACTTCCCATCCACAAGTCCAGAGGGAGAATCACCCGTAGTGGAGGTTGAAGCCGAGCACGATCCAGAATCCGTGGCCTCTTCACCCATTTCTTCTTTCTCTTCGTCATCATCTTCATCATCTTCATCATCAGAATCTCCAGATTCATCGTCTTCATGATCAACCTCCGGTTCATCTTCTTCAGAATCAGAAGATTTGATCTTTTCTCCATTTTCTACTCCATTGGAAGGACCCAATTTGTCGACCGGATCCCAAGTTGAGCGTGCGTGATCTTCTAATGGCAGAACTATCGTTGGAGGAGCAATAAGCTTAGGAGGGCGAGGACCTTGAAGAGATTGTGAAGTGGAAACCCTAGGACTCGGATTTGGTATTTCAATCGAGGAAATTTCAAGAATTTGTTCTTCTTGATCCATCTTCTTCTCGATTCCTTCAAATGGTGTGGGAACCATGCCGGCAGCTTCTAGATCGGCTGGAGTGATGGCGAAATCCTCGGGGCTTGAAACTCCCATTCTCTGGAACAAATTATTCACCTGCTCGTCCATCTCGCCGTTGATGCGGAAGCTGTTCTGGCTGATGAAGTAAACCGACGGCGTAAGCGACGTGGAAGGGGAAAACTCCGCGGAATTAGATCGGAAGGCCTCTGCTGAACCCATGGGGTCGTATTCGATGTTCTTCTCCGCGTTCCATCTCTGCAGCCTCGGCTTCCCCCTTCTCGGCGTCTTCTTCCTCCCTTGCTGCAGCGACCGCACCAGATCCATCTCGAACAACGCAGCAAAGCAGCTAAATCATCCCCAAAACACAAATAAACTAGAAATCCCTGCCCTGCGGAAGAAACAACCGATGAACGCAGCAATCTTCCTCGAATTTCCGCCGGATTCCACCAAAATTTCGTGATTCCGAGCAAGAATTCGAGTTTGCACCGCCGATTGAAGATAATTTGAAGAGGAAACACAATAAAACTACAAATCCACAGCCTAATGGAGAAATCTAATTGAAAAGAGCAACGATTCACGGCCGGAGAGACCTTTCCTCGATCATCTCGTATTCAAATCTGGTCGAGAAATTTTCTGCTGATTACCTCTTCGCCTCTCCAGCTGGCGAAAAAGAAGAAAATGATGGACAGGAAGAAGAAGATGAAGACGACGTCGCGGAAGCAGTCATGATATTCTTACTCCGTCTAAAGCCACAGAATCGCTATTTACCACGCTCTGGCCTGCGACTCTCAGGACTAAAGTGGGCGGAGACGGTAACCGAAGCGTGAGAGTATCATCGTTGACTTTAAGCTGCTTAAGGTTGACTTTCTCCAGCCATTAAAAACTCGCCCCAAATATTATGACGTCATATTGACGTTAAATATAAATTTATGAAACTTGGGAACCAAGCTGCCAGTCATGATACTCTCACTCCCTCCACACTAGAATTGCAGGACAGATGGCTGATTCGTCGTCCGTCGTGTCTTCGTCCTTACATGTGGATGGATGGAGGCATTCCCATCATTAGTCATCAGTCATCTGTTTGAGATGACGTTAAATAACGGACGGACGGACAAAAGTCCGTCAGATGAACAGGTGGATTTCTTAGATGACGAAGGACGGATGGACGAAACTCCGTCAGATGATCAGGTGGAAATCTTAGATGACGAATGACGGATGGGCGAAAGTCCGTCAGATAATCAAGTGGAAATCTTAGATGACGAATGACAGATGGACGAAAGTCCGTCAGATGATCAGGTCGAAATCTTCGATGACACATGACGGATGGACGAAAGGCTGTCAGATGATCAAGTGGAAATCTTAGATAACGAATGACGGATGGACGAAAGTCCGTCAGATAATCAGGTGGAAATCTTATATGACGGTCCCGTCATTCAATCATCCATCCATCCATTTGTATTTCGTCATCATCACCACTCCATCATCAGTTCCATTCAGTTCGTCCATGACACAGGAAGGACTCCCTCCCTCTCACTCCCATCCCGTCCTTCGTCCGTTAAGGTTTGCATCTGATCACCCGATGGACTTTCTTCGGCCAGTCATTTCCATCATTCACTGTAATCTCGAAACAATAACTGATGACTAATGATGGGAAAGCCTTCATCTGTTCCCAGGTATGGATGATGATCGACGAGACGACGATGGATTGGGACAAAACAGATGACGAGTTAGCCTTCTGTCATGAAATTCTAGTGCGAAGGGAGTGAGAGTATCATAACTGACAGCTTAATTCCCAAGCTTCATATATTTAGACTTTTGTTGATATGATGTCATAATATTTGGCAAGTCAGAGAAAGTCAACTTTAAGCAAACCAAAAATAGGGTTGTACATTTAGGACCGAGGACTGGGTTGACCAGACCACAGGTCCTCCATTTGAGGGTGGAGCAGTTTGTCAAACAGGGTTAGACCCAAGGGTCAAACCGGATCGGAACTGGAATTATAATATTTAATATTTTTTGATAAAATTATAAGAATATCAAATCCAACTTGACGGAGAGGTTTCTATTTAGCTCATCATAGACATTATATAATGTAGAGTATATTTGACATTACTATGAACATAAACTTTGACAATGACTAGTCAACCTGACCAGACCGGGACCGGAAGAGAGAAAGGCGACGGCAGCACAGGGCCGACTACGGCAACGACCGAAAGACTCGACGGGAGCGAGAGCGGGGGAGTCATTACTGCGTTACGAATAACTCAATGGGACTGATGATGGAACGGTGACGATGACAAAATGAGGACGGATGATTGAATGATTGAATGACGTAACCGTCATTCGTCCACGTCCTCCGTCCCGTTCTCGGGCTGTTGACTCTCGCCCCTTGAAAGGGAAGGAGACTGGTAACAGAAATTTGAGAATTATAAAATTGACTGGAAGGAAGGTTAGTTATTGACTTTTACCAGTCTTCTTTTTTTACTTTAATTATGACGTCATATTAACTAGAACTATAAATAGTTGAATCTCCACAGTTAACTTCGGATAGAACACTCTTCTTCTTCTTCTTCTTCTCTGACCAGTTTCCTTGGCGGATTGATCCTTGATTGTTGGTGGAATGATGGCCTCGACGACGGCTTCGAGTCCAGTTTCAGTCGGCAGGTGATCTAATCGCGAGTTTGATTCCTGTTCTTTGTGAATTGTTATCCGCTTTCGGATTGCAAAACCTAGTCCAGTTGTTTTCGGATCGATCTTGTTCTTTGTGAATTGTTTTCTTAATTTTATGTTTTATCCGAAATTTGTGGTCTCCTATTTTTTTTTAATGCTGACGCCGCTTGACTTTGTGGCATAGAGGTCCTCAGCATAGGAAACACTTGAGAGCTTCGTCAGTTATTGCGTCCCCGAAGTCTGTGAAGTTGCGCGGAAGTTCTTCGAATTTTATGTCTCTCTCCGGCGCACCTTCTCTGAGTCTCAGAAACGAAGGATATGGAGGAGTAAAATGTTTGGTTGGCCCTGCGGATGGCGTCATCGTTGTTGATCATGGATCTAGGCGTCAAGAATCAAATTTGATGCTGAGTAAGTAGAGAATTTTTATTTCTTGATTTTGGAACTTTCTTAAACTTTAATCAAATGTGACGATGAAAAAGTAGAGAATTTGATTTCTTGATTTTGAACTTTTAAAATTAAACCGTAATCGCATGGGATACTGAGTTAGTAAAGAATTTGTATTTATCGATTTTGAAACTGTAAACTTAGACTTTAATCCGCAGACGGTTTTGTTTCTTAATTGTTGCTACCATCTTTTCTTGAAAACGGTTTCTTATCTCAACAACCTAGTGGCGATTGTATGAATGTGGGTAGACAATTGATCCCTTTCTTCTTTCCACAGATGAGTTTGTGAAGATGTTTATAAACAGAACCGGGTACCAAATAGTGGAACCAGCTCACATGGTACGTGTCTTAGTATTTTCTCCCTCATCTTTCTCATTAACAGAGATTTTGCTCGACTATCAAACAGTGGAACCTGAGCGTATTGTGCACATTGCAATCGTATTTCCTCTTTAATTTTTCTCCTTAAGAGAGATCTTGCTTTATTTTCATGGTCCCATGGTTTCTATTAATTTGTCCTTTCTCATTTCTGAACGTCTTGAATCTAATCTTTTTCCTAATAAGGGCGTTCCCTTCATCGTCACTGTTTAGTTTTTATCCTAATCGGGGTTATAACTCTTGAAAAATTGTGTCAACCTTCTCTTTATCATTCAATTCTTGAAAGCGTGTGAATTTTTTGGGGAAGTTTAATTTTCAACTTAATTTTTTGGAGTTGCCTGCTAGGTGAATTGACAGATTTTAAAAGGTCAAACAATTTTTATTCAACCCACTTGCTGTATAACTTTATTCATCTTCTTGTTTGATTCAGGAACTTGCAGAACCATCTATAGCAGACGCATTTAAATCTTGTGTGGATAGAGGAGCTACCCGCATCATTGTCAGTCCACTCTTTCTTTTCCCTGGACGGCACTGGAACCAGGTCTGCTTCGGTTTCTTCCACCACCATTTTCCATGATTTTCCTTCCGGAAATTCTCTGAAAACAATTATATGTCCCCCGGAAATATTGAAAATAACGGCACTTCGGGAATTTCTTTCTTAGGACATTCCATCCCTAGCTGCTGAGGCTGCCAAGGAGTACCCGGGCATATCTTACATCGTTACTGCCCCTCTTGGTCTCCATGAGCTTCTTGTGGTAAGCCCTCTTCCGTCTTGCTCTACCTTCTGAATTTTTTTTCGTCAACCCTTAATATTAGAGTCATGAAAGCCCGGTTAAGCTTAGTTTGGAGTGATGTAGATCGGTTCATACTTCTGGTTACAAATTAAACCCCAGCTGGAATTCTTATATCTTATTCAATCACTCATACATCGAGGAATAATGAATCAATCATTATAGGACATTTAAGCCTAGGGCTAAGTGATGTGGGCCCAGGTTGTTGATTCTGAACTGGAACAGGAAATTGATGCAAACCTCGAAGCCCTTCAGTATTTATGTAATTACATCTATTGTCCCTCCTTTAAATTATTGAACTCTCGTCACTGGAGACATCAAAGAGCATTTGACAAGTTGGTTTCTGTTAAGATCCCGACAGAATAAGTTCAAATTGGAAGATGCAATGGTAGAGAACTCGACACAGAAGATATCAACTCTGTATTCAAGATCCAATCACCAATCTTGTAGAAGAAAAATATATTGACCGCAGATCCCAAATAACAGGCAAGACTCGAACAAACAATGTCTACTGACGGTAGTAAGAAGAAGGAACAATTTCTAGACAGATAGAGTTATAGGAACTACTCTCCTGTCCAAATCATGGTTGCTGGTAGCCAGATCGGTCTTCAGCAACTCCACGCGGAGGAGGATCTCCATCTACACAAATGGGGCGAGCGATGTAACCACTTCTTGATAAGGCCATAGAAGGATGCCCCCCACTGTATATATAGAGGTCTTCCCATGCTTTATTCAAAAACTCCCACGTGCTGCCTCAGTTCACATGTGCGGAGTTTGCCTTGCGCCTCTTCTTGCTTTGGTAAGTCTTTGTCAGAGGCTTGTCAGTTTCCTCCGACGATGTCCATTCTTTCGTGTTCCTAGTGATGACTCCCATTTCATGTGATGTCCATGCCGCTGGCCACCCTCTCCTTCCTTTGTTTCACGATGAGAACCTGGTGGGTTCATATCACATGCCATGTTAAACAGAATTTTGCCAGAACTGTGCCGTTATGTTTTTGGGTAAAATTGGACAGTAGTTGGAATTTGTTGATCGTGGAATCCGCACTTAGGGACACCTTGTGAGACCCAGGAGTGGACTATACAAGCCATGGGAAGTCTTGCCTCTTCATCATCTAAAGGGCTGCAACCAGAGGACGTGGGGGCCCTTTAGATCTTGTGTGTACTTATTGATCATATCTATTCATCATATTGGGAGGTCCCCAATTTATTGGGTGACCTTCCCCTCATCTTTTCAATTACAAGTCCATTTACCCTTAGGACTGAGAGTTATAGATTATCTGAATATTTTTAGACAGAAATGAAACAGTACTTGGAATTTAGCAACATTTGTGATAGATTATACATCGGTGAATTTCCAAGAAGTTTGATATGCAACTCGATAAGATTGTAGAGAGTATCAATGTAGCTCAATTAGAATGATATCGCAAGATTAGGCGATCCCCTCCCTCGGTGGCGCTCCTTCCCCTTCGACGAGACGACTCCCTCCACGTTGGAGCTCCTTCTCCTCGACGAGATGGCTCCAGCTCCTCGGTTGAGATTCTCCTTTTCCCGGGCGGTTCCCCTTCTACGACGAGCTCCTCCCTCCAGTTGGTTACGCGAGATTCCCGCCTCCTCCCTCGGTGGTACTCCTTCAAGAACTAAGAGAACATGAATGCTCCTACCTGTGCGGGCTCTTTATTTATAGGGTAGGGGGTCCCTCCCCCATCTTGTTCACTAGTCTTGGTCAACGGTCTGTTGACCCGATCTTGGCTTCTTCCTTCTTTGGTATTTCCGGGAATAGAAGTTATCAATCACTAATTCATTTGTCAATCACTAATTCATGGCCTTAGGGTTATCCTTCGAATCTTTAAAATCCACTGGAGCTGGAAATGAAAAAGTAGTTGGAAACCAGATATCGTGCCAAATCACCTACCCAGGGTAAATGGAGACTGAAATTTAAGTATAAAAAGCCCAGTGAAGCTTTGTACTGAGATGTGCACTGTCTTAAAAATTTTGTATAGAAGTTAAACAGTGTTACGAGTTCCAAAGTCCTTGTGAATCATTAATTGTCAGTAGGGATATTTTTGCAATTTCCCATTATTAGGATTCCTATTCCTATATAAGGGTAACAAATTTTACAGTTTAAGTGAGTTTGGTTTGATCCCTACATAAGTGAGTCCTCCCACAACCCTACTCTTATCTCTCTCTCTGTCCCTGTCTGTCTCTGATACGACCCTGACGTATCTAGGCCTCTTTCGTCATTTACCCCAATAGGGGCATTAAGGTCATTTGGACCTTTTGTAATCCCTTTAAATAGAGCATCCCTCCCTTGAGGAGGGTAGCCAAGAAGTAACACAAAGATGAGTTTGGCTCCCTCCGGCGACGTACATTCTGCCGGACCCCTCTCGTAAGCGACGTCCATTCCGCCTGCCCTCATCCTGCCGTAGTCTATCCCGGCACGCCGACGACCATCCCGGCGTCTTCTCCCTCCCTTCTCGTCTTCTCACTGATACGAACCAGCAGGTTCGTATAATTGGTATCATAGCCAGGTTTTGATCCTGGGACCTGTGGGTTATGGGCCCACCTCCAGCAGGTTCGTATCAGTCTCTTTCTCTCCCTATCTCCTCTCTCTATTTCCCTACTCTCTTTCTCTCTCTCGCTTCAGCGCTCAATCTTGATTGTCTATCGAGGGGATTCAATACAAAGGGAGACTTAACTTCGGGATTCATTAAAGCCTCCCAAAGATTAGGACTGAGATGTGAATCGTATGAATATTTTGAGATAGAAAACTAAATAGTAGTTGGAATTAGGATATTGTGATTAATCACTTGAAAATCAGCGATTTTTTGCCCAACAGGTAGAAATCCTGAACCGCATTTCTTTTATTCATTTTTTTATCATGTTACTGTGGCAGAAACCCAAGCTTATATCTGATAATATCACATTATTATATTAAGTGATGGATATATTATGTGATACGATCTCCAAACCCTTATTAGGGGTATTTTCGTCATGAAAAAAATATGCAAGAGATGAATCCAAATAGTAATGATGGAATGTTGAATTGACTGTTTCTTTTTATTTTTTGGGATTTTTCTAGGTCAATATAAGCAAGAATTGTTGATCACTTGAAAACCGTCTGAATTATATATGAAGACTGTTGCCAGCGGGGATTCTCCAGTAAGAATGAACAAGATAAGTGGAGAACTTTAGGGAAGAAGAAAGAACTCTCTATACATCAAGAACGACCTTACTCCACCCATTTAGGGTTCAAAGTTATATATAAGTGTCATTGGGCCAAAGAAACACAAAAAAGTATCAAGATAACGGTCGGGATAACGGCTAGTGCATGAAACTGTGCGCCAATGGGCCAGGCCCATTGACGAGAACCCATTCAACAAAGACCCTTAATTTCTTTCGCCAATGGAAATAATTTTCCCATTCAGGAATTGGGGGATACAGAATTTATACGGCAAACAGCGCTCATCCTAGATTTTCTAATTTTTTCTTTTCAGAGCTTTTTGAATTATCTTTCTTTTAAAGTCATTTTTATCCTAGATTTTTTTTTTTCTTTTCAGAGCTTCTTTAAGTATCTTTTTTTTTCAAAAGTAATTTTTATGATTTGGTTAAACTTGCAGGATGTGATGAGTGAGAGGATCAACCATTGCCTACTCCAGGCGGCTGGAGAAGCTCCGGAGTGTGACGTTTGTGCTGGGACCAATAAATGCCGTCTCCGGAGAGACGAAAACTGAGAAATTTAGAGAGAGAGAGAGAGAGAGAGAGAGAGAGAGAGAAATTGAAAGAGACACAGAGAGAGGATATGTTCTATTGTTGCAGACCAGCATTTGCAAGAGAAATGAGTTGTAAAGATAATACTGCCATTGAAAGAGATAGAGAGAGAGAGATACCGAGAGCAAGGATGTGTTCTCTTGTTGCAGACCTCGATTCGGTAGTTGGAAAGATAACACTGCCATTGAAGCGGAGTCTGTTTTATCACGAGGATTCCGAGGTAAGTTTGCAAAACTTTATTTGATTTTATGCGTCTGAATTTACATTTTCTGATGCTTCTATGGGAAATTAAGATTTCCATATGACCAAAAGACCCTCCCAAAACCAAATTTCCTGATGTCCATTTTTAAGTTGGATCCTACATCCCCTATTTGAAACCTAGAGAGAAAAAGAGACACAATGCTGGAGAGAAAGTTATAACTTTTTGTGTATCTCGGGTTTCTACTTGAACATAAGTTTATGTAATCTTTCCATGTCATCTGCTATTTTTAGGGTAGAGAGAGAGAGACACAAGAATATTGAGTGAGATGGATTTATAATTATGTGTACTTTGGGTTTCTTCTCTGATACTATCCCCGACCCTACTTAGGGGCATTTCCGTCTTTTGGCCACTATGGGCATTCGTGTTTTTTCCTTCGTAACTTTCCCTTTAAATTGGGCAACCCACCCTTTAGGAGGGCGGCCAGAAGAAATATTATGAAGTTGAAGTTCCTTTCCTGCCCTCAACATCTACGATCCTCGTCCCTCGTGATTCGCTCTATTTCATTGCCTCTTCAGGCGGCTCATCCATGGTCGATCCCTACCTCCTCCGTCCATTCCCGTTCAACTCTCAATCCCGGGATCTTTAATCTCTCGTCTCCCTCACCTTCTCCATCGCTGGATCGAGGCATATATAGATTTAGAGATACAGACAGAGATAGACATAGAGAGAGAGATATAGATAAAGAGAGCGAGCTGAGACATAGAGATAGAGATAGAGATAGCAATATACATACAGATAGAGATCGAGATAGAGACAGAGACAGAGATAGAGATAGAGATAGGGATAGACTTAGAGGTAGAGAGAAAGTTAGGAATAGAGATAGATATAGAGGTATAGATAGAGATTGTGAGAGAAATAGAGATAGAGAGAGAGATAGATAGAGATAGAGATAGAGACAAAGAGATAGAGAGACAGAGAGAGATATGGATGAAGATAGAGATGGAGATGGAGATAAAGATAATTATAGAGATATAGATAGAGATAGAGATAAACATAGAAATAGAGAGAGATATAGATATAGATAGAGATAGGGATAGAGATAGAGATAAAAATAGAGATAGAGATACAGATGGAGATAGAGAGAGAAATGGAGATAGATATAGAGATACAGATAGAGAAAGAGACAGAGATATAGACAGAGAAGGATCGAAGCATTTCATTATCATTTCTTATGGGATTACATAGATGACGACGCGACCTACGTGGATCGTATCGTTCTCGTATACAAGTCTGTATAATTCTTCCACTCTATAAGCATGACGGGACGTAAGTGTCCACGTCATCCGCTACCTGTCATCTTGGGAACGCGGCATTGTACAGGTGGCGTCCACGTCATTCGTAGGTCCGCTTCCGCTTCAAAATTGTGGGGAGTATGGCAATGGATCCTATTAAGAATAAGACGACTAGCGTCTTCATGTCGTACAAGTCCCGGACCGATCGTAGCTCACCCAGCGCCTGCCCTGCCTGAAGAAACCATAAAATGAATTTGAACAATCTAAATAAATTATGAAAACCCAACTTTCTTTCATAACTTTTTTTTACTATCAATAATTAGCCTTGATCAAGTTTTTTAAGACTCACTATGCTTTTGAAATGAAAACAAGACTTTAGTTTTTGAATAATCTCAAGTATTATTGTTATATTAAAAAAGATTTTTGATAAAAATTGAATAATTCGATTTATTTTGCTTCAGTGTGACTTTCTTATTTTTTTGTAAAATCTTGAGAATCATCGTCATATGAAAATAAGACCTTAATCAGACCCTAAATCAAGTCTCTTCTTTGAATAAAATTGAAAAATTATCTTAATATTGATTGATATTTCTAAACAGTAATAATCATCATCATCAGAAGACCAGTAATGATACAATCAGATACTATCTTCCCACATTTCCTTCACAATATCTAATTTAGAATTGTTTCTCCCCAAATTGCCACACTTTTCTTCATTTAAAAACTTGATATCGTCATCCCATGAAAAATAGTTACCTGATCTGAGAACCCTCTCGGGGAAATTATTGAATGATTTTGAATAATTTCCCTCCATATCATTGTAAAAATCATTTCTTTCTCTTTTTTGTCTCAGACAAAAAAAATCGGAAAACATTACCTCGATATGAATTCATACTCCTAATAAATATTTATCACCTCCATCAAATGAGCAATAAAAACGCAGTCAAAATGTTATCTTCCCTCACAATATTTAATTCGAATGCTTTTTCCCCAAATGGCAATTTTTTTAATCAACACCTTGATCTTTTTATCTTTCAAAAAGAAAACATCTTGATCTTTTTCTGATGAACATAACTGAATTATTTCTGTCAATATCACTGCAAGTAACATTTTTCTCTCTTTTTGGTAGTTTCAAATATTAAATAAAACAGATAGAAAAATACGAAGGACCGATACTTACCTTGACAGTGATGTAAGAAGATGGGATCAGACCAATCAGAGTGGCGAGAAAGAAGACACCGAACGGAATATCAACGATGGGAGACGCCAAGTTGATGAAAGTATTCGGCAAACTCGGAGTTATCCTCAGAAATAGCATATAATTAAGAAGCTTCTCGCCGCGCTTCCCAACCTAAAAATCATGATCAGAGAGAAAGAGAGAATAAGTCCTCCAAAAAAATGATTTTTTTCTATTTTTTAGTATTTTATCTGTTCTGGGTCTTAACCTCTGCTTGGAAGAGCCTGAGTTTTTCAGGCCATAACCAGGAAATGATGGGTTTTCCAATCAGCTTGGACAGCAAATAGCAAGAGGATGCGCCGAGGGTTGCCGTAAGAACAACCAAGAGACCTCCTTTGAGCACGCCGAAAATCGATCCGGCGAGCAGGGATAAAAAAATGGTGCCAGGAATCATAAAAGTCTGCATAAATATGTATATTGAGCAGTACCCCAACATGAACTGGGCTTGGTGATTGTAGGCGAAATCGGCGAGGTTATCCCTGGAGAAATGTAGGGTAAGATTAATTGTCAAAGCATTAGCTGGAATGGTCAAACCATGGTCAATACATCCTAACCAAGGTCAACTCATGGTCAACCATTAGACAATAAAATGTAAAAGTAAAATTTCCGAAGATTCTGAGGAAAGTTATTAGAGAAGAAATTCGGTTGATCCGTGGAAGCTGAAGAAGAAGATTATGTTTTGCAATATGTATAATAAATTAATTCCATAATCAGGAAACACAATACAAATGAGAAGAAGACACTGTGTCTAAGCATTAACTGGAATGGTCAAACCATGGTCAACACACTCTAACCAAGGTCAACTCATGGTCAACCATTAGACTATAAAATGTAAAAGTAAAATTTTCTGAAGATTCTGGTGAAAGTTATTAGAGAAGAAACTCGGTTGATCCGTGGAAGCCGAAGACGAAGATTATGTTTTGCTATGTGTTTAATAAATTAATTCCATAATCAGAAACATAAATACATATAAGATTATGTTTTGCTAGTTGTTTGTTAAAAAAAGAATACTAGTTACTGTGTAATTCTATTCGAGCCTTGTTGATATTGACCCAGGTCCGGCTCATAACGTAATGACATAACTTCGTATTAGGAAACTTGATATGAGTAAGAAGAAGACACAGTGTTTCATAAAAGATTCAGAAGCACTTTCTAATATATCTAGATGATGAATCGCCGTCGTCATCATCAGCCTCGTCATCGTCATCCCAGTCTATCCTTTGATGTTAATTTGGCACCATCATCATCATTGTATTTCCAAAAGCCATCATCATCATCACCATCATTCATTGGTTTCCATGATAAGATGGACCATTTAACCATGGTTTTCAAATCATCATCACCATCATTCATTGGTTTCCATGATAAGATGGACCATTTAACCATGGTTTTCAAATCATCATCATCATCATCATCATCGTCCTCGTACATTAGTTAAAATTGTGGCAAGACAGATAAGGATGACTGATGAGGAGATGGGGAGGTTATAAAACTACTTTCGATTGACATTTTGAGTTTCCACATTTAATATTGTTTGTGTTGGTGGCGTACTTTGGGATTGATTCCTCCGTCATCAAAATGTAGAAAATCTTTCATCTAGAAAATCTTTTATCCAGCACACTCAAAATTATTAAAAAAAACGTAGGAAATATTTAATCCACTGCAATTCCTCGTTCTACTCGTTCATTAAAAATCTAGCCCCAGTTGAATATGACTAAATATTTACAGGAAAATTCGGTGGAGGGGAAAATGTAGGATCAGTGCAAGCGGAAAATTTACAGTCAGAATCCTTAAACATCAAATCCTCAAAAAATATCCCCAACGATTTAAATAAGAAGTCAGAATTCATCAGATGAGATATTAATTAACAATTTTGCCAGTTTCTGCAGAGCGAAAAAATATGCCAATGATTCAGGACATCGACTTTGTAAGTCGAAGAATTTCATAGCTCAAGAACTCGCACAATAGTTCTCCTCAAAGATGAAACTGACATGATCAAGGTAAAATTTTCAGAAAAAGCATACAATATTTTTGTAATAATCAAGTCTTGATCAAGATCAATCGCATTAAAAAATCACGAGCCAGTAAATTTGATGCACTTACTTCAATTCTCGAATGTCAGAAATGGAGCGAGGCAACCGAAGGACTTCTCCATACTCTTCCGCAGGCATGCACAGGTATACCAAGAAGAGCCCAGTAGATAACAGGAAGAACAGAGATGAAGCAGCCATGAACTCCCATCTGGTCAACGGGAATCGAACATCCATCCGAGGTAATTTCTTCGATGCCGGCGAATCCTCATCAGAACTACAACTTCGCCCAATTTCTTCGTCCCTTTGCATGTTTCTCTGCCCTCCCATCGCGGAATCAACGAACAGGAATCCAATCAACCTAAACAGTGGGAACGATCCGAGCAACTCCGCAGCGTAATCTAGCCAAAAACCTCCGATAACAGCTGTTTCACCACAAATTTGAGTCCCGAAACAGATTTACATGATCGAGCGTGTACAACAGTTGAATAACACAATCCAAAACCCCACTGTCGCGGTGAAACGGAAATAAACCGAGAGATTGAGAAGGATCTGAGCAACTGCGCATCGAAATCTAGCCAATAACCACTAATAACAGCCAATTCACCGGAAATTTGAGTCCATCAGAAGGATGAAATGCGCGGGCAGCTCAATACCTCGGGATCAGCCGATCGAACAGATTTCCATGTCCCGAAGCTCGAAGAAGAGCAGGAATTCATGAAAAAACAGCAAAAAACAACAAAATCGGGTTGAAGATGCTCGATTTGTTGGCGATCTGCTGATGTTCTTTGCTCGATTGGGCTTTATAGGGAAGACCAATCTTAATCTATGGAGATAATCTTAATATAGGTAGATTTATGTCTCTTTTTTAAATGAAGGCCTTAATAAAACCATTAATTAGTATTAGTCTTGATTTTGTGAAAGAATTGTACTTAAGATTTACAATTTGGTAGAGTAGATTGATCAAACAGTTTGGGGAAGAATTATCTGGGGGATATTCCTTTTGTTTTTTGTAAAATAATGTGTATTTTTCTGATGATTTGATTATTTCTTTTTTTGTAAAATAATATGTATTTTCTACTGATTTGGCTATTTGATATTTCTTTTGTTTTTTTGTTAAATAATACGAATTTTTCCGCTGAGTTGACTACTTGGTATTTCTTATGTTTTTTTGTAAAATAATGTCTAGTTTTGGCTGATTTGACTATTTGATATTTCTTTTGTTTTTTTGTTAAATAATACGAATTTTTCTACTGAGTTGACTACTTGGTATTTCTTATGTTTTTTTGTAAAATAATATCTATTTTTGGCTGATTTGACTATTTGATATTTCTTTTGTTTTTTTGTAAGATAATATCTATTTTTGGCTGATTTGACTATTTGATATTTCTTTTGCTTTTTGTAAAATAATGTGTGTTTTCTGCTGATTTGACTATTTGATATTTCTTTTGCTTTTTGTAAAATAATGTGTATTTTCTGCTGATTTGACTATTTAATATTCCTTTTAAGTTTAAAGTCAAAATGAATGAATGAGAAGATGGAAGTCTAGGACATTGAATGCAAATTATTTAATTATTTCTTTATTGTATTGAATACAAAATGGATTGGTCAACCCTGCATCCACATCTCTTGTTTACAGCAATAAAGAACTAATTAAATAACTGACATTCAGTCTCTACGATTATTGATTCTTTTGAAATCAAACCCATGATTAAATAAATCATAAGTATCAGTCTTGAATTATGGGAAAATCATGCTGAAGACATAATAATTTGTTAGAATAATTAGATCAAGCTGGCAGGGAAAGAGTGATGTGTGGGATTGCTTTTTTCTGTTTTTTTAATATCATATATTTTTCTGCTGCTTTGCTTATCTGATATTTCCCCTAAGTTTAAACACAAAATGGATGTATATTAAGATTAAAGTCTAAGAAATTGAATGAAAATTATTTAATTAGTTATTTATTGTATTTAATACAAAAAGGATTGGTCAACCCTGCATCAACATCTCTTGTTTATATCAATAAAGAACTAATTAAAGAATTGACATTCAATGTCTTGAACCCATTTTTGGAAATTAGTATCAATCTGAGCTCTTTGAAAAAATGTGTTGAGGATGGATAAATTGATTAAACAGGCAGAGAAAGAGTGATGCGGGAATTTGATCAAACAGGCAGAGAAAGAGGATATATAGTATAGGATCTACCCAACAAGCTGCTGCAATTTACAATGAGAAAATTACAGATTAAAATACAAAATACTAGCTGAAAAATCAAAAAAAAATAGGTAATGTAAAATTATCTTTATTAGTTCATTCTTAAATGGTTGAGATAAATATATAATACTTGGTCTCTTAAACTTATCAAACAAATGGATTTGTAAGCAAATCATAATTTTCTTGAATTCTGAATGAATCGAGTAATTTCATCTTTACATGAGCTAAATTTTCATAAAATTTCTCATTAAAGATGAACGAAGAAGAGAATTTATAATTGAAGTTTATTTTCAATCAAAGTGAAATCTGGTCCATTTTAAATATTTTAAGCCTCTATGCATGCAACCAAAACATTCATAAAATTGAAGAATTTAGGCCATTTATTCATATTTTCAATACATATTTTCTAACCAATGATCCCCTTTAAAAAATATGACACAAATTTTGATGAAACTTTAATACTTTCAAATATGATTCCATACTACTTGTATAAAATGTCATTTTCATTTAACTATAGGAGAAAACAGTTAACATCCTCTGAGTAAAATAATTTACTTAATAAAATATTAGATAATATAATTAAAATAGAAAAAGTACTGGTGTAATTTTGATGAATCATCTAATTGAAGCTCATAAATTTTTTAAAAAATGAACCAAACTATAAATAAATCAGCATACATTGAAATTAGAAAAATTCTTCATTCAGTATTTTTCTAATTGAACTCTATAATTTTCAGTGATAATGGATAACTTCATTTAAGGAACTGTCAACAATGCCATTCCAAAAATAAAATGAATTTAGATTAGTAAAAAAATCCATGATTACCTATAGAAAAGGCCTTATACCATAAAAATTTGTCAAAACTCTTTCCTTGAGCCTGTGGTTACATATTAATTATATTTAAAAAAAATGAAAACTATAGGTAATAATTTTATCCAATTATATCTAACTTAAGTTTTTTTTTCATTTCATGAGACCCAAGATGCAATACGGTAATTCTTAGATTGATATCATAAAGTTCAGCAGTTTTTTGCATTAAAAATATTGAACGTCTCGAATTTTGATTTCTATGCATTTTGTGGTATTTTTATGGATTTTTTTACATCATATGCTTAAAGTAAACACTTTTCTAAGTTCAAGTATTTATTTGTCAAATTTTTTGATAAAAGTTCAAAGAGAATATATATTCATATTTTTATGGTTTATATTTTCTCTAGGAATTGTTTACAGCTTCATTATATGTTTTTGTTCCCTGCCGCATGTCAGCATTTGCTTAAATCAAATGGAGACCAATCCCATATTTTGGCAATGATTAGCATATCTAATCATTCTGAAAAGATGCCGTTACGACATCATAAATCATTAAATCATAATGGAAATCACAAGCTGACAAATTGTAAATTTATTTATACACAAGATGACACCAACCAATAGAAAAAAGGCTGGATTAAAAGACCAATAAATGTGATTGGAATGAGATAAGAGAGCACTTGGCAGCCTAATTTATATGTCAATTTACTTGCATTAAATACTCTGAACAACAAATAAAAGGCAGTAGGCATTAGGGAATGGCATGTATGGGACATGATGGTTTGGACGTGACGTGATGAGGACGAGTGATGATGGACCAGAGCGTGATGTGGAGTTCTTCATGTCTCCTGTCTTATCGTGTCCCAGGATTTTGAAAAATTTCGTCACATTTTCATCACCCATCACTACTGCTATTGTCCTGTCATCATTGTGTCACTAGAGGCATTCCTGTCAGAGGTGACAAAAAGACATATTGACAACTAAATATTTTCATTTTAATTTTTTAAACATTTTCAGTTCTCTCTCTCTCTTTAACTGCCTCTCTCCTGGACTCCCTCTCTCTGTCTCTTTCTGACTCGCTCTCCCCTGCCTAAATAAATTTACACCAGTCATTTAAAATCCTGTCACTATCGCCATCCGCCTAAATAAATCAATTTTTTAAACATTTTCAGTTCTCTCTCTCTTTAACTGCCTCTCTCCTGGACTCCCTCTCTCTGTCTCTTTCTGACTCGCTCTCCCCTGCCTAAATAAATTTACACCAGTCATTTAAAATCCTGTCACTATCCCCCTGCCTTTCTTTCCTTTTTTTCCAATTTTTCATCATTTAAAATTCTGTGACTATCGCCATCCGCGATGCCCGTTCCGTCACATCACCAGACTGAGACCCTTCTTCACTGTTACGTCAGCAGCCATAAGTATTTCATTACGATGAGAAAAAATTCATCACATTTTCATCACCCATCACTACAGCTATCATTCCGTCCTCGTTTCGTCACCAGAGGGCGTCCCTGTCACAGGTGACAAAAGGAAAATTTGACAAGTAAATATTTTATTTTTTAAACATTTTCAGCTCTCTCTCTCTCTCTCTCTCCGTCTCCCTCTCCCTCTCTCGTACTCCCTCTTTATCCTGAACTGCCTCTCTCCGGTTCTTCCTCTCTCTCTCTCTCTCTCTCTCTCTCTTTCTGACTCACTCTCCCCCTGACTCTCTCTCTCTCTCTTGGTCAATCTCTCTCTCTCCCTCTTTTGATTTCTGTCCCTCTCTCTCTATCCCAGTCAATTTTTTTCTCTCTCTCTCCCTCTTTTGATTTCCCTTTCCCTCTCTCCCTCTCTCCCTGTTTAGATCTCTCTTTATCTCTCCCCCTTTCGATCTCTCTCTATCTCTCCTTCTTTGGATCTCCCACTCTCTCTCTCCCTCTTTCGATCTCCCTCTATCTATCTCTCACTCTCCTTTTCCCTACCTCTCTCAGTCATTCTCTCTATATCTCTCTCCCCCCCCCTTTAATACCCCTTTATCTATTTCTCGTTCTCCTTCTCCCTATCTCTCTTGGTCAATCTCTCTCTATCTCTAGGTATCTCTCATTTTATTCAAAATATAACACAATTTTAGTATCCCTTTTTTCCCTTTTCCCATTTTTCATCATGTAAAATACTGTCGCAGTCGCTATCCATGATGACCGTCCCGTCATGCCACCCATCCAAGACCCTCCATCACCGCTACTTCAGCCGCCATGGGTATTTCATCATGTCATCCAACACTGATCTGTGGCTAAAAGTTGTAATCCATCATTGTCACGTTATATCTGTCACTGCGACGAATGGCATGATAAATGACGTTTTCCATTCCCTAGCAGGCATATTGGATCATGTCATTGGCTGAAGAATAAAAATGTTAATGTGGCACTAGTAAAATGTGATGCCACGTCAACACATTAAATGCATCAATCATGGCACCTTACTTTATTATGATTGCAAATACATGTGTCACCATTAAAGTATGATATTTTTAAATGTGTAGATGTGGCTTACAATGATGCATCAACATGTCAAGCATTAAATAATTTTTATATATTTTCCTTTTTTATTATGCCGTGATGGGACAAGAGCTGTGTTTGGAGCCATGGATCAAGAATGATGTGCTATCTGAGCCAACCATTGCAAGAAATCTTATTTAAGACCAAGTATTTGAAACCATTAAAAATGAAGTGCTATGAGTGCTCATGCAGAGAGAGACTATCTACATGAAATAAACGGTCAGAATTTCTCCTGATTCAAACCATGATATCTGATAATGCATAAGTCTTATCGAGCTGAAAGTTTGAGGTCTACCTTTTTCTTTTTCTCTCCTCAACCTCCCCCCCCCCCACCCATCCACACACTCTTATAATCATATTTTCACATTAACCATGATTTTCTTTAACTAGCAAAATGAAATGGTGAATTCTCATATGATTTAACCATATCGTGAATATTTTAATTTCCTGTTGAATAAAAAGATGTTGTATAGGAGAGTTTTTTAGTAATTCAAAGGTAAAATTTGGCAAGAAATCAAGGATATCATAATAAAAATTTTAGGTCTTAGTATTAGAAAATATGGTATCTTGATGATGTCAGGTATCTCTTAGCTTAAATGCCTCAAAAAGTATTTAACTAGTTATTAACTTTAAAATTATAAAATAATAGTAATTTTAATTAATTAAAACTAAAACAATACACACAAATAAAAAACTGTCACTGAAATTCATGTCTAATATGAAAAGCAACAAAGCTCAATTAGCATGTTTAAGATTATGGTGTGATCAAACATATAGTTCTTATCACTGTGAGTTTTCAGTTTTATATTTATCTCTGTGATATTTAGTATCTCAAAATGCCTGAAAACTACTGAAGGCAGTCCAGAATTTAATTGATTCTATAGAAAAATCCTGGGTTTCAGTAATAGATAAAAAAGTTAGTGTAACCAAAATTTAGGTCTCTATATTACACACACACACCCATAAATATTCATATTTTTGTGGAGGCATCAGAGACATTTCTGATCTGAAACTAGATGTTCACTACTATAATTATTCTTCATATTTCATGATTTATTAATGCATAACTTTTGTTGACGGAACTGATATTCAATAAAATTTGAAGAAAATAGTGAGACAACAAAAAAAGTAAAACCATATAACATAAAATTTTCTATGAAATTACGTAATCGTATACATTTACTTTATTTTGGGGAATCATAAAAAATTAAACGATGATAATTTATGTTTCTAAAAACTTGTATAATAAGATGTTTGACTTATTTGATAATGGAGGAATATAACGGATCAGTCGTATCTGGTTGAGTTCATGTTTGACACTTGTTTCTCATGTATTGAGATTTGGAATTTTGGGATTGTAGAATGTAATTACTAATTATAAATTGAGAAAACTAATTAGAAACTAAAATTTTTGGGAACCTAGAAGGAAGACATCATTACCATAAATATACATCTCTTCATTGCCTTAGAATATCCTCTTCTTTACTTTTCATTTCATTATTCTTGTTACATTTTATTAGGAAATAAATTAAAATTTAATAATTTTTAGGACTGAGCTTCCATGTCATGAATCAATGTTCTCGTGTCCTTTTTCGAGAAATAGTACAATTTTAGAGCAAGAGAATTGGCAATTTGTTGAATACATTTTTTAAAATATTCATTGATCCATTGATCCATAATATAAACTACTTAACTGTTTCACAGAAAAGTAATTCATTCTCATAAGAAAATAGAATTTAAATTTATGTCTTACTCTATTTAGCAGTTCTAGATTTAAACTTTGTCTACATTATTCATCTAAATCATTTTCTTCATCTCACCTCTCTTAATGGGCTTGGAGCTATTTCTACCTGTTGATTACCATCACATTGTGGAACATCTTGAATTTGAAGGAGATTTGGAGCTAGAGGATGTAGTAAATCATGGAACAGACAAAAAAAGTATATCAATGGTTGCCAGTAGAATAATATGACTTGATCCTGGGGAGTTCTAAGAAAATTGTACATGTCACGAGTGACGTTCTCAAAATTATATTTAAAAGAAATTAGTTGAAATGAAAATTATAGATAAAGCCACCTTAGTGCTAAGATGTGAAGGAATACACACCCGTTAATCTTTCTAATTAAGACTGATAACGTGCTAATTATCACTTACATATAAATTATTTCACATGTTTATTAGTGTTAAATGTTCTAATTGGTATATTGTCAAGATTTCAATGATTTTTTTCATAATGTAGGGCGATATTAATGAATGTTTAATCTTTCACATCTCACTATGGAGGTTTCTGACATTTATTTCATTGAGAAAATAATTCTGGACTAAATGATTTAGTGCAACATAATTAGATTAAACCATGTGTCACCATCTTACACTATCATTGATCAATCGAATGATTGTACTTTTAATGCCATGTCATAAAGAAAGAAATGACCAAATAACAAAAGGGTACCATGGAGATGCCAAAAAAAGCACAAGAAAAGAATTGCCAAAAATGTGCCAAGGTGGTACCATAATGGTGATATTACAAGCTAACATTATTATCTTTTTATTCATTAATAAACAATGATACATGTCAAAGTGCAATAAAGTGACCATCAGCCTCCAACATGACATGTAATTCTGTACATTGTAGGTGCAATATCATTGACACATAATATTTCAATATCTAACAGCATAACAATCTGCACATAATGATTGACTCTAACACGGATGAAGGGCCTAATCAATGGCTTAAAATCCTCTTAATTCCATGCATTTTCAGGTAAACTATGAGTGTTGAGCCCAAAATTTGAGAACTGATTCATCTTTCTTTCATATTTATCCATACACTTGCATCTATACAAATATATTTGGATTTCTCCAAAGGCAAAGGCAAAGTAATTCATCATGAATGAGAATTCCCTGACCTTTGCAACAGACTTGAACTGTGACTCTTTAGAGTCTACATTTTCACTCATGTTTCTTAATATCCCTACCTGCTCCAACCTTTTCCCTAAAATCAATCATATCATTATCATCCATTATCATTTCAACATCCCATTGCACCACTCTAACCCATAAATTCCACATAAAATGCATGAAAATACTAAGTTATGTAGTTATAGTCGGACTCTATTATGGACTCCATATGGCCCTCTTAAGTCTTCCTTTGAGCAAAAAAACAAATCAGCAACAACCAGTTTTATTATGGGACGAGGTATGACTATTTCATCATATACCACCTTATAATATATATCCCTTTCCTAAGTAGCGGTATTTAGTCGGAATTATTTTCTTAATCACTATTCCCTCCAGTAACAACCCTTGCTCTTCTGAACTAGTTCACATTTAAAGAGTCAAGGTCAACCATGATTATTTCAGATCAAAATCAAGTCTGATCATCAACGACTAATCAGCCTAAATCAAGTGAATCAAAGATTAAAGTTAACATATGATGACAACAGAAATAATGAGCATGATAGTTTAAACTCAAGGTAGTAATGCACATTAGAAAATCCTAAATAAATCACTGAATGTACCAGGACTACAACCATCCTACTTTAGATTGATTGTAATAGGACAAACATTTCATCCAAAAAAAAACATGGAATAGTAATTGATCAAAGAAGAATAAAAGGAATCTAGGAAAAGCATGTGAAACCCATCATTTCTTAAATTTTTTTACTCGCCCTTCTAACTTTATCGGAAGTTCTACAAGAACTCTTTCTCCGAATGCTAACCCACCCCGTTTACTTTGTTACCAAAGTCACCAAAGGGGCGAGTTTACGAGCTTGCTATCTGATTCTTAAAAATAATCATACACTCTTCTTTATAGTCATAAATTTGATCCCTACAAGTAAAAAAAATTGTACGCTAAATATTGAGGGGTAAAACACGATAACCACATCATTGATTTGTTATTTCACAAGCAACCGTAATGTTAAACTCATGATACACACTATTGGTTAACCTGGTGATCAAACAAAGGTGGTTTGTGATTATGAGTGATTCTATCCGTGGGACTTTATGATAATTTTAATAAGATTAAACTTCTCCAGGTGCCTACAAGAAAATGTAATTACAATGCAGCAATTTTTCTGATACAGTTATAGAGAAGAAAATGAAGACGAATGCATCCCCAAGACTTGATTGGTGACAAATATAAATGTATACGCAACGCGCTGATCTAAAATTTGTCAAACATGAAATTCTGTAGAGATTTTTTTAGAGTAACTACATTCTCTTTCTATAGGTTCTTATGATTATTTATTCTTACATTTCAATCAATTTGAAGAAAAATAAGGAAATAATAAGACAAAGTAAATTAGGTAAAGATGTATCAAGTGAGTATCTCCCGCAACGACATGTAAAATACTAGGCAAAACCAAGAATACAATCAATAGAAATTAATGAGGAAGAGGATTATTCTAGCTTACAAATAGGGCAGACGAGCTCACCGTCAATAAATCAGTAACGTCCCCGGTAAAATATTCTACTGCTTTAATGTGTTGGGCTCAATTTTAGCTGATCTAAAATCCAGTGAGCCAAAACAGCCATACTGGGCAAAAAGCTCCATATTTCCAGGGGATAGAGCTGAAGAGAGAGATCCCAAGTACTGACGAGGAGCCCGAGATCTGCAAGGCAGAGAAGATATGATCAGGAACCCTAAAAAACACAAATTACATTCATGGTTCTCTCTTTTGTAACCCTAAGAAAACAAGAGAGAATCCGAAAAACAAAAAAAAAATGACATGAACCCAACTGCATAATGTTGAACTCCCTGTTTGGGGAAGGAGATAGAGTGAGAAAACAAGAGAGAGAGAGAGAGAAGTAAGAGAGGATAGAGAAGGGCAATCAAAGGATCCTCACCACTGTGGGAGGAAACAAACTCAATTAAACAAGAGGGTCCCCTACACTTATATAAGGATAGAAAGCCTAAGAAAGTAAAATGACGATAATACCCTTATTTCTATAACAGATTTAAGCCTAGAAAGAACTATAACAGAGGTCATGTGATACCTCCGATTAGGCCTGAGAAGATTTGTTCCTTCTGAGATCGGCAAGTTCTCAGACTTTGATATCAAACTAAGATATGAAATATACTCATAGAAAGCAGGGCCGTGTAACATCATATGTAATCTTCCAGGAACCATGGGCCTCATCGCATTGCCGAGATTGGTTCCCAGATCTCTGCATAGATGATTAAGACGACATTAGTCAGACAGAAAATAAAAATACAGACAAATGGTTCTGTCCCACAGCATGATTTCCTGATTATTGTGAAACACCGTTTTTCAGAACTCTTAATTAAACAGTGCTTGGCCCAGAATAGTACAACACATATTTCAAGAACAGACGAATTTGAGAAATGAAATATGCAAATCAGCTCAATTAAACTCATGATTGAAGATGATTTGAAATATTTATTTCATACATTTCTAACTTATAACCATTCTTTTTCTCTAAAAAAAATAAATTGGCATTGCTCTTTTACGAAAAGCTAAATTTTAAGATATTAACTGAATACAATACAAAACTAAGAGGTACTAGACTAAAGATTAATTTCAGTAGGTCTGTCGATTTTTACCGAGATCAAGTGATGATTTTCATTTAAAACTTAAAAAAAGTTTTTCTGGAACATTTTGGGGCCAAAAGTGAAACGAAAAAATCCAGACCTGAAAGCCTTCTGCTGGAATCCTCTTTCTTTGAGGACAACCGAGATGACTTTTTTTAGAGAGAGAAGCTTTCCAACAGCCATGGAGCAAGTGCTGGCAGCCAACATTTCCTGCCCCAGATGAAGAGGACTTTCATAGCACAAAATTGATGATGGCGTCACTGTTTTTTTTGCATAGAAACAGAGACCGTGTTGTGCGAAAGTGGAGGCCATTTCCAAGTGTTCATCATAGAAAGAACTCGAACACGGGTCATCAGGGGGAGTCTCAGTTGAGTCTAGAACGTCCTGGAATAAAAATCAACATTTAAACAAAAAATTGAAATTTATAAATTTAAGAAGGTGCATGGAATGTTCTTACAGAAGTGAGCAGCTGACATCGCAGAAGCAGAATATCAGCATCAGAAATCAGGTGGGTCAGGCGGGAAGTAATATCTAAGATCCTGAAAGCCTCATTATGATCAAGAGAGGAATTTGATCTAGTAAGTTCTGGGCAGGAGCGTAGGCTTTTCCACTTTTGTACAATAGGGTTGGCTATCTTAGTGGGAGTAGAACTAGCAGTCGGCTTGATCAGCATGCTAAAACCAATACGACTGCTCTCATCCATAATCTCGGGGCCTTCATTTCGGTGAACTGAAAGCTTCTCTGCTTGATTTATATCTCCAAAGTTCATCCTTGTATCTTCATCAACAATTAATAGTGTTCTTCTCTCGTCACAATCTTTCGCTGCCCCAGAGTTAACGAGAGAATCTACCTCGTCACATTGAAAATCATCTCTGTTACTGATCTCAGTCTCCGGGCAAAAGGAGTTGTAAGTGTCACAGACGTGGGAACAGTTGGTAATTTCATCTGGCATCAATTTTGAAGATGTATCTTCGTCAGAGGAAAGTATTGTTTGATGAGTGCGACTTTTAAATCCTTCTGTGTAAGCCAATGGGGAACCTAAATCATCAGAAAAGGATTGGCCCTCATCTTTTGGAGGTAAACTTTCATCAGATGGGAAATAGGGGAAATTCATTGTGATTTGATTGTCATCACTGGAAGTCACGGCCTTTGAAATTTCCTCCTCAACTTTCAGTGCGAGTTGGCAGGGAATGGCCCAAGGAAGAACTGTTTCTAAGACCCAATGAGCTGCATCGAGATCGAACTGGAGAGGGCTGTACGTCAGTTTCATAATTCTGTCTACAAAACCAGAAAATATCCCAATCAATTACCGTAATTATATTTAATTTTTATATTTAATATTTCATTCACGAATAAAAAATATTAAATTTGAAACAGTGTCTAAGACCCAATGAGCTGCATTGAGATTGAACTGAAGAGGGATGTATGGCAGCCGCATACTTCTGTCTACAAAACCAGGGAACAGCCAAATCAACTACCCTCATTTTTATCTCATTTTTTTTAATATATCATTTACCAGAAAAGAACAGTAAATTTGAAAATAATATCAGCACAGGGTATGCATGCTTCTGTCTAAAAATATTGAGAAAGGATCAATCAACAACCGTCTCGTTATTTCACCTTTTTATTTTTATGCTTCATTTATCAATAAAAAACATAGAAACTGAAACTACTGTTCGACACAGAAATTGCAAGCTTCTGTCAACAACCCAGAGAACAGCCCAATCCATTACCATCACTTTTCATCTTATTTTTTACATTTCATTTCCCAGTAAAAACGTAAAAATTGAAATTACTATTCAGCACAGAGTTAGTGTGCTCCCTGGAACTGCTGTCTTCAGCAACTCACCGTAAGAAACCCTAGGACGGAACTCACATATTGGACAAACAACACATTTCAGTAAGTCTCCCTGGTTTAAATACCAGAGTGTTGTTTACACGCAGTGTGCCATTTGATGGGCCCACCACATATAAAAGGGAAAACAAAAAAAAAAAACAAAATAGGGAACATAACATATAGAAAGATTAAATAAAAGGGGCAGAATAGGAAAGTGTCCCAGCTGAAAGTTAGCATGCATCCGTCAACAAAGCCAGAGAAAGGCACACTCAACTACAGTCATTTTATTTCACTTTTTATTTATATAATTGAAACTACTATTCAGCACAGAGTTAGTATGCTTCTGTCCACAAAGCCAGATTACGGCACGATCAACTACAGTCATTTCATTTCATTTTTTATTTTAAACTTTATTTACCGGTAAATTAAACATTAAAAAATCGACACTACTACGCAGCACAAAGTTAGCATGCATCTGTCTACATAAGCCAGAGAAAGGCCAGATCAATTACCGCCATTTTATTTCACTTTTTTATTTTTACATTTCATTGACCTGTAAATTAAACAGTAAAATTGGAAATACTATTCACAGCAGAGATTGCATGCTTCTGTATTTAAGCCAGAGAATAGCCCAATCAAATGCCGTCATTTTACTAATAATAAACAAAAAAATAAATTTCAAACTACTATTGGGCAGAGACTTTGGACGGACCTGTTCCATCTTTTTCACCCTGGCACCAGAATTGGAGAAGCAGAACGGTCTTTCTTATGTCACCTTGGCACGTGATGACCAGCTGTTCCAACAACTGCTGCGGTATGTTGGTTCCTTCAGCAAAACAAACCTACAAGCCCCTCTGATTAGTTGAACACATATATGTACACAGAAATATCTCCATACAAGGGTAGAGATTAAACAAAAGACATACCATATGCAGCCGGGTGAGCAACTCTTCCTTGGATGGATGTGTAAATGTTGCGACTTGAGTGTCCAGTGCGTGATGTAGGCTTGTATGTTTACCTAGCAGGTTTTTATGTCAACATGATCAAGTGACACATTCAAGGTGGTGCTTATGGCAATATATTCAAAAGCAGTAAGCATTTTGGTAGAGACCTTGGTGTAGGTCTTTATCCAGGACAGCCTTTTGAGCGGGAAAAGAAACAATAGAGAGATTATAGAAGTATAGAAGAGGTGCAGCAGCGGCCATAAGCCCCGATCGGTACCTGCACCCCTTAGGGTGGATCCCCCCTTGAATCTATCAATTGTCTCAAACTTCTTGCCTGCCCTCCAAAGGGGAAGGCTAAATACGTTATAGGGGAAACTACCCTAATAATAAGAGATCGAAATTCCCCTAGTGGTCCAAAATAACAGAGACACCCTAATAGTAGTTGAGGATTATATCATACGAGAGAGAGGGTAAACTTACTATTTGTTGTCAATATAATGGGTCTCTTTGATGTCTCTGCCAGTTGCACAATGGTGCTGAAGAGCCCACGATCTTCATCAAAAGTAGCATCCACATCTTCAAACAGAATGAGATTCCTGTTCGAAACACGGCATGTAGAGCTTGGATTCTTAGATGAACTTCCGGGATCTTTAGGCTTAGCACCTTCGCTGACCATGGAAGCATTTTCAAGGCCTTTTCGGCAAGTCGATGACCCAAAATCTGCTGAGACCGAAGACGAGCTGAAAAAATCATCACCACCATGGGTTTATGTTGATTTATAAGAAACAAAACAGCAAACAACAAGAACTGGAAACAAACATCAGAAGATTCTGGAGGAAAAATCACAGGTATATCACATTTTGAGAAAAAAGAAAAATAAAAATAACAGTTTCTCGAGAAGGTGATCAATGCAAAGGTTCAAATGCTCCTAGGAACCTTAATCGTTAAGAAATATTTTGTGCATTGGTTTCTGTAAACAATGTACAAAAAAAAGGCAAAGTGCGGGTACATGACGATTGTGAATGAGTGAAATACTGTTGAAGAATTTGTGAAGATTTCCGCAGCAAAAAATAAGAACAAAATGATCAAAGCAACATAAAAAATATCAATTTTGTATGGTACGGATCAGGTTAGGCACTGTGGGCGGGCCGAGGTTGCACACGCTGTTCACTATGGCTGCACATGCTTCATCCTCCTAGGATGCATGAGTGGCCGCTGATGCCTGTGCCGTGGTACGCGGTTACTCCCTGCGGGGGGCAGGGCCACATCCTGCCAAAGGCTATGGCGCGTGGAAAGCCGAGATGGCTGTGGGGCCCTTGGCATGTCCCTGCGAGTTGTGCTGCAATGCGCAGGCACCAAGGCTTGAGGTGCTGAGCAAGGCGGCACTGTTGTGGACCAAAGCATTAGAGTTGTCAGCGCTGGTGCTGGAGGCGCGTGGAGCATCAAGGCTAGGCCCCAAACATGGTTGTGCTGCAGGTGGACATCGGGCCGTGTGGTACGCTGACCAGCCGACGCACCAAGGTCCATGGCCCATGGGCGTGGTGCACCAGCAGCTGGTGTTGGAGGCCCATGGAGCATCAAGGCTTGGCCCCAAACATGGTCGTGCTGCAGGTGGACCTCGGGCCGTGTGTTACGTCGACCAGCGGAGGCACCGGGGGCCATGGCCCATGGGTGTGCGGTACCCAGCTGGGGATGCACGCCTGTAACGGCAGTGCCCACATGCGCGTGCGCGTGGCTGCAGACCTCAAGGTGCAGGAGCGCCACTACCCAATGGCGCAGACTGAGCCTCCTCTCTAGATTCTAGTATTGGCCCTATGCCTTGTGTAATGGCTACGGCCACCGATGTGTCTTTACTCGTGCGGTAATAAAACACCTCAGTGTTCTGCTAAGGGCCTAGCCCTACCTCCTTCCTTAACCCCCAAGCAATCTCAAGCACTCTAAAAAACTTTCGCTGCTTAGGGCCTAGCACAAGTGAAGGCTGCCCGATGTTCCTGCTCAAGTGTTGAGTTTGGCGCGTGTGCAACCCGAGCATTGTTCTTAGCTCCATATTTGACCGCATGACACTAAGTCACACTTGTGCAAAATAAGCCATTAATTTTGTTCAGAGCCCAGTCCAAGTCGTGTCATGGGTCAAGGCAGCGCTAGAGAGGAGCAGACAAGAGGATCAGGGAAGAAGATGGTGAGAATAAAACTTTCTCATTAGGCAATGGCTTACAAGCCTGGCTTTCAAAGAATAATGTTAATGACCTTGCTTTAAAAGTAATTTCAAGATATATTGATAACTTGAGTATCAACCAAGACTTAATACAAGAAACAATATGATACTTCAAGAACTGTCCTCAAGAGTTGGATCAGCGAATGTTTCTAAAAATAGAAGTCGGTTACAAGAAAAATGATGTAATAGGAAAGTCAAGTAGACTACAATCTCCTCAAGAGTGTGATATAGTTAAGAGAGCTGAAGGTTAATGAAAGCCATATTGGTCTCCTCCCAAGGTTTGCAGAGGGTGAGCTGAATCGCAACTCCCTTGTTGACAACCCGGAGTATCTCCAACTCTTGCGAACTTCTGCAATCTTGAAAGGTGATGACCCCGCCAAAAGACAACTCTTCTCCTTTATTTATACCTAGTGACTCCCACTCAACTTTATTCGACGACAATATGTGCGGCGTCAGGTCACACATGTGAGGTGACAGCATCTCCTCTTAGTCTCATGATAGGTCCTTCAAGGGACCTCCTCACAAGGACACCTATATTTCATCTCAGAATATTTTCAAGTTGCATTAAATAAATATTCTGGACTTAAGATTGAGCAAACCACAAGTTATGCATAGTAATGATAATGTTGGAAAATATAAAGACCTACACGTCAGTGTCTAAAAGTCTACTAACTATTTTGACACGCACATGACCTAACAAAGTCTTATGCATTCAATGCTCTAAGTTTATTCATCAGCACAAACAATCAAAACCGAACACAACAAAGTCAGTCTAATTTTTCTACACAACATCCTAAGAGATAGCCTATGAAAGCTAAAAGAAAATTTTTACTCAAAAGTATGACTTCAAAGCATGAGATTTATGAAAAATCCCAGGATCATACTTTGGGGATTCTAAAAAGATGGTTCAAATGAAACGACATCTGTGAACAGGTATACTAACTCCAAAGTACACTCAAAAGATTGAAGTTAAAATTTTTAATCCACTAATACTCCGTACAGAGATTTTAAGAGTATAAGACAGGGGGACTTACCAAAGTTGTATTCCTTGAGAATCCACTGCCTCCCCAAATTTCTTCTTCATGTGTGCTCCATTTCTTACATCACATGCATTTACCTGTCATCGACGATTTCAGAACTCCTTGTCCGTCAAATATCATGTCCTTTTAAGTTCTATCAACAACACTAATGAGACTGGAATATTAATCTCTTAAAAAATGTTAGAATACAAAATACAATAAGTATAACTATATCATAATCAAGAGAGCAGGAATTAAAATTAGGGATTGAGCATTTGAGGTTGTACTTAACTCAAAAGAACTCAAATAGATGTTGATTCTAAGCTTTCTGGGGAAATGAATATTTTGAATAATGTAGACGGGATCGAAACATTCGTCACACTTAATAAAAAATGCCATGATATTTTTTTATATAACTTGAAATATCTTGTCAGCCAATATGACCAGATACCCCACAAAATATTAATTCTAACTCTAGTAGTTAAACCTATGGTTGATGAAGCCTACTGGATCAAGGAGCTATTTGAATCTGCAGATGGCAACAAACTATATCCACTCAATTTATGGTCTGTCATTCATTGTCTACGCTCTCCTCTTATCCATTTCTTTTGCATTCGTTAAATCAAACTTCCTTCATTCCAACAACAGATTAGATATCAAGTGTGAGGTTGTGTATTCAGGTATCAAAATATAAAATGAAAGACCAAAATTCCAAAAAGTTCCAAGTACCTCGATAATGTTAAACCCAAGTTCTCTTGCGCTAGCATAGACTGCGGCAGTCTTCCCACACTGGACAGAATAAGTCTTAAGAAATTAGAATGATTCCCAGTCAATACCTATTGATGAGAAAAGAATTAAGGATAGCGAGCGTAGTTATTACAATATAGGTTGCGGAGACACGATAATACAAACCCTAAAAGAAAGAACTGTTCTACATTTTTTCTTCTTAAAAAAACTGCTCAGCATTTTTGACGTCACATATACAAAAATATATTTTTTCTTCTTAAATCATCCTAAACCAGAGCCGTCACATGATAAGAAATTACAAGCAAGCACATGATAATATTATCAAAAAAGATAGTGATCTACTTGATGCTATAAATACACAGGATGATCGGAAAGGCTCCCCTTCACTCCCTTCAAAACAAGTATAATAGAAAATTCTCCATGTCATGAAGAACGCTGTCAGTTCAGGCAGCCTACCCTTTAAGCACAACCTCATCAAAATGCAACCCTATAGCCCATAGCAAGCTGCGATGCAAAGAAAAGCTGAGAGCAGTCTTCCTCGTCGCTTGTGCACATAGCGCATTTTGCCAGGGCATTTGGGAACATTCTTTTCCGAAAGACATGGGTCACATGCGCTGCCTACTTAGTAGACATCCAAAGATCTGCTCCTTATGGAATTTTCTGCTTCCATATAAGTCTACATAAGTTGACAGTTGGCGGTTCCTTCATCAATCCAGCTCTTGTCTTCATGTAGGCATCCCGGATAAAAAAGGAGATGCATCTCCACTCACATCCATCATGTGTCTTGCTCAGATATCTGACGTCAAATAATGACTACTGCATGCTCAATAACTCAACCACCTTCTGGTCTGACAGAGCACCCTCAAACATTGAATTCCATGTGCTATCCTAGCGCTCATTAACCGGGCATGATGATTCCATGCAAGGGCAAAAAGCATGGAAACGTCTCCCGTAGGATGCATTGAACTGGCTGGTCATCTCACCAATACCGCAATTAGGAGCCATCCCCAAGTTTGGGACCAAACAATTCAGAGGTTCAGGGTAGATCTGTCAGATGGCCAGTCAAAAGAAGATTCTCCTCTGACGTGAACCGCCTGTCTCTCCCAATTCAGCCTCATGCCATAACTGCCCTTCAAGGCTTTCATAACCAGATCCCATCAATCCACGGGTCTGCAAACTACATCCCATGAGACTAAGGGCATCCCCCTTCCATTTCCCAACTCAGATCATTTCCAAAAGGACCTCCTAATCAAGCCTTCCAACTATTGGTAGCTTATAGACCAATGGGTAGAGTATAAGAATTGCCGAACACACCTGATTGAAGCATTAGCAAGTGGCCCCCTTCAACAAGACTCTGTTCTGAATCACCGGAGCCATCTGTGGTCAAAAGCAATCCCGACATAAATGGCAGGCCTAAATAGCACACTGATAATCAATCGATGGCTGTCCCCAAAATTCCAGAGAATAGGGACTTCTCCTCTTATTAAAAGGTCCAGAATGATGATTCCAGCGGTCTGCAAGAGCTCCACCCACTGCTCGGGTCCCAAAATATTCCTAATTCCTCACCTGGACCTTTAATATTTGATTAAAGCTCTTGTTTGCTTGACCCTCTTTCAATCACATTTGCCGCAATCTGTCTTCAAATGCAGCTCCATTTTCTTGTCTTCATCTATTTCCAATCATTTATCTTCTATGCTGTACAATTCCTTTCCTCCTAATAAGCCATCATTTTGCATTGGGTTAGATTCCTCATGACTTTGCTTCCTGACCCAAATAAGATGCCTTCGCAGCCTGGCAACTTTTCTGGCCAGCCTCACTGTTGCTATGCCTTACCCAGACTGTGATGACCATTGCGACGCCATCTCTTCACTGAAACCCATTGCTGGCAGCCAGAATCTATTCAGCTGGCAAAATGTAGATCGGCCCAGTCATTCATGTGTCTGCCGGAGTGGTCCAACAGCAGCCAAGGGACTATGGGAGAAAGGAAAGTGAGATAGATTAGAAAAAAAAGGGAAGAAATGCATTTCATTCATCAAAGGACATGCCATGAACATTTATAATGCTTGATACGACTCAAAGCACCTTTTCAATGAAACTTTTCAGGGAAATCCTCGGGTCATGGAATAAGCAACTTCCGGAATTCCGAAGAAAGTTTCTTCTCTCCCTTATCCCTTGGCATGCCATAATCTCCATCAGTAATCTCTCCTTTTTATAGAAAACAACATTAAACCAATGATCTCCCCATCAATGTCCTTCTGTAATATTCTTAACAACAAGGTGTACGCGTAAGTCCGCAAACTTCTTCTTGCTTACATTGTAAACCTTATGGATAATGAATCCAGGCTGCTGGGTACATTCATCCAGCTCTTTGACGGGTAAGACAGTGAGATTTTGCTCAATCATCTCTGGTGAAACCAGAACAGTATCACTTAGCTCAAAGTGAAAAACTTCAGAAGTGAACATGGTATACACATAATATTCTATCATCTCCCGTTGGAGACCTTCACTGTGTCTTCGATTGGCTTGGCATCATTCTTGGTACTTCCATTGATCTCAGCTGTATCATCCTTCTCATGTCACACTTGAGAAGCCGATAGTCATCAATCAAAAAAATACATTTTCTCACGTGGTATGATCTCATCTTGTAGTGATATCCACATATCTTCATAACTCAGTCAAGAAATATTCCTTCTTGATGTGATGGAGAATGATGCCAAGTCAATCGGAGACATTGTTAGGTCTCCAAACAGAGAAGAAAAATGAAGTGGCATTATGAAGATTCTAAGTACAATGGTTTTCACTTCGAATTAGTTGATACCTTGCTGGTTTCACCAAAGATGAAATACCCGTCAAAGAGCTGGATGAATGTACCCAGCAGCCTGGATTCATTATCCATAAGGTTTACAATGTAAGCAAGAAGAAGTTTGCGGACTTACGCGTACACCTTGTTGTTAAGAATATTACAGAAGGACATTGATGGGGAGATCATTGGTTTAATGTTGTTTTCTATAAAAAGGAGAGATTACTGATGGAGATTATGGCATGCCAAGGGATAAGGGAGAGAAGAAACTCTCTTAGGAATTCCGGAAGTTGCTTATTCCATGACCTGAGGATTTCCCTGAAAAGTTTCATTGAAAAGGTGCTTTGAGTCGTATCAAGCATTATAAATGTTCATGGCATGTGCTTTGATGAATGAAATGCAGTTCCTCCCTTTCTCCAAGATCTCTCTATCTTGTCTCTCATATATCTGTGTGAATCAATAAGAGGAGAGTCTTGTTCTTCATACATATGATAAACAAACTACTTTAAATCAGGAAACACTGTCAAAGATCGAGCTGCAAAAAAAATGCTTTAATTCTTCTACTTCAAACTCTCACAAATGGCAGCAAGTTGTCAATTGATTCAAATCCCAGAGTCAAGAAGCCACTTTTAATTTAAATCAGCATTAAGTAATCATGCAACAATGTCATGCTCTGGAATTACAGGATCATCTAATTCAAAACAAATAAACAAATGAAATTCTTTGAAAAAAAAACAAATGATGCAGCCATAAGTACATACTCCAACAGGGCCAGTAACTACAAGAACATTTCTGAGCGGATATTCATCATCACTTTGAGAGTCTGAGTAGCTGTCAGACGATATTTCTTCAAAGTCGTTGTCATTCTCTTTGATATCTGCGTCAGTGCATTTATAACTTATAGAGCCTTTAGCTGTTTGAGAATTCCTTTCTTTCCATGATGTCAGCCATTCGACAAGAAACTTGACAGAGTCAATGTTTCCACAGACCTGTGAAAACGAAATTATTCAAGAATACAAATATGACCTCACATCAAACCAGCCAATATTGATCAAAGATGCCATTTGTGGACAAAAAATACATTAGTACCTCTGCCGCACTTTTGGGCCTGTATTTCTTTGTCCACACATGACTTTCACCAAAGCGGTCCAATAGGTGCAGTGACACACTGAAAATGATGTAAAGTTGGAGTCAATATTTTTTCGTGAGATCAGTGAAAATGTAAACGAGCAAAGGCATATACTGACAAGTAAAAAAACAGTTACTACTGACCCCAAAGAACAAGAAACCCTTATAAAAAAATTAAGTTTATTATAAGCTTGGGAAATAATGAGAAACACAGTTCTTTTGAAAGTTTCTCCAATGATGTTTATCAATGAACCTGGACAAGAAAACCGAAGAAATGACAAGTGACTGTCAGATAGTTAAGTACGTCTCAAATCACAACTAAATATCTATTTTCAGTAGCACACCATAGCACCATGAAGCTAATTGAATGCATGGTGAAAAGAAAATCTTATAAAAAATGCATGTGAACTGCGTATGAATAACTCATCTTCCAACATTGACCCCGACACTTTTCAAAAAAAAAAACATTGACCAAGACACTATTACTTCCTTGAGCACTAGGGTATGCTGTTCAGAACATTCAACTAATGGAGGTCGCCTTAGGAATCCTTTGCTCTGGAAGCTCAATAGGAAGCTTGAAATCTCTCTGACATAAAGGGAACAAGGATCTTTGTGACAGTAAGAGTTCTTAAACCCCAGAGACACCACCAACTATCAAGAAACTTTGACTCAAAGAAAAACTCAACAGTTGACAAGAGTGGGAGAACCCACTTTAAAAAGAGTACTTGATGGGCCCACTGCTTTTGTTAAATAAATAAATACTCTGTATTGGCCCAAGTTGGGCCCGCATGGTTACACATTGACTAGGGGTACGAATTAATAAGACTCAAACCGACACCCTCTTTTCAAACTCCTGCACTAGGCAGACACATTTGACATAAGGCAAATGCAATCGAACCTACCCTGATGTCTTGCAAAGTAGGTGTAAAAAGAAGGGCCAATGCTGCTATTTATCAATCTATCCTAAGTGATCCATCTAGGTAACTGGTATTTAGACCAGTCTCGTCTCTGCATTCAACGAGATTCTTCTGTAAAACCCAAAACCATTCTCACAGCCAGTTAAGCACAGTGCTCTAACAATGCCTAACAGTTATGTTTGATTTCTTTCACTTTCCAACAGATGACTACCATGTTTGCATCATAAACATTGCAGATGACAGTGTCACGACACCAACATCTACTTACACGAGGGAGGGATTGAAAAACAAGAAGCAGACATCAGAGTTGGGAGAGGAAGGAAATAGAGAGACACATGAGCAACATAAACCAGTTTAAGAAACTGTAACTGACTTACTGTTAAAACAGGAAGAAAAAATTAACAGGAGAAAGGATTCGGGGTTATCGGGAGTTAAATAAGTCTTATCTGGAGAATGGGAGCTGCATTTGGCTCACGGTTTTGCAGGCATAATGTGATCAAGAATTGGCGTAAACCTATTGTTATCATTGTGGGATCTTATACTCAGAGGCAAGGAAGAATGACCTCACGCTATGATTAATCTTATCCATGTTTTTGACTTTTGGATATTTGAGATACATGGTAATAATGGTGCATAAACACAAGTAGAAGGCGCCATAACACCCATAGAAACAAAACTAAAACTCGTTTTGTAAAAGTCCATTTTCCAGCCAGAAATAATTAAAGAAAAGAATGCATCATCAACCAGAAGCACTAAAAAACCATAGGTGGTATAATCGCTGACCTTTTGTGGCCAAACCCATCTTTCAACTCATTCTTTAGGTTATGTTGAGAAATAATAAGCGGGGAAGGTAAAGCTTTCTCGCTTTGGTCTTCTGACTGAAAATTGAAAGAATATTTATTTATTCATCAGAAACAAGAAAAGTAAAAAAAATGTTCAACCAAGGATAGAAATACCACTTTAAAGCTAGAAGGCTTCCTCTCACTTGATCCACCTCTATCTTCTAAAAAACTGCTGGTAAACTCGGACCTCCCCGAAGGGTCCATCACCTGTATTAGTGATTTTTCTGAATGGGATGTTCTACAATGAAGTATATTGTCGCCGCGAACATTTAAGGATGAAATGGTGCCATCAAATTTCAAAGGACCAATAGGATCATGAACAAAGGTTACGACATTGCTTTGTTCCACAACACTTTCGAGGTTTAGTAATGATTTGTCACAGATTTCCCAGCGTCCCCAGTCAAGTGAATCAAATCTCTCCTGCAGTATTTCCACCACTTAGAATTTTTTAATGAAAAAATCAGACGGGATGGTCTGACAGAAAAAAAGAGCTAACCTCAAGTTCTTGAAGCATCACAGAGACATGAATAGGGGGGCAAGAAGAGATCATCCCACCCGTTGCTTCAGAGTAGTCCATTTTTATTGCTTTCAAAATTGGCAAAGACTCCACAACCTTTTTAGTTCTTCTTTGAGAGAAAAATGGATGAATTACCTTTATCCCTTCCGAACTGACTCCACCGTCCTAATGAGAGAGTTAAGAAGGTTAGATATCACGATGATACTGAAGCTCCAGGCTATCATTCATGCGAATGGCAAACTCAAATTTTCCACCATATAAAAAAAGATAACAGCTGAAGATTCATTTTGATATACTTGCATATGGGAAACCCCTATTCCAGGTGTTTCTCTACGTTGACATACCCATGGGCTTGGCCCTTTGGGACCTTTGCCCACCCCTCTCTCATTCTCTGTGCTCTCACATGAAGTTACATTCTTAGCGATCAAATCGGTGGTCATGGTATCTTAGTATATCTAGTTGTCAAAGGGATACTCATAATGCATTTAGAAACCTTCTCGTTAACAGCATTATTTTCACCATTAAAGAGGATGTTGAAGGCTTGGAAGCCCAGAATAGAACAATCAAGGTCCAGGAGGAGGAGAAGAACACGACAGAAGACCAGATCATGGTGGCACATATCTCCCTCTGTCAACTCGATCTGAGAGAGAGGAATGAGGATCTATGAGAAGGGAGGAAGAGGGAGGAGCTCCATCCCTGGGGGCGGCGCCTGACAAGGAAGAGAAACCAACAAAAAAAAGGAACTCACGCTTAGTCGGCTAGGGTTTGGGGCCTTTTAAAGGCCCCTACATCAAGTTCCCACGTGGGAGTCACTTAATGAGACTCCCACGTGGAGAATTCATTTAAAGAGGCTCCCACGTGTGAACCTCATTAAGTGATTCACACGTGGGGGGGGCCTGAGAGCAGTCCTCCGAGAGTATTTCCTGTGTGTGTGTGGGCCACTTATACTGTGTGTGGCCCACACTTACAATAGAGGAGCCAGTGAGAAGGAAGAGTCTCCCTTGTGGGCCACTTATAGAGTGTGGCCCACTTACAATGGAGACGAGAGAAGGAGAGAGAGATGTCTTGAGAGCTCCAGTTCAACACCCTCAACATGATGTAGTCTAATACAAATTATCGACATTGAAATGAGAGGCTATTTGACAGATTCAAATTGTTTTTTGGTAGATTCAGAAATCGGCCTTATTGACAGTGGGGTCACTCACAACGTGCTTTGTAAAAGCCTCCAGCAGCTTTGCAAAAGGCTGCAAGATAACCATGGGCAGTGGTCAGACTGTTCAAAAGATTGGGATATGTGCAGATGTCAAGATTATTCTACAGGGCATTTAAAATTTTCAGGATATCTTTCTATCAGAATTACCTAACATACAGGTAAGATTGAAGATACGATGGCTGGAGACTTGGAACGGACTTGTTTACATTTCAATTTTTACTGATCTTTCAAGATGCTGGGAAAGTGGGTCGGTCTGAAGGGAGATCCCCATTTAAACATCTGCCATTATCCTAAAAGAAATAGATGAAAGGAGCTAAGAAGGCCCAAGAGTGCCTTTGAAGTGACATCTCTTCTTCAAATGTTGCACCCAATGACTAAGTGATTGACACAACTCTAACCTATATCAAGAACGAAAATCCAATATCAATGAGACTGCAACAAAATAATAGCCACAAGATCCTATTCAGGAGGAACGATAGATGGTGATCAGGAGAAGATGAAGAAAGACCGATGGTAAATTAAAGAGAGGATGAGGAAAGACGGAACAGATAGAAAGTGAAGCATCATTGAATCAGAGTAGGTTCTCTGACTTAGGAGGAACTCCCCCTGCCAGCCCAAATCGCTTCTGCCACTCAACTTTATGAAAGTGTCCAGCTACCTTCTTGGAAAGGTCAAGCCTATTATTTGTAAGCGCTCTCCAGAGCCCTCTCTTATTTGAATTGGCACATGGGCCTTATTGGGCACTTTTGGTGATCTGCCTCTTCTTCACTCTTCGGTGGGACATTGGCAGGTCCTTATCAGTGATCCCCAAACCCCAGGCTTTGGGAGATCTGGGAGAGGAACTGCAAAGAACATTACCAGCAGTATTCCAGCTTCCCAAAGGCTTGCCCCCGTTACGATCTACTCCCTCTAGTAAGCCCACTAGGGGCATTATCTTCTTTTTCTCCATCTTGCATTTCCCTTTACATATGTAGCCCTCATTGTTGGAGGGCAGGACATGAATCTACAAGTTAGTGTTTCCTCTCTGTAGCTCCTCTCTCTCTCTTGACAACGTCCACTCAACGGAGCCCCATTTCCTCCAGCGACGCCCACTCCACTGCTCCTCCACCGCCCTTGTCCACTCAGCATTGTCCACTCTGCCAGGGTCAGCCCTTCACTATACGATCCCCAGCAGGGACTGTATCAGCCCCCTATGCAAAAGTGGATCATTCTATCCACCAGATTCCGCACACCAAGACCATCGATTTGAGGCCCTATTGCTATTCACAGCTCTATAAGAATGAGTTATAGAGTTTCATCCTAAAGCTACGCAAAGCAAGAATTAAAAGGCCCTCATCATGCATATTTCTCTGTCCCAGTTGAGACTGTTGGAAAGCGAAACCTGCTTATCTAAAGTTTAAGAAGAGTGTCAGCCAGTTCAAATTTCATATGCCTTACCATTCCCCATGTTCTCTATCGGAATTATTTCGTTTTCCCTTTATTTCTAAAGATTGTAAACCTGGCCTTATGAAATCAGAGCCATTGGATCCCCTTATATCTTTTAATCCTTGTGGAGTCTACTTAGACCCAGCTCACATAACCCATACATAAACATGGGAAACCCTGGTGAATGAATCAATCCTTTTTTGGTCACATTTTCTCCAGCCATTGGCTAGGGTTATGCTAGGTAAGGACCAGACAATCACATGGTATCAGAGATGTACAGAAGTCTCTGCTGCATGTCATCATTGACAACGACACCACAGAGCTGCTACACACCATGAATCTACGTGTTCGAGATACAAACTGACAAATCAGTGAGTATCTTTACCAATGCGAACTATGGAGGGTTGATTATGAAGTGGAGGTCAAAATCAGGGTATTAGTGCTATGTTGGGGGTAACCTGGCCTCATGGATAATTAAGAAGCAGGATGTGCTGGCGAGACCCAGTGATGAGGCAGAATCCAGAGAAGTTGCCAAATGAATATGTGAGGCTCTATGGGTCCCTTGAAGATTTGAAAATGCATACCAGGCTCTGACTTGACAGAACAAAACATGTAAAAGAGACGTATTTATCTGGGAAAGATTGATTTTAGAATCATTGAGATGAAGTGTGTATGATCTCTTCACCAAGTGGCTAATTTGTCAGTGAAGAGTCCCCCTGGCCTTACTTTCAACAGGCTAATCAATTGTAACCAACCCAAAAGTTACTCGTACAAGAAAGAATAAGGCATGTGGTTGGAAAGAAAATTGGGAGAGATCACACGTGCAAGGACATGTGGGGAGTCAAACTGTAGAACAGCAGAATTCGGAGGAGAGAGAAAGTCTAGAGAGAGAAAGTAGAGAGAGAAAGAGAGTGCACAAGGGTTGGGGCTGAAAAGGTGACTTTTACTGCACTGAAGTTCCCCTTTTATACAAATAAATCCAGGGTCTAAAAGACCCTTTCACAAGTAGTTAGGAGGCTTACTTGTAAAACAAGTAATCCTTTACTTGTTTTACAAGTAAGCTCCAACGGCTACCTTTTTGAAAAGGAGCCGTTGGAGGGCCTGTCCAACAGCTATTTTAAATAGCCGTTGGACTCTGGGCCTGTCTAGGACAGGCCCAGACCATATCAGGTCCACTAAGGGCCTGATATCTCCGCCCCTAGTGGGCCTTCACTAAGGGACCCTTTATAGGCCCTTAGTGGGAGAGTAATGGTCCTTAAGGGACCATTACAGGGCTGCTAATGGGCCTTCCAGTGGTCCATTAGCAGTCTTCTAGAGGTGTTAGCAGTTTCATTATCAGCCTAGAGTTAGTTTATTACATTTACATGGCCTTAGGCTCATAGTTAGTACAACATAACTCAACACAAACAAGTACACTACCGAGGCTGTACTGGTAGTGGAGGTCGGGGCCTTCTTGATTCTTCAGAAGGAGAGCTCCAGGGGGAAAAGGGGCATTGGACATTTGGCTGGTAATTTGTGAGCAGGAGATCTGAGGAGATGGTGACTGCATTCAACAGGATAGCTAGGGGAGACGCGTCTGGAAGAGAATTATGCACCAATCTGCGAGATCAGCATTGCAACCATTTATTTGTGTGTTTCTTTTCAAGACTTCTGTTCTTGATTTGGTTGGGACAATATCATCAACATACTGGGGGATAAAAAGTATCTATTGACAAGCTTGAAGTGGGAGTCAGCTTGTTCAAGTTGCATATGTCTTACCTTTCCTCATGTTCTCTACCAGGGCTTGTTTCGCTTTTCCTGTATTTCATAATATTGTAAACTTAGTGTGAAACCTCACGATGATGCCAGTAGACAGATTGAGAGAATAAAAAGGAGAACGATATATTTGTATGAAAAATCATTCGAGAAGATTACAACAAGTACAATCGAGCTTTTATAGTCGTGTACACAAGGAGGGATGACCGTTGGAGTCCAACGGTCATCTCTTAATGGGCCCACGTGAGATGGGCTGGACTAACACCCCCCCTCAAGTTGGGTATAGATGTTAAACATGCCCAACTTGGACACCAAAGCTTGAAATTGTGGGCCTGGTAGGCCCTTCGTGAAAATATCAGCTACTTGCTCCAGCGTTGGGATGTGATGGGGAATAATAAACCCATCATCGATGCTCTGCTTAATGTAATGACGTGCCACGCGTGCATGCTTGGTCCGTTCATGCTGGACGGGGTTCTTGGCCATAGCAATAGCAGACTTACTGTCTGAATAAAGATTGAGCCCCGTACCAGGAAAAAGATGTAAGTCTTGTAGAATATCCTTGAGCCACATGCCCTCACACACTCCCTTCATTAAGGCACGAAATTCAGCTTCAGCACTGGAGAGAGATACTTCCTTCTGCTTTTTACTTCTCCAGGTAACGAGGTTACCTCCAATAAAACTGCAATACCCCGTGGTGGACCGACTATCCTCAAACGACCCTGCATAATCAGAATCGGTATAGAGAGCCACAGTGGGTTCTCCGCCCGTCCGGAACAGGAGCCCTTGGCCAATAGATCCTTTAAGACAGGCAAGAATGCGATCGGCTGCTCGTTGATGGGACTCCCGAGGGTCACTCATAAACTGACTCAAGGAGTTAACAGCGAATGCAATATCAGGGCGAGTATGGTTGAGATACAGCAGTCGCCCAATAAGTCGCTGAAATGACGCCTTGTTCACTGGGGCATCTTGACTATGCTGCTCAGCCTTTAGCTTGACATTGATGTCTACTGGAGTACGGCTGGACGACAGTCCAATTTACCGGTTTCCCACAGTAGATCAAGAATATACTTGTGCTGGGACAGAACGATTCCAGTCTTAGAATATGCCACCTCAATGCCCAAGAAATAGGTAAGTAGGCCAAGTGCTTTAATATCAAAAGAGCTAGTGAGGTGTGCTTCAAGGCTCCGAATTTCGTCCACATCGTTTCCTGTGATTATAATATCATCAACATAAACAATAAGAATAGCGATTTTCCCGTGAGGACTATGCTTGATGAATAACGTGTGGTCGCCTTCACTCTGGAAGAAACCGGCAGCCAGCATGGTTTGAGAGAATTTTCCGAACCAGGCGCGAGGGGATTGCTTGAGGCCATATAGAGATTTCTTAAGGTGACATACATCGCCTGAATTGTGACTCAGAGAATAGCCGGGGGGTGGTGACATGTATACTTCCTCTTCCAAGTCGCCATGTAAAAATGCATTTTTGACATCATATTGAAACAACTTCCAATCAAAGAGCGCTGCCAAAGCAATTAACACACGAATTGTATTCAACTTTGCCACCGGAGCAAAGGTCTCAGTATAATCAATACCATAGGACTGGGTATATCCTCGTGCGACCAGGCGAGCTTTATACCGTGCAATAAAGCCATCAGAATGGTATTTGATAGAGAAAACCCATCGACTACCCACCACCTTCTTGCCAGCTGGTAGAGGACACATTTCCCATGTAGAATTTCGCTCAAGTGCTTCCATTTCCTCATCCATAGCTTGTTTCCATTCAGTTGACCGCAGGGCTTCGTTGACTGTTTGTGGGACCGTCACGCTCAATAAGGCTTGAATCACTTTATTATACCGGGAAATTCGATTATATGACACATAGTTTCCAACAGGATATCGCTTTGTTTGTGTGCATGCTCGGACACCCTTGCTGACGACGATAGACCAGCCATTGTTGCTAGGAGTGTCGGCACACACCGCGGCATCAGTGCTTGTATTGAGATCTGAGAGATTAGGTTGTTCTTCCTCCGAAATTGGGCAGAGAAGCGGATCTGCAACGGGCAGTAGACTCGTGTTGAGTGGTGCAGAGAGTGCCAGCTGTTCATTGTCACTCGTCAACACCTCCAAGTCGAGATTCCCATCGGACCGGCTTTCTGCGTCATAAAACATCCGTCCCTTGTCAAAGGCGACGTCTGCTGTAGTGTAGATCCGCCTTGAGTTGGGATGATAACACCTATAACCTTTTTGAGTCGATGAATACCCCAGGAAGAGACACTTGAGTGCCCTGGGATCTAACTTTCCTGCATGGTGAGCATGTACATATACGACGCAACCAAATATCTTGGCGGGCAAGTTAGTCTTTAAACACAAATGTGGAAATTCTGTAGACATAAGATCAATAGGAGAAGAGAAATTTAAAGTTTTGGACGCGGTGCGATTTATGAGGTGAGTGGCCGTGGCAACAGCTTCACTCCAGTACTGTTTGGAGCAGTTTCGTTGGAACAGAAGAGCTCGAGTTGTGGACATAATATGACCAATTTTCCTCTCAGCAAGTCCATTCTGCTGAGGAGTGTTTACACAAGAGGACTGCTGTACAATTCCCTGATCCCCTAGATATGTTATGACCTCTCCAGAAAAGTATTCTTTGGCATTATCTGTTCTGAGAACCTTGATCTTTCTATTAAACTGTGTATGAATCATCTCGCAAAAAAGTGTAATGACTGATGGAACTTCAGCTTTTGATTTCAGCAGATATACCCAGGTATATCTAGTGAAATCGTCGACAAATAAAATGAACCACCGGTGATGAAAGAGACCCGTGGTGGAACACGGTCCCCATACATCACTATGGACACATTCAAATGCAGCGGAAGATCGATGATTCGAAGGAGGAAAACTCGTTCTTTTGTGTTTGGCAAATTGACATGACTCACAAATCAGATTGTCCACAAAAACTCCCTTAAACAAGTTGGGGTATACATGTTTCAAAAGATAGAATGAGGGGTGCCCTAGTCTTCAATGAAGGAGGATGACCCGCTCTTCACTTTGGGTGTTGTATGCCATTTTTCGATGATCACCCTCCTCCAATCCGTCTAGTAGGAGAAGGCCCCCTTCCCGTCTAACAGATGAAATCTTCTTCCCGGTGTCCTTTAAGCACAAAAAACAGGAATCGGCATCAAGAATGAATCTCAAATTAGTATCAACAACTAACTGCGTTAGAGAGAGTAAATTTGCTTTTAAGTCAGGTACGTGTAAAACTTCCTTTAATTGCATTCCCTTAACAAAGACGGTCCCCCTTCCTTCTACTTTTAAAATCCCACCATTAGCAGTAAAAACTTTATGACCACTAGAAACCGGTTCATATGATTTAAACAGGGATTTTTGGGGTGACATGTGATCTGTCGCCCCTGAATCCAAAATCCAAGATGATGATATGGAACTTGTATGATTATGAGTAGTAAGTGCAAGGTGTTTACCTGATCTGACCAGTGACGTGGAGCTCATCTTCTGCAAAATTTTAGTCACTTCGGATTGGATGATTTTCTGAATCTCGCCCCCGTCATTACTCATCTTGGTGGAGGGATCGCTCCCTTCACTCGCAACATATGCCTTCTTCTGGTCTCTAGGTATCCAAAGGCCTTTCCGGATCTGCTCCTCCTTCCAAGCCAATTTTTGGCAGTCCTTCTTTACGTGGCCTTCCTTCCTACAATAGCCGCAAACTGGTGGGTCGGGAGGATTACCTTCTTTAGAATTTGCTTTAGGTGCTTGCGTAGTAGGTGCTTGCGTGGTAGAACTTGTGGTATTCCGTGGTTCACTCTTTTTTGCTAGGTGAGCTACAGAGGGCTGAGGAGTGGGCTCTTCGTCCTTGCATATCAATTTTTTCCATCGCTCTGCCCCTTGTAGTTCAGAGATAGCCTCTGCCAGTGTTGGAAATCGTTCCCGATGGAGTAGTTGGCTCCGTAAAGTTTCATATTCTGGATTTAACCCCATCAGAAACGTAAGTGTTCTGAATTTGACTTCTCGCAGATAGGAGGGGGAGTTTTTATCTCCTGTAGGCCACAAGACATCCAGTTCCCTCCAAATAGCTTTGAGCTTTGCCGAATATGAAGATATAGACATGCTACCTTGCTTCAGTGTCCTCTCTTGTTCCCGGAGATCAAAGACCCGAAAGTCGCTATGAGTTTCTGCACAAGATTTATTGATCTCTTCCCACAAATCGCGAACACAATCTATGAGTAGATAATCGTCCCTTTGTTCTTCTTCCATATTTCGTATCATCCAGTTGACTATTAGCGCTTCTTCTGACTCCCAGATACATGATTTTGGATCATCCTCTGAGGGTGCATCTTCTGTCAGATGTTTACCCAAATATGCAGCTTTAAGTGATCGTTGAGCAAGCATAACCCATTTTTGACCATTCACGCCGTTGTATTTCATATCCAGATCAGGTAGAATCACCCTGTTCTGGATTGTAATATCAGTCTCCTTGGAGGTCGAACTTTCAGCCTCCTTTTCCAACATCGTTGATCGGGTTTTACCACCCCTCAAGCTTGCTTAACTGATGAATAACACAAGTAAGAGTCACCGACCTGAGTTATGAGTCGAGTCGATGCTTGCCGAATGAATACGACACAATGTTGTTGATTCTTCTCTTGAGATGAGACTATTGCCGAATGAGTACGGCCCCAATGAATAATCCCGTTTTGGGATAGTTCAATAGACTAATAGGAGAATACCCAATAGAAGAATCCCGTTTTTGGAAGAATGCCCAAAAGAAGTATTCTTGCCCAAAAGAATGCCCAAAAGAAGGGACGCCCGACAGGAGGAATATCCAATAGAGGGAACGCCCGATAGAAGGAACGCCCGATAAAAGGAATACCCAATAGAAGCAATGTTCAGACTTCGCCAAGCTTCCCCCCGGGAGAGAAAAACAGGTCGGGCTTCGCCGACTTTTCCTGCCAAGAAGGTCCGGCTTCGATGATCTTTCCCGCTGAGGAGAATAGGACAAGCTTTGCCGGCCTTCTTCGCCAAGAAGAGGAGAGCTGACGTTTATTTCCCGTCGAGAGGGCTTCGCCGAGAGTATCCTGCTTCGCCGATTTTTCCCGTCGAAAGGGCTTCTCCGACCTTTCACGCTGAGAAGAATCGAGCGAAACAAACACGACCTTGCCGGTCTTCTCCACCGAAGAGTGGAAACCTAACTTCGCTGCGGATCAGCGACAAACTTCACCAAATGTTGTTTTTTCTTTCCGCCAATTTCAAGATTGCTCTGATACCATGTGAAACCTCACGATGATGCCAGTAGACAGATTGAGAGAATAAAAAGGAGAACGATATATTTGTATGAAAAATCAGTCGAGAAGATTACAACAAGTACAATTGAGCTTTTATAGTCGTGTACACAAGGAGGGATGACCGTTGGAGTCCAACGGTCATCTCTTAATGGGCCCACGTGAGATGGGCTGGACTAACACTTAGACCTAGCTCATACAACCCCGATTGATGCACGGAGAAACCAAGTGAATGAATCATTCTTTCTCATATCATATTTGTCCCAGCCAGTGGTTATCTGATATGATCTTCAATCATATCTGTAATTCTTGGCCACGAACAGACTCTTGAAAACTTCAATTCTAATAGTTTCAAGCAGTACTGAAATTGTCGATCGATCGAGAGGTGTGGCAGGAAGGAAAGAGAAGAAGAGTATCCAGAGAGAGAGAGAAGAGGAATTGCCGCAGCTGATCTCCTGACGCCGACGTCTGATGGCTGACAGGAATTCTGCAGCAGCGGATGAGAGAGGACAGGGAGGAAGGGTCAAGAGGGAGGAAGAAGAGAAGCAAGAACTGTAACAGAATAGCGGAAGGGAACTCACAATGACTTCTTCATATCCTTTTGGTGCTTTCTTTCCTTGTATTTATACTTCTCCCAAGTCATGGGCCTGGGCATCCTTGGGTTGATAGAAGGGCCTAGATATGGTACCGGGGCGCCGTTTAGCGTACCTTGTCGGTATCTAATACTGTAAACTTAGACCTAGCTCATGCAACCCCGATTGATGCATGGAGAAACCAAGTGAATGAATCAATTTTTCTCATATCACATTTGTCCCAGCCAGTGGTTATCATTACACTTGAGGGGGACTAGGTAATCACAAAAAGAAGTTTAGCCCTCCCTAAAGGCTATAGCTTTTAACACAGATGTAGCACTAGGAAGGCTGCAACTAGCAAAAGCAGAGGAATTATTCCCCACATATTTCTGCTGGGACAACAACCTCCGTTTATAATTTTTTATTCACTCATGAACGGGTCTGGTCACCACAATCATTGTATTAAACTCATGATCTGGCCTGGTAGATCCAATCATGATATTGGGCTAGCCATACACGTCACATGTCTCTGGCTATTTACATAGCATCGTCGACTGATACAAGTCATGGATAAGACTCTACAATGTCTAGAATACCGTTGTTGATAATCCTTCACTCCAACAACATCTGGGTTCTGAAAAAAAATGTAATATACCAAACATGGTAAATAACCCTTACACCTCTTACTAATGCTACAGAATGTTCTTATAATTTATCGCCAGTACCTGGTATAAGAGAAGTGATTTTAAATCCAGAGGTTGATCATACCCTGACAACTTTACATAAGGCAGAGTTTAGTTTTTTGGGATGATATTGGAAAATCTGGTACATAAGTCACCCTTGCGTCACTCTACTTATAACCACACACCAACCAATTTAATAAAGGACATCATATCTAATTCAAGTTCCATCATTCCATATGAAATGCCGATCCATGAAGAGAACAAAAATATTTTCACCAAAGGTTTTAGCCAATTGAAAAACTTTTCCATGAATTGACGATCTGCTTTTACCTGGTTTTCTACTCTTTACCTAGTTTACCATGAATTGTGGCCTTTCGGACTAAGATTTTCAGCAGATGCTATAAATTTTCACCAAAGATATTTTTGGTATTCATTTTCTTAACGGGCACGGGGGCAATTATTAGGAAGAAGACTGAGAATTTATACATCCAGACCATTTCGACGTTACTAAATCAACCATGAAATGCTTTACTAATAAGATATTTCTAAACAAATACTAGGAGTCGCCTTCATGAATTGAAAGATAAATGACAAAAATGTGCAATAATCTCCTTGTAAATAACCTCACACAAAAATAGAAAACAGAAACTAGAACGAAATAACAAAGGTTTATTATATTATCACTAATATACAGGTCGATCACCGTTTTCGGGTGGTCTTCCTTAAAAAGATATATCATCACTGATATAAATGAGATTATCAAGAATATCAGATGACCCATTAGAGAAGGATGTTATGTGATATGGCATTGCTGATTTACCAACTTTTACTTGGGAAAACTTAGAGCACAGAGAGAAGACTGAGGACTGAAATGTACCCTCCCATCGTTTGTCAGGTCAATTACAGGTGTGCGTTCACCAACAACTTCTTGAGTCCGGTCTTTCATCCTGGTTTTCCTGTCTTTTAGCCACCATCTAGCCGGCGATCCTTTAGAATGATCAGGCAGACGGCATTCCTCTTTTTGAATATCAACTTTTTGCACATCTGCTTCTTCAAAGTTTTTATTACCTAACAAGATTTCTTCACATTAATTTTTACATTTGATGACATGACTCTGAAATTCAAGGCAAAATTATTTAACATTTTTGGATGAAAGAGGAAAATAAACGCTCTGTAAGACTTGAGTGAGCTTCCTAGGGCAAAAACAGAACGTTCTGAAATACAAGTAATCGAACCAAGAGCTATAATGGACTTCTTTGGGCCAAACATAATGCAAAGAGTTAAATTAATGATACAAATCCATTAGGACAGCGTCCCCCTGCACCATCCTCTAGAGTCAGTGAGAACCGAGGAAAGAGCTCATTTGTGTCAGAAAACAACCAGAAATCAGTTTCAGAACTAAATTTTCTTTTATCTAATATGAGCCTCTTTCTGATTGTACTATTTCGTCAAGGCCCAAAGTTCTTATTTGTAAATGTATCATTTGGTCGGTCAAAAGAGGATTCTCTTAATGACCCAGAATGGGCCAGGCCAAATAGCTGTGTAGTCAGCATTTATACAAGTTATTTCAACAATTAGTCATGCACCTTTTAGTAAGCACTGGTTTGGTGGCTGAGTGTGAGAGAGACACTTGGAGTTGGCGGGAACTCTGACAATATAATCTATTGAGCAAATATCTGTGTAGACTAGCTTCAGTATTCGCAGCTTGGAAATCAGGACACTAGTTAAGCTAGGAAAGTCAAGTCTCAAACAGAAGAAGAGATAGAAACTTATTTGCTATCAGCATTCACCTCATCTATGATGATTTAGGATGTACAAATGATGATTTAATAAGAACAGGCTCCATCAGAACTATTACGTGACACAATAGACCAAAAAAAGAAAAAAGAAAACCACCAGTCCTCGCATTCCCAAGACTGATCTATGTACATACCTCCATCTCCTGCAGACTTGTTGCCATCCTCATGTTTGACTTGATGGTCATATTTCAGCTTTTTCTCTGAAATCTTTAGGAAGAAGTCAGATCCTGTGGGTTGACAAATAAATATTGTCCAAAATGAGTAACGGAGGAAATTTTATGCAATAATTTCAGCTGAAAAAGGTTGATTAAACGGACAGGAAGAAAGGAAGGCACGAGACTATGAGAATCCGTTGGGTACCTTGCTTACCCTTGTCAAATACAAGCAATGATTTTTTGCCTCTCATATTTGGTCCAGAGTCTTTGCAAATCACTGGAATCTAGCGAAACAGCAAGCAAATTATAAAATAAGCACATGTAAGAAGCGCCATACTATCATCAGAAAGTGCAGTTTCATCTCGCACGAACAGAGGGTCAACATATTTTTATTCTATTGAAGTGTTTTGGCATGCAATGACAACTATTCGCATTGTGTTTTTCATGGAGATTTCTCTTTACTACAAAAAAGGCAAGCTACATCGTTTTCAGCCAGATCCCAGAGGATATTGTGAGAGCAGAATTTAGAAGTTATGCATTAATGTAACGAGTTCAGATTGATTATATTGCAGATCGTTAAACAAGTCGAAGATCGGTCAATCTTTCTGATATGATCCTCATCCTCTATAATGGTAGTCTCCTCTTATTAGCTTACAAGAACATTTTAGTCATTTGACACGTGTATTTCCTTTAAATATGGCAGCCCTCGCTTTAGGAGGGCAGCCAATAAGAATGAAGTAAGGACTTGTGTCTCCTTTTGATGTCTAAGTCCTCTCTCTCCCTCTGCAGTTCCCGTTCCTCGTGATCGTCTCAAACTCACCACATCTTCAGGCAGCTTGCCCCCATTCAACCCCTGTCTCTTCCATTTGACCCTTCTCACCATTCACGTTCTACTCTCCAACCCCCCCGAACATCTACACTTCTTGTCTAGCCCCATTCCCCCGATTCAAGCCTACCTCAAGGATTGTAATACTTTCACAGTAAAAGGTTAAAACCCATACCTTCTGTACACGATTCTAGATTTGTACAATTTGACATGGGTCGCATTCAACCTTATCATCGTCTTATACATCAGATGTTTTCATTCAACATTCGAAAAATGAATGCACCGAAAAAAACACTTTAAGCATACTGACAAAAAAAGAGTAGACATGGATCCTGAGGATGTTGAAAAGACATTCGGTTTGTATTTTTCTCAACTTATTAGTTTCTCCAAATCGTTCCTATGGAATGCAAAAGCCATTGTATTGATGTGAATTGCTTTACAAAGTAAGATGGCTTGAGAAGGATCAGAATTAGTGTGAATTGAATGCACTCCGTAACTTGTGAACAAGATTGAGGACTATTAGAAATTGGAGCTAAAACTTAAAGAGCATTCAATACTATCGCATAAGCCGTCGTCAATTCATCATAAAAAGATGAGTTGAAGCGGTGTCGAGTCAGTAATCGAAAATAAAAATCTGAACGCAAAAGCAGGCGATCCCGAAAACGGAATAATTTTCTACGAATTAGATAAAACTATAATAAAAAAATGAGAAAATTAAATCAGAATTGAAAATTATCACCTTGCCAGCAGATCTAGATCGATTCTTCCGACGAGATTTCCTTCTCCCCTCCGCTTCATCAGGCGACGATTCACCATCCGCCTCCACCTCTTCCACACGATTATCAGGCGAATCCTCGCCGGCAGGCAAGTAGAAATTGATCTTCTTCTGCACGCACCTCCTGGGGGTTCTCTTTGGTGCCGCAGGCGGAACTGCATCAGAGATCTCGACGATCGCCGCTTCCGCCGGATTTTCGCCTCGATCGCGACTCTCCGAGCCAGATCCGTCCATCTTCCGCGCGAATTTCTCCCCCTGGTTGGGAAATCTACCTTGTAGGATTCAATGGAGGAGCGATTGGGAGATTGGGAGAGGAGGATTTTGGCGAGGAGAGTGAACGCTGGCATTCGTTCTTGTCTTCGGCTCGAAACTGGAGTTCTCGCTACACAGATTTTCCCGCCAGTCTGACTCTATTTATTTGTCTCTCTCTCCCGCTATCTATCTATCTATCTATCTATCTGTTTGTCTATCTATGTGTCTATCTATCTATCTATACATCTAATCTATCCATCCATCTATCCATCTATCTATCTATCTATCTACCTATCCATCTATCTATCTACGTCTGTCCATCTCTCTGTCTGACTATTTTTACTACTCTATCTCTTTATATCTTTCCCTCTCTCTTCCTACATATCCATCTATCTTACTATCTCTCTATCTCTATCTATCTTTCAACCTATTCGTCTATATCCCCCACTCTCACTATCTATCTCTTTATCTCCCCCACTCTCTCTCTGCCCCCATCTCTCTGTACATATGTAACAACCACACTCTCCCCCACTCTTTCTATGTATACATCTCCATCTCTCCCCCACTCTCTCTCTTTATTTATATTATATTATGTATATATATATATATATATCCTACCCTCTCCCCCACTCTCTCTCTCTCTCTCTCTCTCTCTCTCTCTCTCTCTCTCTCTCTCTCTCTCTCTCTCTCTCTCTCTCTCTCTCTCTGTTATCTATCTATCTATATATCTATCTATCTATATATATATATCTCTATGTCTATCTATATATCTCGCCTACTCTCTGCCTACACTCCTCTCTCTCCATCTCTCGATTTCCACAACTCTCTCCCTACTCTTTCACATTATATATCTACCTCTAGATTTCCCCTACTCTCTCCCCAATGTCTATCAATCTATATCTCTGTCTTCCCTACTCTCTCTCTCTCATCCTTATATTTTTTTTAGAGAGATGTATAATATTGATATAACCATTAAGGTAATATTGGGAGATTTTAAGATACAAGACTTCACTAAGGAAATTGATGATGATATTATATAATTTCTTGGTTGCATCCTTGAGGTTCATTTTCTTTCTGGTTGGAGAGATTATTGCCAATTTCTGGCTCATTTGATGAGTCAACTAGAAGCTAGTGCTGTTATATTATGCAAGACAGAAGAAAATCGTCAGAAGTGGAATTGATGAAATGGGGCTTGGATATCTTTTTGTTGGAAGTTGTTAATTTGAGAAACTTGGTTAAATGATGTATGAATGAGAATCATAAAGTTGTGCATTCCATGAATGGATTTATGAAAATTTTGTTCTTTAAAACATCTTAACATCCTAGGTCCAATCTATTGGGTAGAAGAAAGGAGAGAAGAGAGGAACACCCATGGTCCCCCATAGAGACAGTTCTAGATGCAGATGTCATTGAATAAGGTTAGCATCAATATTTCTTGGAAATTCTGGGAATCATTATGTTGATCGACTGGGTTTGCCATTTTCCTTATCGGTTGAGTATCAGTTTAAGAAACATATGAAGTTTTTTTGCCTCTTTGGTACCTTCCTTTGGAGCCGGATAATACTTTTTGTGCTTTTATTTGAATTCGGGGCTGGGAATTTGTTGTGATCACTTCTTGTTCTTAAGGTAATTGCTTTTTCTACTACTTTTCAAGTCACTATTTATGTATCATCCAGTTTGTGTTGATCCGGGTGTTTATGCTCTTCATAGATTTTAATTTCAGATTTTGGTTCCCCCATTCGTAGGTCAACTGTTCTGCGCAAAAGCTCCATTGAAACAGTCGTATACCCTGTCTGACCTGCATGACAAAAAGTGCTTCATTTCTGTAGATGTTAGTATAAAGAGGGTCTATTATTTTCTCATTTATTTTTCCTCATAAATCCAAAGAAGGCCTTTATCATATAAACAACAAGCGAAGCATGGATCTCATGTATCCCATGTTGACAGCACCTTAGATATTCAACATTTTCATCTGAGGGGAAATATAGACTATCAACTAGTAGAAACAATCTTAGCGGAATGTGGAATATCAAGTATCATTGGGAAAAATATTGATCTGCCCATTAAAGAGGATCTCTTGTGTTAGTTGTGTTTTAGCTACGAGAATACGAAAATAGAAAAAAAAATCCAAATGCGAAAAAATTGGGTTGGCACCAGATATATTTCCTCATAAAATACCTTTTGGATCATTTGTGATCCATGGGCGGTGCATGAAAGTGAACAGTTGGGAAATTTTTTATAACTCACTGAACTGGGTGAAATAAAGGAGAACAATCAGAATCCAATGGACTGCTCTATTATGGGGGGTGATGGAACAGGAAATCAAAGAAGTACTCAACATTGGAAAATGCTATATGGCCCGGTTTGGGATAATTATGATATATAAACAGAAGCCCTAATTACTACAACCATATACCAGAGAAAAGGAGCATGAAAAGTTAACCAAAATGACCAGATGGAAGGAGATAATAATGGACGAGGAAAATAATTAGAAATACTGAATGCACTCAAGATTGACATCAATATGTATGAGAAAAGTTTGAAAATTCAAGATGCACATAAGACATTAATATAGAGTCCAAAAACAGGGGATAAATGGGACAAGCAAGTCTCTGCTTGCAAAAACTAAAACAAAAAATACCTACAATTCTGGACTAAGATTACAACCTTTAGATAACCTCCAAAGTAAAATAATTTTCAAATTGAATCATAATGGTCCTTTTTAATTAAAAACATTGACATGAGGCTGTATAACATTATCCAAAAGAAACAAAATCAAACAAGAAAAAATAATTCAATCCTCATAACTCAACACCTACATAAGATATTTCCTAGACTAAGAGATTTACACCATTTCCTATCAAATATTATGAGGACGCATTAGTTCCTACCACACTTCAGTAACAAAACCAAGACCTATCAACTCATAGAAAACAATATGCACAAAAGGACTTACTCCCCCAAGTCACCAACTTCATTCCCATGAGAGAATTTAGAATGCATGAAGGGCTCAAAATGACTAGTTCTCTGGATGAATTAGTAGTTAAAATAGCAAAACCATTTGAGAATTCTGTAATGGAAAAATTCATAGATGGACAGCCTGAGGCGAGCTTTATCCATAATGCATAAGCTCAATTAAATCTTTTGTTAATATTTTTAATTACTGTACTGGACGAATGACATGTGATGCTCAGATTTGAATGCAACAGGAATTTCACAAAATCCTATGGAAAATTATATAAAAGTATGTCAATGGACAATGAGAACATGATAGATTCTATTTGAAGAAGTGGACAAGAAGGGGAAGCAAAGGGCGGGTTAATGGGTTGTTGACCACATGTGTTGACCAATAAAGGAGGGGAAGAGACAAATCCCTATAAATAAGAGATGACGAATCTGGTAAATCATCTTTTCTGTTTCTTAAAAAGTCCAATAGTTACACTGTCGAGGAGGCCAGAACAGCAGAGAGGGGAGTCCTCATCTACTGATATGGAGGGAGGAGCTTTGCTTGGGAGGAGGAGCCTGAGATCCGAGGAGGGAGCTTCGTCAAGGAGGAGCCATCCATATCTTCCTCAATCCCCATTCACCAAGTTACAATTCTCAAGAGTTGAACTCACATTGGACATCAATATCAGAATATCTAGAATTTGATTAGAATTGTTAATTGATACCACGATGGTGTATCAATCTGCTAACAGATCAGGTATCAATTTGATTAGCTCAGTTCTGATCAAGAGGGAGCCAACGTGCATTCAACTGTGGTCATCACTACGGGGGATTAAAAAGATAACGGAAAATCAATAAGTGAAGACATTCCAGTTCCAGTGGAAATATTAACAGGAATTCTATAACAACTTTAGATGATGAATTCCAAGCTTGAAACATATCCTTCTTCCACATCAAGAGCTGCCCCAAGGGATACGACGAGGTATGGGCGAGTTCAGATGACTCAAGATTCTTCGTCCGAGCAAAAAGTTTTCTTTTTTCAAGAGACCTTTGCTATTTCAATGGATCCCATGCAAAAAATGTGGTTGAATTGTGTAGAAAGGTATTTCAAAATCAATAGACTAAAAGAAGAAGAGAAGTCTCAGTTGGTTTCTTTACATATAGAGGGGCCAACACAAGGTTGGTTCATATACACGAAGGATAATTTTGTATTTGATCATTGGCTAAGTGTTTCACCAGCATTTCAAAAAAAGGTACTATTTTTCTTCAAGATCTTTGTGCACCCAACTTATGAACCTTAAACAGATAAACACTATGTCAGAGTATAGATCTGAGTTTTAAGATCTGTCTGCTTTCCTTTCTCATATACCATCAAATGTTCAAGAAACTGCATATCTAAGGGGTTAAAACCATATGTTATAGTTGAGTTGAACAAATATAGACCTTATGGTTTCAAGAAATTATGTATTACTCCATTGAAGCAGAAAGCAACTTAGCCATCCTTGAGGAACATGATCAACAAGCTCTCCTCACTATAGATCTCGGGCGTTGTAATGAGAGGGAAACTTATACAAATCAAGGGAAGGACCAATATTCAAACCAACAACCCAGAATCGCTCAGAATCCTATCACAAATGAAATATCATGAAGGGGAACAAGAAGAAGATCACCCAACTATCTATATAGGAATTTCTGAAAAGAAAAGAAAAAGAGCTATGTTATAATTTTAATGAGAGGTACACACCTGGTCATAAATGCTAAAAGAAGTTAAGTATTTACAGGCTTCAAGAAGATGTAGATGAAGAAGATCAGCCAATTATTGAGGAAGATATAATGCAACTAGATGAAGAACCTCTGATTAGCAGAGAATTCATGTCCATCCAAGGGACTATACCATCGACACAAAGCAACCATATATCCTTTAGGTTACAGGGAATCCTTTTTGACCACAGGGTAAGGATTCTAATTGATGGGGGGTGCCACCTATAACTTTATCAATCAAAGGTGATCCAGATGCTCAACATTCAGATTCACCCATATCACAAATTCAGCATTGTTTTGGGTGACGGATTTTTCAGACAAACCGAATGGATTTTGTCTTAATATTCCTATAAATTTCCAAAGACTTAATTTCGTGCAAAAGTTTATCCCTTTTCCACTGGGCACTTGTGACATGATTTTAGGAATTCCTTGGCTGAATATCCTTGGATGGTTCCATTGCAATTACCATCATCTGATGCTCAAGATTTATTGGGAGGGTCAGATCCATACTAAACAAGCTGATCCAGAATTAAATGCCCTCAGATTTTCTCAGTTTGATATCAATCAAGCACACAGGTGTGGGAGGAGTCCATCCACCATATCAATGATATCAAGGGCCAACTGACCACAAATTCTCAAGAAGTACATGCTCTTTCACTTGATCATTGCCTACTTTTGATAAAAAGAAATTATCCTCATGTTTTTGAGCAAACGAATACATTACCATCACCCAGAAATCTGTGATCACCAAATACATCTGATCCCAAGGTCAAAACCAGATAAAAAAACCTTACAAGGACTCACACATACACAAAAACATCCTTGATGAACTAATTCAGGAATTACTAGAGCTAAATGTTATTCATCATTCTAATAGCTGTTTCTCAAGCCGAACACTATTAGTCAAGAAGAAGGATGGAGGATTTTGTCTTTGCATTGACTACAGATCTCTAAATCAAACGACAATTCCAAACTGATTTCCAATACCCACGGTTGATGAGCTGTTAGAGGAACTACATGGATGACTATTTTTTCCAAAATAGACATGAAGTCTGGAAATTATCAAGTGCGAATGGACCCTAGTGACATTCATAAAATGTCTTTAAAACACATCATGCACATTTTGAATTCAGAGTGATACCTTTTGGATTGTCAAATGCCCCGGCAACCTTTCCGGCTCTCATGAGCTCAATTTTCTGTAAGCATCTTTGCAAATTTATACTGGTATTCTTTGATGAGATACTGATGTATAGCAAGGATCTTCAACAACATGAACAACTCCTTGCTGCTGTATTTGAGTTACTTTAAAAAACCACCTTCATATTAACCCAAGAAATGCAAGTTTGGGTGCAACTATATTAAATTCATAGGACATGGTACCTCTGTTGAAGGAATTTCAATCGATCCAACCAAGATTGAAGCCATTCTACAATGGATAAAACCCTCTACAATGAAAGAATTGGGAGGATTCTTAGGGCCAAAAAAGATATTATACGCGATGCCGTTGCCCAACCACTGACAACCCTTTTGAAGAACTCTTTTGTATGGACAGAAGAAGCAGATAAATAATTTCTCATGTTAAAGCAAGCATGGTCTGAAACCCCAGTAGTAAGATTTCCAAATTTCACTCTACCTTTCGGCTTTCAGACAGACGCATCATATATGGTTGTGGGTGCAGTACTATTACAAGATAACCACCCAATTTCCTGCGTCAGCAAAGAATTCCACTGTCAAACCAGATTCAAATTGGAGTACGAAAAAGATCTGTGGTATGGGTCGTTAAAAAATGGAAGCATTCTATAATGTTCAACAAATTTACAATCTACAATTACTAATTTAGCCTATGATTCCTCTATGATAAAAAAGAAGTGCCAATTCAGTATCATCGATGGGTATCAAAGCTCCCGGGATATGATTTTATCGTACAAAATAAATATGGGAAATAGAATATTGTTGTTGATGCTTTGTCAAGGTCCCAAAAAAATACCCAAGGGGAGTGCAATTTTATTTTTGTGACACATTGATTGGACAAGATAAAGCTCATTCAAGAAGTCATAAGTGACCCAAACCTGGAGAGATATTCAAAGGAATAGAGCTGGACAGTGGTCGACTTCCTAACTATACTCTCTGTTAAGGGAGAACCATCCTACCGCTAGGTTCATCCCTTGATCCCTAAAATCTTACAAGAACTTCATGATTCAACTATCAGTGGACATGGGGTATTTCATAGAACATTCACAAGTCTCCTTGCCAGGAATGAGAAAAACTATCAAAACATATGTGAATCAATGCCTTGTATGCCAGCAACAAAAATCATTGACGCTGTCACCAGTAGGGTTATTATGACCTTTACCTATCCCCAACCAAGTTTGGAAAGATATCACCATGGATTTGACTGAAGGATTACCCAACAAAGCACTATATGGTAGAGACCCCCACTCACTTATCCGTTATGGGTTAACCACATCCCCATTTGATTCCATTAACCAACTCATGTATGCGAGGGATCAGACTCTTATCACCCCAAAGCAGCATTTGGCAAAGGCCCAATCACGAATGAAAACCCAAAGAGATAAGCACATATGAGATGAAGATTTTTTGGAAGGTGATATGGTTTTATTTAAAATTGAGACCATACAGAATGAAATCATTGGCTAAGAATACTTGTGAAAAGTGCAGCCCAAAGTTTTTTGGTCCTTACAAGATTATCCAAAAGATAGGTCTCGTAGCTTGTAAATTGATCAGCTCTTCTTGGGTTGCTCCCTCCTTTTCCTCTATACCTTATCTTCTGCCATCATCTTCTTAACATCTACTCCTTGACCTCATTGGCCACACATCTTCATTTCATCCCCATTAGCTCCATCTTGACTCTCATCTTCTCTCTTCTTCATATCTTCATCCTGTCTCACACCTTATCACATCTAACTTGTGAATTCATTTTCATCACCGCACCTCCACCCTTCTCGTGTGACACGTGAACATCTTCTCTCACCAAGTGATTCTTTCACTCCCATTATATCTGTTTCTCACACCTTCCACTTTTCTCATTCATACCTGTCTGTGGAGCTGTAGATCAACATCAGAACAACCAACATATTGGATCCCTTCTCCAAGTTACCCTGTGACGCCTTAATTGTGAGATAATTGTTGGTTCATGATAATTGTTGATTTGCTCTGAATGGTTGTTGACCTTATGAATCCATGCCTTAAACTTTGATTAAGTATCTTGAATCGTCTACTTCCATTAAGTTAGGGATATTGTCATTATTCCCTAGTTGTTGTTGTAAGGTCCCTACTTCACGGAGTTAGCCTTTCTACTAGATTAAACCCTTCCGATCATCCTCATGGAGCATTTTATTAATTAGATGTAGTCCATTTGTGGCCCACATAAATATTTATCTTAAGAAAATTTTAATTGTAATATAACGAGATACATCCAAAACAATAAAATTGCCCATGCTACATCGAAAGAAGAACAAGAATGATCACACTTTTTTAAGAACAAAAATTATCTTCGTGAAAATAAAGAAAGAATATCTGAGGAACACGATGAATCTGCCAGAACATTATGAAAATAACTATAGTCAAATAATCAATAAAAGCAGAAATTCCTTTTATGTGAATCCTAAAATAGCCCCAAACAAACAAACTGAAATGCAGAGATACACTTCCTTTAGAAAAGGAACATTTCCCTTCGGATATCAGGGGTGCCCATTTTATCGGGGGAGTCGAAACTATGAGCTTTGATGTTATTATTCCGCAGATCAGATGAAAACTTGAAGGCTAGAAAGGGAAACTCTTATCCACGTGGGTGATTGACGCTCATATATTTTATTAATTTATGCAATTCCAAAAGAAATAATCATAATCGATAAATAAAACTCTAGATCAGTTATAATGATAAAAAATGAAGGGGAAGACATTGCCATTGAACCTCTTGAAGTAATATTTGTTGTTCCACTAATGAATTTGGACTAGGAATGAGAAATTCAGAAGAATTTGGACTAAGTTTAATTTTTTAAAAAATTTATTTTCCATCTAATTTTCAAAATCTATTAATATTATTTGGGCCAATAATTTTCTTACCAACTTAATTTACACAATTTCCCAATATAAACTCATTTATCCAATACAATTCAATGAATACTTCTCAACTTTTGGAAATAGGCAAAAACAATAGATGATTGTGCAACAGAGTTTTAGCAGAAGGAAAATTTCTATATATTAGAATTTTATGGTAGAAAAAGATTTTGACGGTCTAGTATCAATTGAACTAGGGATCTCTAAGAGAAAGGGATACAGATGATAATCTGAGAGGGGAAGAAGGAACTAGTGTTTGCATGTCTGATATTAGACGACCAATATTCGATATTGATGAAATCAAGATGATTAAAGATACCAGTCATTGGATATCAGATGCATATGAAATATCCACTGTTATCAAATGTTGTGACAGATATTATAGGGCTTGGGAAGTGGCTGATGCCAGTACCGATTATCGGGAATCAAAATCCATATAAAAAATCAATGTCCTAAAATAAATATCTGAGAACTTGATATCAGATTACTTTTCTAAGGATGCATTTTCCTATATGGAAAAAAGAAAAAAAACTGGAATATTTCAGTTTTTTCAAACAAATCATTTTTTAAACCAAAGGCACTGAGGGAATATTTTTGTAGAAGGGATTGATCATGACAACCCAGAGTCCTACGACTAGTATTCACCAATTAGCACCTTTCTTGATATCCAATATAGGACATCACTATATCAAGTACTTGGAAAAAAGTGAAAAATTAGACGCCAAAATCTGATATTAGTCTGCACTTTGTCAATATAGCAGATATCTAATATTGCCCTAAATGTCGCCACTATGTGGATGGTAGTGAATGTTGATACTGGATATTTTTACTCATTTATAGTTCACATTTTAATCATACCAAAAATTCCCTTTAGTAATATCATTAAACATGAATAAGTAAAAATGGTTTGTGATCCCCTTTGCCGCAATCAATGACTGGCTACCCTACTCATGATGAAACGTCACCATAATCCACTAATCATTTTTAAAAAATGTATTTTTAATGCATAAAAACACATGATCAGAAAATGTGTTTGCTAAAGTCACAATTATTGAGATTCGACTCAAGGACACGTGGCTGTGGAAGAAAAAAATAGATTAAAATTAAAATAAATATAACATGAAGTTAAGCATGTGTCATCATGAGGAATAATAATGATTAAAATGGTAATAAATGCACCGGTAAACCATCATCACCACCATCACATGTGGTCATATTGGATTCACTAAAAAGTAAACAATTTCACATGCATACTATGAGATGCACATTTTGATGAGTCTGATAATATGGTTTTGGCTCATGTTAGTTTGATATTAAAGCACATTTGTAAATTCTGGAACTTGTGACAGAATCTTTTGTGAATCTCTGGATGCAGACTGTTGTGCCTGACATGCTGGTGATTTGACAAGTGGATCAATGGAGGAGATAGCGAAATAAAATGCTCAGAATCATTCAAATTCAGAATGCAATATCTAAAGATCCAGAAGGACTTTTGAGCTGAAGTTTTGAGGACACATTCTTCAATATTTCCTACACCAATAGAAAATAGTATATCCCCATTTAGAACCATGTATACATGTATAAACCATCTTGGAATTTCTACCACATTGGTAGGTCAAGTGAAAGAGATGATTTAATGATCCATCAATATTTCTTAATGTTCTGATTGTCGGTTGAAGTTTGACAACAAAATATAAGTGGAGGGGATTTCCTGTCAGTAAATTTCATATATCATGATGTAATATAAGGATCTAAGGTGATTTCCTCGCACTTACATCAATATATTCTCTAAACCCTTATTTTAATCCGTCCACCATTTCATATACATACAAAACCCTTCATCATATCATTTCTCAGTACACTCATTACACAAATAATATTTATATGCATAAAATATTACACATATGTATGTACTTATCATCCTTCTTACCCCTTCACATATTTTGATCTTGAAATGCTACCGTGCTTCAAAAATTCCAGAAAATAAGAAAAGTAGGAAACAATGGTGAAGATTTCTGGAGTAGTTTACCTCAGTAATTCAAATCGTAGAAGTAAAATTGAAACGAACAAACTCAACATGTACCGGATCATATGCAATGATGGTATAATGATTAAATATAGAGTTCTCAAATTTTGTGAATAATTTTTTTCATTTACGATTGGTACAAAAAAATATGATTTTATAGCTCACCCTACACATTACGCTTCCCTCTCTATTACCTGCCCTAACGACATCATTCTATCTGCTCTTTCACTCATAACCCCACCCATCATTGCATGCAACCCTGTAACACATTCTTCATAAGGCAAGGAAGCCTTGAGTATTGGTTATTACTTGATGAATCAATATTAATTTATAAAATTTTATGGTTACAAATATTATAACTTCATCTATTTATTTATCCAAATATGATCATTCATAATCTCAATTTTAGTGTTAAAATTCGCCATTGGTGATTGAGATTATTCAATAAAAGTATATTTAACCGTACTTAAAAATACTTAGCTAGTGATGAGCGTGGATCGTCTTCACAGGGAAAGATGATCAAGGAATTACTTTCTTATACTAGTGATTATCAACGAGGATTGATGAAAACAAGATTCGAGGATGTGAGCTAGTGATATCGATTAAAAATACGTAAGTTATAAGTTAATTTAAGTTAAAGACAAGATTAAGTGCACGTGACGGACATGACGATGGAAGATGGTATAAATGATGATAGTGATTGGATGTGGAGTGGTATGGTGGCGAGGATGAAGAGACGAGTAAAGAGAGTAAAATGAGACTGAAAGTACGATTATAAATTCTAATTATGTTACTTATAGTGTCGGGAAAGAGACAACGCAAGGTAAAGACACTTACCTTAGATCCTTATGTTACACCAGGATCACGCTAATTTACGAGTGCCGGTAAGCTCCCCCTTTTCTCCAATACTTCTTTCCACACGCTCAAGACACCAAGAACACTCTTGATGGGTCTCAAAACTCACTATATTTTAATCAGCCCACAAAAGTAGGAAGCAAGTTCAAGATGAATTTTATAATGATTCAGGCCTCTAGTAATAGATCAAAGGGATGAATAAAAAAAGGAGGGGAAGACAAAGCAAGGCTGGAAATTTCAGCTCAATCGGAGTTGTAGATCAAAAGTTATGGGCGTTTGAAGTTGAAGAAATCCTAGCCCTTGAAAATTTCTCTCTCCTTGTCATTGTCGTCATTTTTTGTGCACGTTGAGAAGTCCATGTGCCCTGGACTCTGCGCTGCTTGGTCTTTCGTGCATCCTTTTCGTATCCCGAGCAGCGCCTGTCATTTTTCGCACCACGTGCACCTAGAAGGAAGACAAATGGACAAAAGAAAATAAAAAAAAAGAAAAGAAGAAGATTCGCGCCGACGTGGTGGTGCGTCAGCGAACGCCAGGTCAGGCGCGCTAAATAATTTTTTCACTAATGGTGGTGGCGCGCGCCACATCACGCCATCAGAATCCAAAGAGAGAGAGAGAATGAGAAAAGTCAATTTTTTTCTTGTCTCCCTCATTCTTTGCTGCATTTATTACGAAAAAAGGCTCTTTTTTTGTTTGTCCATGTCACCCTGCGCAGAAAAATCAAAAGTTGCTTTTCGTTAGTATTGATTGCAATCATCGCTCCGCAAATTGCGAAGCGATGCTTGTGTGCTAAAATGATTGACTGACACCAATCATTAACTCAATTAATGATTGGATGTCGACAATCATTAAAATAACTTCTAATTTGTCGTCATTCGACGAATCGAACGGCAACATGTGGCGCGCAAACTAAAAAAAACCTTAATATAATATTTAAAAGTTCATATTAATTAAAATAAAGGCCCAAAAAATACATATAAATATATACTTCGACTTAGAAAAATCATATCTTTCCAAATGTCGAACAATTCCAGAAAAATCATATTCTGTCTCAAAAATAATATCATT
>NC_135847.1:2365000-2392500 GCF_029677425.1 Wolffia australiana | reverse complement strand
AAATATGTATTGTATGAACTAATGAAATAGTAAAAATGACTCATTATCACTTGATATATTTGTGATAGTTGAAAATTCAATTTTTTTTATAGGTAGTTTAACTTATGGTGAATGTTTTGGAAGGTTTTATTGATATGGAGATGATTATCCCATGCAGGAACCAAAGTATTTTGTTGACCACACTTTTTTTAGGAGTGCTATGGTGCACCTCTATTAGTACCTTATATTATTTCTATCATCCATTACAGATGACCCTTAAATTTTAATGTTTTTATAGGTCCTTAATGGAAATAGGATATCTAATATAAAATCAAATGATAAGCGTATTTTAAAAAGGTTAATTGGAAATTGAATATGTTATGTATGTCCCTCTGTTGATTTTGGTTAAATTATTGGGTGTTAATTATATAGATTTTATTTCATGAAGTAATAACTAATTTATGTTTTTAATGAGTTTACATCGTAGATAAAAATAGTGGACCTAGTGTTTTTCCAGAGCACAAATGAATATAGAGTATGCTACAATCTGAGTAAACTTTTTGTCAAACCAGACCAAACTGTGACCATCGTTCAAAATTTTAATCCTTTTGTGAGGGTTGAATTGGTCAACTATCGAGGGTCTTCTACAAGATTCTAGAAATTACTGGCTACAGAATAATTTGATCTCACCAAGGCACATACTTGGAAGCCATATTGAACTCTAACCTAAATGGTTATAAACTTGTCACAAGGTATGTAATGAGCTAACAAAAATTTTCCCCCGATTTTTATTTGGTAAAAATGTTTTCTTTTTTTACAGCAGTCGGCAATCACAACTAATAATGTTATTAATGACAGAAAAGTGAATAAGCCTTATAAAGGTTATTAACAGATATCAGCTCAATGTTCACCAAGTGTTATCATGGCCCATGTTCTTACCTTATCTCTACAATGATAATCTAAGGAGATATGTATCTATTATAATGTATTTTGTTATAAATATTATTTGATAATGATTAAGTATTTAATATGACTAAGCTAGAAGGGTTGGAAATTTAAATAGTGTGGACAATGAAACATAAATTATTATACTTCAAAACATTGTCCTTAAAGCGGGAGCTTCTCTGCAAAAAAAATCATCACTATCATATTTTATGTGATGACTTGAACTTATCAGATAATAATTTTCTCATTTAAGGGTCAAGAGAAGATGAAAGTACAAGGGAAGATGTCAAGTCAATATCTCTATACAAAACAATAAAGTTTCTATCATGGATGAAAAGTGCGACCTTTTGAATATTTATGGCGAAGAATTTATATCTTCCATCATCCTTAGGTGTCAAAAATAAAATTTACAAACCCAAGGATATTCGTTCAAAGCAAAGGTTACTCGAAGAACAACTATTTTGATGACTCATCATTTCTTTAGTTGACTAATTGAAGTCTACAACTGATTGGAGAGATAGTGCTTTCAAATATAGTGACAATTTATTAAAGTATTATTATATGATTTAATGTATTTTATACCTCATTTAATATATACATCGCCAGATTTCTATTTTCTTCCGTAAGGGATAACAGAATTCTGAGCTTACATTAAACTTTGAATCCTATTATCCCATATGAAAAAAAACAGAAATCTTGTGCTGTATATACTAGCCAAGGTTGAAAATATATTTAAAACATATGGTGCTGATGTACATTAATCATTGAATGTGATGATAAAAATTAATTTTTTCTGTCGATATCGGATATTGATATCTGGATGCTGGTCCTGATATGCGGATACCGGTTCCGATATCCGGATACCAGTTCTGATATATGGATATCGAAATCCGATATTCGGTATACGATACCCGTTTCGTCCTCACCCCTTCAATATCAATCTTCGATATCAGTCTAGACTTAAAGGACGGATATCGACCGATATCCAATATCCGATATCAGACATCGTCCCGGTTTTTTTTCCGGATATCGGATATCAGTTGTCCGATACGGGATATCGGACGGATAACGGTTTGTTTATAAGTATGTATCCGATGGTGAAGAGAAGTCGGTAGAGTATTATCCTCACTTGAAGATGGAGCAGGGTAACCCATCGCAATAATATGGGTCCCAAGAAATAAGCTTAAATTTATTCATTCTGATGAACTCTTTTTGTTGAATCAAAATAAAGTTCAGTTTTTTTGTGATGTGCCTTCGTTAAATATTTAGGAGTCTAAGTAACACTTGCATTTATGAAGTCATGATTGCATACTATGATAAAAATTCTAAGAAAGCTATGATAAAGTGGGATTACTATGATAAAAATTCTAAGAAAGCTAAACTAGATGATTATTAAGCCAAACCTTGCATTGGTACTCATGATTGCATACTCATATTGTGGCTTAAAGTTGTGGATAAAAAATATATACGCCTTCCAGAGATTGCAAAGCAGTTTCTCTCCATTTGTGCCATGAGCAATCCATTGGAGATTATTTTTTCTATAGGACGAGGGAACATGACCTTTTAAAGGTTATGATTAACAGATGAAACTAAATAAATCCTCATGACTATGAAATGTTGGTTTTTGGGAGTACAATGCGACATCCAATGTGCAGGAAGTCAAAGTAGGCACGTATAAATACTAGATATTATGTGATCATTTTAAGTATTATTGTTATTTCAAATATCCACCAGAGATAAGGGATAACAGATGTTATGGAAATATTTGAAATAAGAACTTGATGTGCTGAAAAATTGGATTGATATATCTTCTAATACATATTTGTAATGTGGGAAAGTCTTGGCAATATTTCTTTGATTCATAGCATATGACATATACTTGTATGTTCATCATTTATATTTACTTTTAGCTCTTACTTCCATTTATTGACTTTCAGAATGAGTTTGTGATTTACCTTTAGTCTTGACCGAGCTGAAATCAGACCTATTGATCTTAGACAGATTTAAACGAAAAATCAATAAATTATTGAAAAAATCAGCAATTTTTGAGAAATGGCCATTTTTCGAAAAGTGGTGTATAGGAATTAGAGTACCAGGGAATAAGTTTAAATTTATTATAGAAGTAAAAATTATAAAATTTAAAATTAGGATATCTTGAATATATTATCAAACTTGTAAAATAAGGTTTTGCTTAACCCGAGTAAATGAGCTCGAGGTGTTCTCAATCGGCGAAGCCTCCAACTCCAAGGTGTTCTCAATCGGTGAAGCCTCTAAAGCCTGAGGTGATCTCAATCAGTGATGCCTCTAGGTATTCTCAATCGGCGAAGCCTCTAAGGTGTTCTCAATCGGCGAAGACTCCATTGCCTTTTAGCTGAGGAGTTCTCAATCGGCGAAGCCTCCATTGCCTTTGTTGAGATGTTCTCAATCGGCGAAGCCTCCTTGGACTGAGCTGAGGAGTTCTCAATCGGCGAAGCCTCCCAGTACTGAGCTTAGGATTTCTTAATCGGCGACGCCTCACAGCCAATCCTTGCTCTCTCATATATTTGCATTCTATTTGCATAATCCTTTCTCTCTCATATATTTGCATTATAATTTTAACTTTTATAATATTTACTTCTATAATATATTTAAACTTATTCCCTAGTACTCTAACTCCTATACACCATTTTTCAAAAAATGGCCATTTTTCTAAATAATTGCTGATTTTTTCAATAATTTCAGATTTATTGATTTTTCGTTTAAATCTGTCTAAATCCTGGTTCTACCTCCTATTAAGTGCTTAGCCTGCTGTACATAGCAATTTATAATACAGGGATACATGGCTAGAAAATCGCCTTTTTCTCTACAACTGAGACTATACCAAATTTTGGTTAAAGGTTTAGGTGTATCCTAGTCAAAACTGAGACAGAAACCATCACACTCTTAAATGGGATAATATTCATGTGATAATGATCCAAAGAGATCTCACAATAACTAGGATTTGATAATAATTACCACAATTGGTAGGAATAAGAAATCATATACTAATTTTACAAACATATCGCCTAATTTTTAATACATAATTTTTAATATTGTAAGGGACTTATGTTTATAATATTTTTATCCTAATTTTCAGTTATAATCTCCTAAAATTTCAGTTATAATTTTTTACTAGATATATTAATTTATTTAAATATATATACACATATCTTATTTTTCTCATGATTACTTTCTTTTCCCTCTTGGCCAAAAATTCAAATGGATGAATGCATTTGGATACCTTTTCCCAAGTATTTGGACACCTAATTTCACAATTTCATGGCAAGGCTGGCCAGGCTGATATAATCTTATTATCAAAATTCATCTTCCATAAATACATCATTAGAATTACAAGACTTAAAATTCTCAACATTGTCTTAGTCTATTTATGGATATCATCAATTTTGATTAAGCCGATGATTTTAGATATGATGATTTAGTTATTATATGATCTCTTAGTTTATCCCATAAAAATATTTTTTATCATTTTATAAACGCATATTTTATAACATTATGATATCACATCTCTTAAAAATAAAAATTAATGTTATTGATGAAAAATATATAGATGGATGACTAAGTAGATAGATGAAAATGGATATATTGGAAATATAGAAGCACATATATATGGATCAATTTAAAGATAGATAAATATATAGAGAGGTATGAGAGAAGAAGGGTTGGGGGATGGACATTGGTCTAAATGGAGAGTAAAGGGAACTAAAAGGAAGGGAATTGAGTGGAAGAGAGAACAAAGGAACATAGAATGAGGAAGCATGGGAGTCGGCGCAAGTGGGAGGAAAGTTGAAGTCAGAACAAAAAAGCTTGAATGGGGGCCATCTTCGCTCCGGGTAAGGATAAGAGCATGAAAGTTGTGACATGAAAAGGCAGCAGAGGTTTGCAAGAAAGGAGTCAGATAGGAGTGGGGCATAGAAGAGCTAAACAAGAGAAGGATTAGTGGAGGGAGAGGGGAAAACTGAGGATGGAAAGTAATGGCCATGGGGAAGGGTATAGTGAAAGAGGTGCACAGGAAGTTCATTAAAAAGTAGGGAAGCAGAAACTGGGAGCATGAGCAGAATGAATCCAACTTGAAGAGAAAGGCGGAGTGGAAAGTGGGAAAGATGACATAAATTAACAAGATGGGGATACGGTACGACAGAATGTAACTTTTACTTTATTTATGTTTTATTTAACAGAAAGTTAATTTGGATATTTTATCTGTCAAATAACATCTCTCTGAATTTCCTACAATATCTTCTTGAAAGTTGAGGGAAGATTCCTCAATATTTTGCTTTGAGAGGTAAATTAGTTGATGCCATTTTAGTTTTTATATAAATATATTAACCTCTTTGGAGTCATATTAAGGTATACATATCCATGCACCCAACCAGGTAACTTGTTCAAATCAGAAGGTGAAGGCTATGAGTTTAGCCGAGATAAAGAAATGCCCTTTTGAAAAGGGGTGATTCAATAATGAAATGCTATAAATATCTCTCAAAAAATCAACCTAATGAGCCCAAATAGATATTTGAATGTAGTTGTTTAAGGAAACACGAGATTTATAGAGCAGAAACTTAAAGCGTAAATATTAGTTCTAATAAATCACATCACTTTTAAACTTCATGAACAACTATTTGGTCTTTGGAGCTCAATGTTCATGGATTTTAACTGACCATTCAGAATATACATTATAAAACTTATAACCTAGTGATCCACATCAAGTATAATATTTTCAATGAGCAGACCATGACTAGTAGAGCAGTTGGTCTGGATTGGAAGGAGGGGAAAACTACAAAGATAAATGATAAAATTGAAACTGACAGATAATAAAATATTTACAAAAAATGAAATAATAATGTTCTTATGAAAATAACCATTTAGTACATGTAAAAAAGGAAATAAACTAACTTAATTATCTATTTCGGAGAAATGACAAATGAAAAGATGATAGAAACACAAAAGATGGAATATAATGCAGTCTTATGTTCATGAAAGGTCGAATAAATAGACAAAAAATGTAGGAGGTGGCATTTTTTTAAACGTCACACTAGAAAAACAAGACACAATTCCAGAAACCAAAACAATTAGAAAGGGAAAAACAGAAGAAACTAAAAAATAAACATAAAAAATTATGGAGAGAATAATATAAATGTCACATCATAGAATGGAATTAAATAAAATGGGATGGCTAATATATTGACTTCAAAGGGAAAAAGTGAGTGTAAAAATGAAAAAAATCAATGAAGATCATAAAACAAAGAAAGAAAAGGAGGAAATGGAAGAATAGTAAATAGACACAAAGAATCACATTATAGATGATGCAGGCAAAAAAAGATAACTATAACACAACGGGGAATGGCTGTATTCATAAATCATAGGCATTGGAACAAAACATTCAAACAAACACAACTAACTGGGCAAAAGCTTTGTAGATAATAAATTTGAATTATGTTTTATTTCAAATTACATGTTAAATTTTATATAGGGTAATGAGTAAATTGTATGATATCAAAGACTTTAGCAATATTAGAAATAGAAATGAGAACAAATTGGTATAAAAAACCTAACATACCAATATGAATTGATACTTTTAATTTATTGTGCTATGAATAGCCTATGAGGGGGGGTTAAACTAGGCTTTCCTTTTAAATTTTACTTTAGATAATACTATAATCCTTGATTTCTCCTTATCTATATTTTAAATTGATGTGAAGGAGGAAGATGACACCCGAGATATTTATACAGGTTAGGGCTAGCCCCTTACTCGTGTCCTGGGGTATCCTACTGGATTTTCTTAATCAGTTCCTAACAAAGTCTTTATAACCTCCCAAGCAAAACAACATGGTAATAGGGATACACAAATATCTCCTATCTAGGAATTGAAAATGCAAATGATCTTGAGCCCCCTTAGCTTTTGAAGGTACACACACTTTCTCCCCTTCTTCCAATGGACCTCCCAGGATGCTCACAGCTGTCCCAATCTGTCTTCACTCAAAGATGTGTCTATCTCCTTACAAGAACCACTCACATAACAATGTCGAGTATTCAAGATAATTTGATAGTTGTTTTTATAAACACATGATATGCGATTGAAATTTTGACAAAATGAATATAAATGTCAGACTTGATACCTTTGAGTCGTGGAAGGCCCTGGTCACTGATAATATGTCTTAATATTCAATTGGAAATTTCTCTATCTCAATGAAATCTAATCTTTTGTCAATAAGCAGATATTTCTCTTTCAACTGTATTAAAGACACAAACTTAAACACTAAAAATAAGTACGTTTTTGCAGAATCTCGACAATGTAAGAACTATATTGACATTTAGCTCGATGAATTTCTATGAGTTGATGGAGTAGTTAACTTCAGTGAGATAAGTTTCAACATTAACAGATTATAACAAAGAATGGATGGATGGATTTATTTAGACTTGGCAATCTTATTTGGTGTTAAACAAACTGTTGAAGTTTTATTATTTGAATTCATAATCTCGAGATTTGAATGATACCTCAAATACATATTTCTTATGTGGTTTAATGCAGATAATATTTGAGTAATGAGACTTTACAAAAAGAATTCTGTTGAGGTCTCAAATTTTTTTCTCTAACATGTTGGGAAAATGATCAGCTGATTGAATGAAGATAAGAAGTTCTTGTGCAAGATTAGAAGAGAGAAAAGAAGGGTGATTGAGGAAAGCTACTTCCCTACTTCCCAATTGAATATTAAGAACTATTATCAGTGACCCTGGGCTTCCACAACTCAAAGGTATCAAGTCTGACATTTATATTCATTTTTCTGAAATTTCAATTGCATATCATGGTTTAATGAAAACATCTATCGAATTATCTTGAATACTCAACATTGTTATGGAAATCAAAAAAGCAATCAAGAGCCAAGAACACCACACTTCCCTACTTTGCATGTTTCTTTTTTTATGTTGACGATATCAAAAATACTGACTAAAACACCCCTACAACCTTATTGTAACAATTACTTCTTGCTGAGAGTAAAATTTGTAAGGATATTAGGCTCAATTGGAATTAAGTAATATTTATAAATTAAACACACAAATTTGCATTTATTACCATTCAGCTATGCATCTGAAATGTTACAAAAAATATGTTTGGCAACTCGAAATAACTCAAGATATTTATCATGTAAGCCTTTGTCCTTAAACTTTTTATTATTATTAGATAATAACTAGGAAAGCTATTAAACATTTTTGTCCTAGACCGTAATATTGACTTCTGACCACTATCTTGCTGATTCTTATAGTTAGGATTTACCTACACACTCTCCGGCACTTGGCACTATTGGCTTCGACAAGCCTTAACATGGATGAAAAAATCAAAACGATTCGCAGCGGAAGACTTTTGCGAATCTAACGACATAGATAAAATCATTAAATGAAGAACTTGTGCACAGATCGTATTTGTGATTTCCTAGGTCATAGAGGGAGACGAGTCAAGCTGCTCAATTGTGCATCCTCTAGAAATATCTAGACGATCCTCTAGAAACGTCGGATCTCCTCCTTCTCATTGACGAGCCCTGTTCAATCTTCATCGTCATCTTTACGCCATATCGATCACATCGGGCATGGAGAGGGGTGTTGGGAGAGGGGAGAAGAAGGGGAAGACCCATGAACAATTCTGGCCTGGGTGAATTTCATTTAGGGCCTTCCCCTATTTATACCAAGTGGGTATTTTTCATAAAACCCCCAAAACTTAAGTATGTCTGCCGACATCCAAAAGACCATTTGCGTGCGACCCTCTAGGCCCATGTATCAGTCTAGTTAACGACTCTAGCAACCCAATAACCTTTATTGGCCTTCCAAATTAATCAACTATATCATCATATAGATTAATTAACATCAGATTGATTCAACCCAATTGATATGTTGAGTCTCCAAAACATGGGGTGACAAGTTACACCTCGTACTCTAGAAGATACAAAGGAGTGTGTACTGACTCACTCATGGAGCTGGTTCATCATCAGTTACCGTGTATGTATAATCCCTCATCTACTTGATGCTCCTCGGATAACTTAGGGTATGGTCAACTGTGAAACCCTAATCAGTCATCTGAGTTAGTACTGATGCGTTTGAAAATCATCGGAGAACTCTTCTCCCAATATTCACTACCTTGGCCAAGAACTTCATCGCATCATCTTCCTTGAGCTATCACCTCTTATACCATGGTGAAAGATCCCATCTTAACCATTCAATCGTCTTCATGAACTTCTTGATGCAACCGAACTAAGACCGTTTAGAATCCCATGATTAGAGACTCGTTGGCCATAGTCAAAGTACAACCGTCCATCCACAAAACATCTTTAGTGGCTCAGGCCTAAGGACCACTTACACAACCGTAATGTGAATCCACCTGATTGACAGTTCGGTATGATACCATTCAGGGATTTTTACGGATCAATTCAGTGAACTATTTCCACTAAAGAGCCCCCACTATCTATCCTTAGTGTCTCCACACTAATGGCTATGGGACCAGCCATACTCATTATATAAGTGAGGCTAGATAGTGATATTCTATCCGGATATTTCGATGTCCTTCTTGTGTATCCTTATTACGATCTCCTTAATAATTCACTAAGTCAGGTCATGTATTCATAGACCTCGTTATAAGCATCACACATGCATTATAATGAATATGTTCTTTTAATGAATATGGAACGAGATGCAGAATGTGTGATTGGCTTGCCGACCACATATATTTCCATCAGGCGCTTGGTATTGTAAATTCATCAAAATTCCAAATGGAGATTCATGCTTATGCATCAATTTTCGGGTACGAAAAAAAGAGAGAGATAAAATTGATACAGGAACACTTAAAGTTGACATGAGTAGGAAAGATTCAATATTTGAATTTTGAAAAAAATATAAAATAATATTAGTGTATAGAGCTGAGTAGTGAGCAGAAGTTATGAATGATTTGATTAAAAAAAATCATCAAATCAATTAACTAAGGGTTTTTTTAATTAAAAATGGATATAGGATTGGTAGGATCCACATATAAACATATGCAATTTATACCAAAACTATTTTAAGAGTCAATTTATGAAAGTTTACATACACTAGACTACCATTGGAGTTTTATTCTGAGATAAAAAATGAATATTTTTTTTACAATAATTTAGTGTGGGAGCATCAAATTATCAGCATTTTGTCATTAAATCTAAAATGGGATATTATTTTATTTATCCTCGAACATAAACATAGGATTTTATGATATATTAAAATTACAACCTTTTTTGGGACTAATGAAAAGGAAAGCACTAGATTTTATGTATGATTTATAATATTGAGAACTCAATATTTTAGACCAAACCCCTTCTAGGAAATAATCTCCATGATTCGTAAGTTTATTACCATGGATTATGAAATGAAATCCTTTTCCGAACAAGGACTCATTAGTTCTTGTGCAGATGTTGATTTAGCCCATACAATACTCTTAACACATTCTGTGAGGCTGGCATGTTGGGGCATGGTGCTAATTTTTGTCTCTAAGATGAATGATAGGGTGCTCATTCTTTTCTCTATTTTCAAATAATGAAAACTCTACATTCCAAACTTCCAGTATTTTAAGTTAAGTAGTTCAATTCTATTCCTCTTTATTCATAAGTTCATCTTTGAGGCATTAAGTTGAGCCAAGTTAAATCAGTCCAATTATGATATTTAAATACTACCATTCAAATATTGTGTCATGAAGGTTTTTACACTATTTTTTATTTTGTATTAAATTCTCAATTAGCACAGGTATCTGCAAAAAAAACAGTTGATTCTTAGGGTAGAGTCACGATTTAGGTTGAATAAATATACATAATTTCCATAAATCCATTTTTTAATGTCTGAAAATTTTATATTCAATAAGTATTAGAAAAAAATATTTTCTACCCCCCTCCCCACATCTCTTGTCCAACCATTTCTCATTCTTTATAAATTGAAGTGACTTTAGTTGAATTGCTTTTTCAAAAGAAGAAAAAAATATTTCCAAAAGTGAAATATCTGAACCTATATTGAAACTTTTGGCATATCATCTTCTCCAATTGATATTTAACTTCTCCGTGTCTTCCATACTGTAATATTTTATAGATGCTCCATTGCCTAGTTTAATACTGAATTCATTAAGAGATAGTAGAGAATACTGGAGGCTGGGTCTGTTCCTTTCAAAGAGTTAATCTCCAGAGAAAGAACAAATTAAAAAATTCACAAGAAACACAGAATATTTGAAAAAGTAAGATGTCAAAGAGACCTTGATGATTAACTATTCATACCATGCTAACTATCTTACTCCCAATACCTAGAAAACATAAAATAAAGATGATCCCAAGCTCTTAAGTTACCATTTGTGTAAATAACTAGATTTATTGAACTTACATTATTTATAATTAATATCTTGCTAGAAATTCAAGCTAGGGGAACTACCAGTAAGGTTATTCAATGCTTGAACAATTCTTTAAAAAAACTTACATCTCCTTGTAAAAACAGTTGCTTACTCGAAGAACATTTGCAATTTTCTTTTGAAGGCAAGAACATTTGCAAGTGGGTGGTGGGGCCCAGTTTGGTAGTACATTTATTAGTCCGACGTCTCCCGCGTTGACATGAAACCCACGTTGAAAAATCTCTCTCTCTCTCTCTTCCCCTTCTTCTTCATCTGAATCTCTCTCTCCTCTGTCTCTCTCTCTTCTCTCTCTTCTCTCTCTTAACTGTCTTCTTCTTCTCCTGTCTCTCTTGCCTCTCTCTCCTCTCTCTCTCTCTCTCTTGCCTCTGTCTTCTCTCTCTCTTGCCTCTCTCTTCTTCTCTCTCTCTCTTGCCTCTCTCTTCCTCTCTCTCTTCTTCTTCTCTCTCTCTCTCTTACCTCTCTCTTCCTCTCTCTCTTCTTCTTCTTCTTCTTCTTCTTCTTCTCTCTCTCTCTCTCTCTTACCTCTGTCATCTTCTCTCTCTCCCTTGCCTCTCTTTTCTTCTCTCTCTCTTGCCTCTCTCTCCTCTCTCTCCCTTGCCTCTCTTCTTCTTCTTCTTCTTCTTCTTCTCTCTCTCTCTCTTGCATCTCTTCTCTCTCTCTCTCTATTCTTCTCTCTGTCTACTCTCTCTCTCTTTCTCTCTGTCTCCGCTCTCTCATCAGTTCTGCCTTTCACCCCTTCATCCCCCAACTCTCTCTCTCTAGCAATCTCTCTCTGATCATCTTCTCCGACCCTTTCTCTCTCTCTCTCTCTAATCTCTCTCTATAACGCCAATTGGAACCCCTCTTGAGTTCTGCCTTTCTCCCCTTTAACCCCCAATTCTCTCCCCGATCATCTCCTCCGACCCTTTCTCTCTCTTCTTCTCTCTATCTCATCTCTCTCTCTCTACGTCGCCAATTGGAACGCCTCTGAGTTCTGCCTTTCTCCCCTTCACCGCCCAATTTCTCTCTCTAGGAATCTCTCTCCGATCATCTTCTCCGACCCTTTTCTCTCTTTCTCTCTCTAGAAATCTCTCTTCAATCGTCTTAGAGTGATGAAGAGTGGAAAGGGCGCAGGCGACAGGAAGGGAACGCCAAAAAGGGTCGTTTTGATCGGCATCGTTTGCTTTCTTTTCGGAATTTTGTTCACCACCAGGTACCCATGAACATTCATTTTCTGATTTTTTTCTCTTCTTTATTTTCTTTTTAATTTTCATTTAAAGTATGAATTAGTTTTATGTGAATTCATTGTACGTCTTCATCCCGTAAGATATAGAGAAGTTAAAAAAAAATAATTTTAAGAGATAGAAAATGTTGTTTTCTTGGTCTACAGAAATGGAAAGTAGTGCGTTTGAAGCGGTACTGAAGGATGTTTTATGCTACAACATAATTAGTTACTCTTGAAATGGGGCTTAAATGTCTACCAATCCTACCTACCTACCCACCTACCTCTCTATCTATCTATTTAACTACATATCTATGTCTCTCTCTTCGTCTATCAATCTTTTTATCTATCCATCTATTTCTCTGTTAATCTTTCTTTGTACAATTCAATCAATCCATCCACCCATCTCATCCTTCTCATCCATCCATCCATGCACATTTCCATGCACCATCGATCAACCCATCCATTCATGCTTCCATGATCCCATCGTTTGATCAACCCATTCATCCATCAGTGCATCCATGCACCCATCGTTTGATCAACCCATCCATCCATCCATCCATCAATGCATCCATGCGCCCATCGTTTGATCAATCCATCCATCCATGCATTCATCCATCTATCAATCTATCCATTTATCAACCCATCCATCTCATCCATGTACCAATGCACCATCTCGATCAATCCATCCATCCGTCCATCTATCAGTCCATTCGTCAGTCTCATCCATCCATGCATTCATACACCCATCCACAAATCCATGCATCCATCCATCTATCTCATCCATCTATCCATCCATCTCATCCATTATCAACCTCAATTTAAAAAAGATAATTGGCATCTTCGATGAATAAATTATTCTAATTCACCATACAAATTCAGACAAAGACTGTTAATGTTATTAACATAAACTTCTTTTAGACTGTCAAGCTTTACATCTGAAGCGCTGTTGATAAGTTTTTCAGACATTAAACCATGTCAATGAAATGAATAACCATTGATTATCGGGAGCTGGCAGTGTCATCAGTCTTTGGGCTGGAAGCAATCTGGAGGTGACTGGCCGGATCTTGTTGGAGCGGAGGCGATCTGAGCAGGACGCAATCCTCAAAGATTGGGGCACGAAGCGGGTAATTATGCCTTTTCCTGAGCATTATGAATGCAAGATTTTGTTTCATTTCCTCGGAATTTGCGAGATTTTGTCTTCTGATCACCAGGATTTGTTTCATTCTCGGGTCGATGGTGACAGACACACTTCGAGGAGACCAATATGGAGGGCCTAAATCGTGCCGAGAACCAGCAGTAGGGTTGATTTTTTTTTACCTTTCTTTGTCTTACTGTTGTGAAATTTGGTGGGAACTTGTTCTTTATTTGTTTTTTTCAGATCTCTTGACGAGCTAGCCATGCATAATCTGACCTTCAGAAATCGGAAGAAGGCGTTCGTCGTAATTGGCATTAACACTGCATTCAGCAGCAGGAAGAGGAGGGATTCAATCAGGCGGACATGGATGCCACAGGGTATTGGTTTTCCTTATTTTTCCATTTTCCTTCTTTGTGGCAAAAAAATCCTTCATTAGTATATAAATTCCTTTACAAGGGATCCAAACGTCTTGCTTCTGAAAAACTATGCCTCCTTGAACTTCATTAATTTCATTGTAATAATGATAACGTTCCTCCTTTCTTTGGCTGTATTTTAGATTTCATTAATCTCTCACAGCTTACTCAATTTATCCTTATAGAAAACCATCCATCTACTTGCAAGATTAGTACCTTAATTCTCTTTCCCTTCCTAGGAAAATTTCTCAGACAGCTCGAGCAAGAGAAAGGTATTGTGGTAAGGTTCATGATTGGTCGAAGGTAATCACTCTTTACAGTTTATTTTTCAGTTTGAATCTCAGCCATCTTATGAATTCATCTAATTCCGATCAAGAACATGAGTAAAAAATAACTGCTTCTCCTCTTGCGCACCTGTTCTCATGATTTGGTCGCATTTTTAGATCTTTGCTCGATCCAAGTCATAGCTTGTTTTTAACTCGTTGAACTACACCATCTTTAAGCATCTAAACCGTTCATCTTGCTTGTGAATACACTAGAAAAAACACTATCGAAACATCATTGCTATCTGATACCTAATGTGACAGAAATTTACCGGAAAAGCAAGAGATGCTAGAGAATAAAAATGAAAGAGAGTGAAAATAGCTGCTTTCCCTCCATTCATTGCAGGATATGGCATTTATAACCTTATTAATCCAAGAAAAGAATATTGCATCTTTACTTCCCTACATCAGCACCAGCTTATAATCAAGCTGGTTATATGAGCCTGGTGGGCCCAGGCAAGATCAAGTTTACTCGGCATTAAGCTGCGGCTAGTTCCAGGGCTGGGCCATGGCTAAGGCTCATGGACGGATGACGGTTGGAACCCAATCCGTCATCAAACATTTCTCATTTAGTCTGATTTTTAATCAACGCATGGTTAGAATACCAATGATATCAATGATACGATCCCTCAGAAGACAGAAGCTTTTTAAATTCGATATGCTAATATTTTGCTCTTACTACAGCATTTCTCAGAATAGCATTTTGGACAAAGCTATGGACATGGAAGAGACCCTCCACAATGATATATTAAGGCTGGTGAGAATCTAAAATGACCATCTGAAGTATCTCCTTCCCATATTCTTTTTGAGTGAATCACTTTTTTTGCAGGATCACACAGAAGGCTACTATGAGCTTTCTGCGAAAACAAAATCATTCTTCTCAACTGCGGTCTTGGAGTGGGATGCTGACTTTTATGTCAAGGTTGATGATGACGTCCATGTAAATCTTGGTAAGACCAATTCAGTCTTGTTTTTCCGTTCCGTGCCATTTCCCGTGAGATGTATAATTAATATATCTTTTATTGGTTCTTGTGATAAAAGATACCTCTTTTACTGAAATTTTATTGTCTACCCCTTTTATTTATATTCTTTACATAAACGCAACTAAACGCATACAGGGAGAAAAATCAGACCAGCATTATGTTTTCTCATTTGGCTGAAGTAGGAGTCAGCGTGATCTGAATATTTAGGCTCATACCGTATTGATGTAAAACTCTGAAAATAGATCACCCTTCTGGATTGATGAATTTGCCGATGTATTTTTTAAAAATAACCGGTTCTATACACATGAATCATGATTTCCATTATGCTGTTACTATTTTCCTCAAAAAGGATGCCTGATCTATTGCACTAATCAATTCAATCTTCCATCTGTTCATATGATTGACTTACAACCTCTACTTTTTGCCAATTTAGGTGCTCTTGCAATGATACTTGCAAATTATTCCTCAACTCCTAGAACATATATTGGGTGTATGAAATCGGGGCCAGTTCTCTTCCAGAAGTATTCAACTTTGTCCATTGATTGGCCTTTAAGATTGATGACTACATTAAGCGTTGACCCTCTGATAAGTGGATTGTAATGCAGGAGCATGAAGTACCACGAGCCAGAGTACTTAAAGTTTGGGAGGAAGGGGAACCAATACTTCCTCCATGCAAGTGGGCAGATCTATGCGATTTCCAAGGATCTGGCTACATACATCTACATTAATCGGTTTGACCCTTTCATTATCCAGCCTCCATATCTATCAATGCAGAGGTCTCACGACCTTATCTCTTCTCTCGTTAATATTTCTCTCCATCCATCCGTCGTTAAGTTTCCTTAATTCATTTACATGAGAAGAAGGAGATGTACCCCGAGACAGAGTCCGGGCAAGTTTGTAAAGAAAGAGAAATATTCGGCACTTGCTGGTGCACAAGTCCAAAATAATGTAACAGCTGATCTGACGGATATGGAAAGGTGTCCTGAGGCATCCGAATTAAAAAGAGAGGCACTTTTGTTTTTTTATCGAACAAAATCTGAGACAGTGATTGGTTTATTGAGTAAAAAGAGTCTAACTCCAAAGGGTTGATATTCTAGCTTTTCTATCTCTGGTCGCTTAGTTCTGCGCTTCTCTTTTGGGATAGGCTCGGCTAAGCGGATGAAAGAAAAGAGAAGTTTCCACCTGAAGAAATACGACTTTCGGATACTTAAAAGGGGAGATAGCACTTCCGGTTATCAACTGGAGCTTCTCCATTTAAGGAAAATGACTCAAAATAACCCACTTCTTGGATTTTCCGATTCTTTCGAAAAATAAAAGAAAAGACTCCATACCTACCGGGGAGGTGAATTAGAGTGAAAGCAGCCTCTCGCCCGGGGGGAGTCCTCTGGGAGCCCTCTTTTTAACTGTTTCATTCTTTGACTTCCTTTTATTTACCCTAAAATAGAGGACTTCCTTACTTTTAGATTTACAAAAAGATGATACAAATCTTAGAAAGGCTGTTGAATAAAGGGGCCCCGTACCCTTCAATGCTTTTATTAATTTTCTTAAAACTGAAATTACAAATGAAACTCAAAGAGGGAATCTTGTAAAGTACGTTAGAACCTCTAATAAAAACATGAAGGGATATGGCGGTCACACGTCTGGATCTGGCAAGGAGCTGCATTTGGCTTGGACTTCTGTTGGAGAAAGGATCCTTCTCAGGTTTCTATGGGAATCTCAGGATCAATGAGCTTGCAGGGACTTTGGCATTTCCGAATATCTATATTTGGATTTATCTTCCATCAAATTTCAATACAGATTTAAACTACAATGCATCATCCATCTCCTTTTCTCCCCTTTCAAATCTTTCCTTTATCTGCCTCAAGGATATTTTTTTTATCTGCCTCTCTCTCTCTCTATCTTCTCTCTTTTTTTACTACAGATAAATATGGTGGATTGAGCCATTTCTCTCTTTACAGACACATTCTACACAAGTATGCGAATGAAGACGTCTCTCTTGGTGCCTGGCTCTTCGGCCTTGAAGTCAACCAAGTCAACGAGCCGAACATGTGCTGCCGAACTATCCCTTGTATGATCTCCATACATACCCAGAGTAAACTTTGTTTTAATGTCCCAGTTACAATTATTATTTAATATCCGCATCTTTTTTTATTTTTTTGGCTAACAGTGCCAAAAGTGGATCTCCAAGATCAGTTGCCTGACTGTGAGAGAAATACCAGAGAGGGCCATTTCTGCGCGGCATCATTTGATTGGAACTGCAGTGGTATCTGTAATTCAGTGGAGAGGATCGCAGACGTGCACAATAGATGTGGTGAAGGAGATGCAGCCATCTGGGGCATGCCCTCATTGATGAAAATCATATAAATATGGTAATTCAGCATACCATTTTTAGTCATGAATATCTTCTGATCTGAAGACGTGCTTGAAACCCTATTTTTTTTCCTGTCACTCTTTATGTGGATAGCCGTAAGGTTAGAGTGATCTTGGTAGTGACCCTGTTCTATATGGGATACACTCTCCTTGTTGGAGGGGAACTCCTAGGCATACGCAAGGTATTTGTGATAAGATAATTTTTATGCAGAGTTTGATTTCTGTACTCAATTTTGTATTTAATCATACAGCTTTCGAAATTCCTCATGGGTGAATTATCTTTGTTTCCTTGTTGTAAATTGTTTTCTGCTTTAAAATATTGATTATCAGATGTTGTTGTTTATTGATTGTGCTTTTCTAGTCTGAAATAAAGGTATCTTTTTTTGACATTGATACCAAAATTCTGAAAAAAAGGTTTGATAAAAGCTAAGCTGGTTTGTGTGTGAAAAGGGAAACCTAAGTGAGGGTAAACTAGGTTCTTTGAAATTCCTTCTAAGAAAAATCCTCTCAAAGAATTGTCAATAAACTTTGGTAGCATTTATAGAAACCTGGTAGAAAAAAGATATTTATATGACAAGGTTTCTTTTGACAGGTTCCGGCTAATCTTATCCTAGGTAGTTCTCTTGCCTTTCAATAGACATCTTTTCCTAAGTTGAAACCACATCAAATGGGTCCAAATAATCCCTGGCCAGAATAATAGAACTATCAAGGACAAAATGATAGAGCCATCTAAAAATAGGGAACATAGGAAATCCCTTATAATAGAAGGATAGAAAATATATCTTTAACGTTAGAAGAGTAATGTAAATTCAATAGCTCATTCGATTGAAGGCCGAAATTCAAACACATAAAAATAATTTATAAATTATTTTTAACATTTCCAAGTCACAAATTTATTTGCGCTTGGTTTTGAATATTCTTCAGTAATGTATAATACATGTACCATTCTATAAATATTGAAGAGCATTAAATCAACTATTCTTAATCTCTCTTAAATATTAATTGTGCATTGACAAGGCTATTTACTAGAAAAAGGAACTAAGATAAAGAAAGATTCTGTATACTGATGTTGGTCTGCTAATGCCAAAGTGTTGAGGTCAACATTCTCTCATTTAGACCATTGACATTGTGATTAGAGGACAACCTGGGCCCTTGCATATTAAAGCAGCAAGTACTCACTCCTCTTTTTCATTTCTTTTGGACTCATTTCATTAGTAGATAACCTTCCAAGACACCCCAAATATATTACCAGGGCTGACCAAGTATGAATGCATTGAAATAGTGATTTTTCTGTCATCGCTTTCAACTATAAGCATTAAAACTTGATAATGAGTCTTCGAGTCAATTCATGTGGAAGTGGGATTACAGGATGATACTTGTATTAGTGGATCTCAATAAGATATTGAGGCTGATATTAAATTTATAAACAGCATAATTTAACACTGAAGAACTTCACAAAAGAATAGACATATGAGACGCATCTTGGAGGATAAGTGGAAGAGAACAAATGATACTTAAGTTTTGATAATAAAAATTTCTAAAAAGTTTAAGAAACTTAGTTTATAGCGGATCTTCATTATCTCCAGGTTTAATGGTCCACTAACTAATACTATAAGAAGGCAAGTGGGAAATAAAATATTATACCCAATAGTCAGCTCTCAATGAATAATTAATAAGTATGGCCTTGCAAATCTACAAATGTGAAAAGATGATGGGATAGGACTACAAATCTTGTCTAACCTAAAAATTTTCCCTATCAGCAATAGAATATGGGTAAAGTGTCTTGTCTCTTATCCTACTCCAACCTGTCATCTATTAAAATTTGAAGATGGGTCCACATACCTTTATTGTTCTCTCCCTATTTTTCTTATCTGTTTCTCTCTCTGTATCCTCTCATTTGAAGGGGAAGACCAACCTTCTCATGTAAGTTTTGTCTAACCTAAACTTAGTTTATAGTGGATCCTTCCCTTACTGTCATCTGTCATCTGTCCTCAAAATAGGAATAGAGTGAAGGCCTTCATGCCTTCCATACTGTCTCACTATGCTATAGAGTGCTGGTGATCAACTCCAATTTCACGACCGTCTGTTCATTTCAAAAATCTTTTGGCTGGTGTTGATTCAAGTTCAGAATCAAAATCTCAAGTTTCATGAGAAAGATCACTTCCTAGAACATATTCTCCCTGCTCATAAAGTTATCTTGATATCTACTTTGGTATTTCCTTGATTTTTTAAAACATATACTCTCATATGTCTCAGTATATCAATGTGCACAATGCGATTATCAGAAATCCATTCTCATTATTCTGTGATTTTTAGTTTATAAATTTAAGTTAATGTGGGCCGTATAAAATACCATCGGAGTCTCCAGGTCCTATTTGACTTTCTGACTTTAGAGATCCTTTTTGTGTGGATAAACAAATATTTCATCATCTATTCCCATTGATGGGTATTCCTTGTCTCCTTTCTGCAAAAAAAACTCATCATCTCCCTCTATGAATCTCTCTTTTTCCTCATTATCTCAATTTTGCATTATCTATGTCTCTTTAACTTACCTCTCCTTTTCTCTTCTTCCTTTATATTTTTCTGTCTGAATTGCATTATTTCTATCCATTTAAATCTCTGTTTTTTCTCTCCTATCCATTAATCAGAAGTATTCCCTCATACCTTCCTATAATTATTTCCTTTGCCCCATATGGCTGCAAAGTATCTTGTAATCTCTCTCTCCTTTCCTCTCTTCTTCTCCGCATGGATAACTAGTGTATCTCTCTCCATCTCTCTATCATTATCACTGTATCTCTCTCCATCTCTCTCATTTTCTCTCTAAGTATAAAGCACAGAAAATCCATATTTAATAATCTCTTTCTCCTCTCCTTTTCTTTATCATAAATAATATTGCATTAAAACTCTCACCATATCTCTTCCTCTTCTTCAATCTCTAAGATTAAGTATGAATGCATTATCATCTCTCTCTCTCTCTATAGTTACTTTTCGCGCATCTTCCCTCTTTAGATAAAAAATATTACACCATCTATCTCTCCCTCTCTTCTCATCTTCTAAGATTAAATATCAATGCATCATCTTATTTCCTAAGTTTAAGAAGGAGAGTGAGTTAAAACTCTCACTTCTTCTCCACTCCCTAATATTAAATATCAATGCATCATCTCTCTGTCTCTATAGTTATTTGATACTAACCTCTCCCTCTATAAGGTTAAACACTAATGCATCATCATCTCTCTCTCCAATCTGTACAATCATTTTTTACTCATTTTCTCTCTTCAGATGAAAATAATATCGGGCCATCTCTCGTTCTATGGTTTGATACTCGCCTATACTTCCCTCTCTAATGTTAAACACTGATGCATCATCATCTATTCATTTTCTCTCTTCAGATGAAAAAAATATTTTCCGATCTACTAAGCCCACTAGGGTCATTATTGTCTTTTTGAATTCTCTTTTTGTTTCCCTTTAAAGATGTAGCCCTCGTGGAGGACAGGGCATAAGTTTGTAAGTAGTTATTTCCTCTTTATAGCTTTTCTTCCCCTCGATCGAGCCCAGCTCCTCCCAGTGACGTCTACACCACCACTCCACCCTCACCCTCGTCCCTTCGGCGTCGTCCATTCTGCTAGGATCAACTGTTCACAAGACGATCCCCTGGCTGGGGCCGTATCTAAATACTGTATCATCTCCCTCTCTGTGTGGTTCTTTGATACTTCTTTCTCCCTAAGACTTTGTATCATCTCTCTCTCTAAGACTAAACACGAGTGCATCATCATCATCTCTCTCTCTCTAAGACTAAACACGAGTGCATCATCATCTCTCTCTACAATCTGCACGGTCATTTTTTGCTCATTTTCTCTCTTCAGATGAAAAAAATATTGCATCCTCTCTCTCTCTCTCTCCATGGTTAATTTATACTCACTATTCTTCACTCTTTAAGACAAAATACTTGTCCATCATCATCATCTCTCTCTCTCTGTAATATCTACAGTTATTTTAACTCATTTTCTATCTTCAGAGGAAAAAAATATTGCATCATCTCTCGCGATGGTTATTTGATACTCTCCTCTTCTTCACCCTCTCCGAATAAATAATTAATGCATGATCATCTCTCTCTCTAATCTCTGTGGTTACTTTTTACTCATTTGGAGCATCTCTCTCTCTATCTATCCATCTCTCTCTAGCCTGGGATGATAAGCATGACTGATCATGCTAAAATTGAACTGCTTAATCATCCCTCTTTCACATGTTTACATGATCATCTCTCTCTCTCTAATTTCTACAGTTGCTTTTAACTCATTTGCACCATCTCTCTCTCTAGCATGGGACGATAAGCATGACTGATCATGCTAAAATTGAACCCCTTGGTCATCCCTCTTTCACACGTTTACATGATCATCTCTCTCTCTCTCTAATATCTACAGTTACTTTTAACTCATTTGCTCCATATCTCTCTCTCTAGCATGGGATGATAAGCATGACTGATCATGCTAAAATTGAACCGCTTGATCATAGCTCTCTCACACGTTTACATGATCATCTTCATCCACTATCTTTAGTTACTTTCAACTCATTTGCAGCATCTCTCTCTCCATCTATCCATCTCTCTCTCTAGGATGGGATGATAAGCATGACTGATCATGCCAAAATTGAGCTGTTTGATCATCCCTCTTTCACACGTTTACATGATCATCTCTTTCTCCAATATCTATAGTCACTTTTACCTCGTTTGCACCATCTCTCTCTCCATCTATCCATCTCTCTCTCTAGTATGGGATGATAAGCATGACTGATCATGCTAAAATTGAACCGCTTGATCATCCCTCTTTCAAACATTTACATGATCATCTCTCTCTCTACTATCTACAGTTACTTTCAACTCTTTTGCACCATCTCTCTCTCTCTCTATCCCTCTCTCTCTCTAGCATGGGATGATAAGCATGCCTGATCATGCCAAAATTGAACCGCTTGATCATCCCTCTTTCACACGTTTACATGATCATCTCTCTCTCCCATATCTATAGTCACTTTTACCTCGTTTGCACCATCTCTCTCTCTAGCATGGGATGATAAGCATGACTGATCATGCTAAAATTGAACCGCTTGATCATCCCTCTTTCAAACATTTACATGATCATCTCTGTCTCCAATATCTAGAGTTACTTTCAACTCATTTGAACCATCTCTCTCTCTATCAATCCATCTCTCTCTCTAGCATGGGATGATAATCGTGACTGATCATGCCAAAATTGAACCGTTTGATCATCCCTCTTTCACACGTTCAATCCGTCCACCCCGCACTGCTTGTACTCGAGCGATTGCTTCCTCGGGCTGATCACGATCGCGCAATCCACCGACACCTGCAAATTCCCCCCGATCGATCCCCCAATTTCAATCCAAGATCGAGAAATCTCCAATCCGGAACCAATCAAATCGGAATCAGAATCCAAAAAACCCTACCTGAACGCGCGGCGAGGTGAACCCCATCAACCGGATCTTCGCCCCGACATCACCCGCCACGCGAAACTCCACGCGATCATCGACGACCGCATCACGAACAAGCGCGCCTTGATCGGAAACATCGGCGCGATCCACGACCAATCTGGTCTCCAGGAGGCGAATCGAGTGGGCGGGCTGCTGGAATGGGGGCAATTCCGCGAACCCTAGCGGCAGGCCGCGGTACAAGACGGGGAAAGAGGCGGGGGAGAAGGAGATGGCGACCTTGTTAGGGTTTTCCGCCATGAAAAGCATGGAGAGGTTGAGGGAGAGGTGGGATTGGGGGGAGACGAGGAGGTAGCTGACGCGGACTTGCTGGAGGTCGAATTGGGGCTTCTTCGGCTTGAGAGCGAGCGCGATGGCGAGGGAAGCGGCAGCGATGGAGGCGGCGAGGAGGAAGAGGAGGAGGAAGAAGCAGCAGCAGCAGCCATTGAAGGAGGCCGAGGAGGACTTGGGCCGAGCTTGGTGGTGATGGATGGCAGTGTCCGCCATGGCAGAGAAGGAAGGACTTGGGACTTGTGTGCAAAGAAAGGGGCTTTCTTGGCTAGAGGTAAGCAGGGGTTGGCCAGAGGCAGGTAGGGTTTGGCTCGTCGTCGTCAACAGTCGTCGTCATCAACAAGAGTTGTCGTCAATAGGCATTGTCGTCGATAGTCATTGTCATCAACAGGAGTTGTCGTCAACAGTCGTCGTCGTCGACAGTCGTTGTCGTCAACAGTCGTCGTCGTCGACATTCATTGTCGTCAAAAGCAGTTGTCGTCAACAGTCGTCGTCATCGACAGTCGTCAACAGGAGTTGTCGTCAACAGTCGTCGTCGTCGACAGTCGTTGTCGTCGACAGTCGTTGTCGTCGACAGTCGTCGTCGTTGACAGTCAATGTCGTCAAGAGTCGTCGTCGTTGACAGTCAATGTCGTCAACAGGAGTTGTCGTCAACAGTCATCGTTGTTGAAAGTCAATGTCGTCAACAGGAGTTGTCGTCAACAGTCGTCGTCGTTAGCAGTCAATGTCGTCAACAGGAGTTGTCATCGGCAGTCGTCGTCGTTGACAGGAGGTGTCGTCAACAATCGTCGTCAACAGTCGTTGCCGTCCACACTCATTGTCGTCAACACGAGTTATCCTCAGCAGTCGTCGTCGTCAGTCAATGTCGTCAACAGGAGTTGTCGTCAAAAGTCGTCGTCAACAGTCATTGTCATCAACAGGAGTTGTCTCAATAGGCATTGTCGTCAACAGTCCTTGTCATCAACAGTCATTATCATCAACATGAGTTGGCGTCAACAGTCCTTGTCGTCAACAGTCCTTGTCGGCGACAGTCGTTGTTGTCAACAGGAGTTGTCGTCAATAAGCGTTGTCGTCAACAGTCCTTGTCGTCAACAGTCGTTGTCGTCAACATGCGTATTTCTCAACAGGCGTCATCATCAACATGTGTCATCGCCGTCAACATGCGTAGTTGTCAATAGGCATTGTCGTCAACATGCTTCATTGTGAACATACACTGTCATCAACAGGAGTTGTCCTCGATGGGCGTCATCATCAATAGGCATTGTCAACAATAGGCATTGTCATCAACATGCGTTTATGTCAACATGCATTGATGTCAACATGCGTTGTTGTCAGCAGGTATCATCGTCAACAAGTGTTGTCGTCAACATGCATTATCCTCAAAAGGCGGCGTTGACTACATGCATCGTTGTCAGCAGGTATCATTGTCAACATGCATCACCGTCAACATGCATCATCACCAACAGCTGTTGTCAACAGGCGTCGTCTTCAACAGACGTCGATGTTATCTGTCTGTGGAGTCCCTAAACTTTGAGGTTGCTCACATTGATGCCGACATCAATGTATATGCTGACATCTGCGATGATAGAGTCATTGCAGAGGAAGGAAATGTCGCATATCACAAAGTTTTCTTTTTTCTGTGTTTCGTGACTAGTGAACTTCGAGATCGGTTGTTCACGAATCAGTCATGCGTCCTCCCGTTGCTCCAGGTTTTCTTTCCCATCTTGCCATGGCTCCACTAGATGATTTCAAGTTTTCTCCATCATTCCTAATTATGTCGTCTCAATTAAATTCATATAAACTATTTAATCGCAAGAAAGACATTATAGTATCTATATATAATTACACTATTTAGTCTCCCATGATAAGTATGACTGATCCCATGGCTATTAGCATGGGAACAATTAAGATATGAAGTGGGGTTTACTCAAAATTGAATTGATTTGTATGAATTCCTAGATGATATTATACCAAAAGAGCAATCAGTTTGATTCACACCATAATTGTGTGATTGGTCCTTAAACTTGAGACGCCAAAGACCATTTGTGGAGGGACTATTGTACTTTGTCTATTTTATGACTTCCTATTCATGGATTTCGAAACTTTCGTGGTGCGGCTATATGATGAAAGTTTAATGTTGAAGATGTGATAGTCTGCTCTTGCTATATTAAGAGACAACTCATGGAAGATGATAAGATGAAGTCCTAAGCCAAAGTAGTTGAATAATAGGAGCATAATTTTTTGTTAATTGTTGAACGCATCAGCACTAACTTGGATGATTAATTAGAGTTTGACAATTGATCATACCCTAACTTTTCTATGGAGCATCAAGCTGATAAGGGACTGTATATGCATAACAACCAATGATAAACATGTGCTATGAGTACTCCTTTATATCTTCCAGAGTGTACCCAACAAGTTGGAGACTTCACTTATCGATTAGATTAGATCGATTCACTATTAATTAGTATATATGATGATATTATTAGTCAATTTGGAAGGACAGTAAAGGTTTTTGGATAATGTAGTCATTAAATTCACTGATAAATGGGCATAAAGTCATATGCAAATGGTCATTTGGTTGACCGACGTTATACTTAAAGAGTAGGGTTCTTTATGAAAAATTCCTACTTAGTCTAAACAAGGAAAAGCCCTTTATGGAATTCACTCAGGCTAGAACTGTTAAGGGCCTCCCCTTTGGCTCAAATCAATCCTCGACACCTGGCAAGCATTTGTCAAAATATCTCACTAAAGCTAACTATCGAACAACAATCAAAATGGATTGCAACATGGATTTCTACCAATAAACTGATGGAAATATATGTGGCCGGCAATTCAATCACACATTCCACATCTCTTTCCATGTTTATTAATACAACATATTCATTATAGTCCACGCGTGATGCTTATAATGAAGTCCATGAATACATGATCGTACCTAGTAAATTATGATGAGATCGTAATACGGAGCTTACTAGTATTTAAGCATGTGTTCTAAACATTCTTATTCTAAAAATACGCCACAAGGACATCGAAAGTATCCAATTAGAATAGCATTATCTAGCCCCACTCATATGATGAGTATGACCAGTCATGTAGCCATTAGTGAAGAGACAATAAGGATAGATAGTGGGTGCTCTTTACTGGAAAGAGTTCACTGAATTGATCTAATACGAATCCCTGAATAGTATTACACCGAACCGTCGATCAGGTCAATTCACCCAAGGTTTTGTTAGTCGTCCTTAGACCTGAGACACCAAAGACGTCGTGTGGACGGGAGTTGTACTTTGACTATGGCCAACGAGTCTCTAATCATGGGATTCTTAACGGTCTTAATTCGAGTACATCAAGAAGGTTACGAAGATGATTGAGTGGTCAAAATGGGATCGTCCACCCTCGGTATAAGCGGTGATAGCTCAAGGAAGACGATGCAATGAAGTCCTTGCCAAGGCAATAAAATATCAAAGAAGAATTCTCCGATGATTTCCAAACGCATCAATACTAACTCGGATGACCGATTAAGGTTTGACAGTTGACCGTACCCTAAGTTGTTTGAGGAGCGTCAAGTGGATGAGGGTCTACACATATATGGTAATCGATGACGAACAAATTCCAAGAGTGACTCGGTACACACCCCTTTGTATCTTTTGGAGCATGAGGTTTAGTTTGGCACCCCACGTGTTGGAGATTCAATATATCGATTGGGTTAAATCGATTTGATGTTAATTAATCTATATGATGATATAGTTAATGAATTTGGAAGGCCAATAAAGGTTATTGGGCCACTGGAGTCGTTAGCTAGGCTGATACATGGGCCTAGAGGGTCACACACAAATAGTTTTTAAGATGTCAGAAGATATACTTAAGTTTTGGGGGTTTTTATGAAAAATACCGACTTGGTACAAATAGGGGAAGGCCCTGAACGAAATTCACCCAGGCCAGAA
>NC_135847.1:1612500-1722500 GCF_029677425.1 Wolffia australiana | reverse complement strand
TTCTTGTGTAAATAATCCGGTGCGAGTTTCTGTATTTTAGAAGAGTCGTGGTAAGATTGGGGAAATCCATTCTTTCTGGGCTGTTTGGATTTGTGAATAACACTGTTGATGTTGCTCTGGCCGATGGTTTGAAGGGGAATTGATCGAAGTTTCTCAGGAATCTTGCTCGCTAAAGTCTCCTAATTTGCTCTAACCCTTGAATTTTGAGAATTGATTGGCTTCCGGGTTGTCCCTAATCGTAGAGAGAGGAAGAGAGAGTGATAGAACGAGTGGAGAGAGAGAAAGACAAATAGAAAGAGATGGAAAGAAAGAGAGAGAGAAAGAGAGAGCCAGAGAGATAACAAAAGAGAAAGCAAGAGAGAGGAAGAGAACGATGAAGATAGAGAAAGAGATAGAAAGCAAGAGAAAGAGAGAGAGAGCTGATGATATGATGTCAATGGCAGGAAGAGAAGTCTTGTACGAACAGCGGTAGAGGGAGAATGAACTTTCATTTTAGGGCGGCGCCCACTGTTGACCCGTGGGGACGAAAGTCAATGACAAGTCTAAGTGGGTAGGATAATGAACTGCCCAATTGACTTGATCGGCGCATGAAGCCCATTTATCTGATTTTAAAATGTATTCTTACCTCTGTTTGAAGAAAAAAAATCTGTTTGAAGAATATTTTGGTGTTTGCAAGAGTTTTCGGGCGTGGAGTATGAATAAATATCTTAATTACACACAGACCCTACTCGCCCTAAAACAAAGTAAAAAGATACAAAAGTGATATCTCCGCATGTAGTTGAGTCCTCAGATGCTAACAACTAGTTTCTGTCCAACCCTCCCCTTTAAGTTGGCAAGGCATGGTGAAGGCATTGTCTTCATGCTCATTGAGCAACATCATATGGCTTTGCGACATCAAAAATACCTAGGTGGGATTTCATGCTCTCATTGAGCATCACTAATATACTCATGCACTTGAAAGACCCATCAGGTGCCATGGTTTAGTGTGTGTGAAGTGCTGACAAGCCGAGTTTCTCAACAGGATAGCTGCTGCAAGTCTCCGAGGGAAGACTTGCAATTTTTGTCTAGTTTCCCTCTTGTAGCTGGTGGTGCAAAAATGTAGCTGTTTAATTAAAAGGATATTGTTCACCATTCATGTTAAGATGAGACAGTCTCACAACATTTTACATTCAAGTCCTCAACAAAGTTAAGGGAAATATTGGAGTAATTTATGTTTTTTATCATATTAGTTCCTGCTAGAATGACAAATTGTGAAATAAAACAAATTATGAAATCCATCCAAGAATGTTGCGAAAAGTTGTCTTATGCCCCATAACCTTTTCTCAGTTGGGTTATGTGGTTAGTAAATTCATATATGATATTGAATTATGCGAGTGGGATGATATTTAGGAGTAATAAGGGATATGGAGCCCTTTAAGTGGGTGAGTACATTGGGTTAGAATGTCCCAGGAACTAAATTCTTGGTAACATATTAATACGTTCCATTACGTTACACAATAAAATTTGATAACTTGATAAATGCATGAATAATTCTAGCTTTTAATGATAATGTCATGTTACAAAAAAAAATTGTGATTTTTTTATCAACTATTTTGATGATAACTTGAATCATGATCTTCATATTATTTATGAATTTTAGAGAATATGCCGCATTTTCCAAGCCCAATATCCAACATTAACCATTTACACATGAATATGTTTAGTCTATGTGATTCCATTATGATACTTTACCATTGATGAATACTTCAAGATAAAATTTTTGAAAGAGTTTCATGAATTTATTTTATGGGATGGGAAATTCTATTGGAAATGGAAATGCATACGGAACATAGGGTAAAAAAGGAGCAATTAGAATTGGGATTCAAAGGAGCAATTGCCGGAGTATCAGACACAAACTTTTGTCAAGCTTCTAAGTTTGTAACCCCATTACTTCTCTACATAAGGTAGAGAAAATAAATTGCAACATGGAGCCCTCAGCCAATGTAAGGATACTTTGATCATGTATGTTGGTTGCTTGCAGGGCTTTTCATGGTGCGATTTCAATTTTTGAAGTTTCTTATGTACAACTTGTTGACCATTCACCCTTATGAATTCCCAGGTCATGTTGTAATATGGCTAAATTCATCAGGGCCAAATTTCTCATTTATCAGCAAGCCAGCCTTAATAAATGCTCAATGTAAATCAGCCTTTGCAGATTCCAAGGATTTCACTTTAGTATAAAAGAAGAGTAGGGGGTTTTGTCCTTAAATGATAACTATGCATACTATTAGCTGAGAGAATTTATAAGGGTAAAGGTGTCGCTGATATATTGGTTTGGAAAGATACTAACATGACCTACATATTAGCACTTGGCCTGAAATTAGATTTGATGAGAAGGCACCGTGCCTTACCTTTTGAGTCCCTTTGCTTGACCCCTCAATTGGCATAACAACTTCATTGTTATTTACTCGTAGTGTATGCAACCACAAGATCCATCCAATGATTAAACAATACTCAACCACAATTTTGGCACAAGATGTGCTCGTTGTAATTGTCCAGATTTGTCACCCTTTACACAACTTATGGAAGGTGTTGATGGAAATACAAGTTGCCATTGAGCCAATCACACATTCCATATCTCATTCCATGTTCATTGTTAGTGTTACTGGGATAATCTCTAGGCCCACTTCTATCTCTCTCCTCTCTTCTCTCTCTCCTCTCTTACTTACGTTTTCTGTTTTCCTGTTTTCCTCTTCTCTTGAACCATCATGTGGGAGTCCTATCGAACTTGGAGTTTTGCTCTAACATGGTATAAGAGCATACCTCATCTCGGCGTCCTCCTTTCCAATATCGAACGGCCAGCTAGCGATGACAAGTCCTCCGGCGGTCGTCCTCCATTTCTACAAATTTCTGGCGGTTTCTCCCCAGCCATTTCTGCATTTCTGCAGAAATTTCCGGCGGTTTATCCATTTATGCAGAAATTTCTGTTGATCTCTGCATTTCTCCGGCGGTCGTCCTCCATTCCGGTCATCGTCAGTTCTGGTCGTCATCAGTCTCCGGTGATTTCTGCATTTCTGCAGATATTTCTGGCGATTTCTCCATCATTAGTCTCCGGTCGTCGTCCGCCATTCCGGTTGTCATCAGTTCCGGCGAGATCTGCATCTTCAGTCTCTGGCAATTTCAGCAGAAAATTTTGGCAATTTCTCCGTCATCAACCTCCATATTTCCGGCGATTTCAGTATGTTCTTCCTCAACTCTTTTTTGTGGGCGATTCTCCGTTCTCGGCCGATTCGTTGTTGGCGGCCGCATCCGCTCCAGTTGGAAATGTACCACTGGGGAAGCACTCTATCATCACCGCGTTTACTCGACTGGCCTATTGATAAGCCTAAAAATGCACGTAAACATGTCATCGATTTGGGGTTTAGACTTATACAATAAAATTTATAATTTCCCTTAATCACTAAATATGGAATATAGAATAAGCAAGGGGTCGAACCACAGAGAAGTAACAAATAAGAATTTTTAATGAATTAATTCAAAGATGAATTAATTTTTTAATTAATAAATCTTAATTATGCTTAATAATATTTTTATTTAATCAAAATCAATTTAAACTTAATTTTGATTTTAAATATTTCGGTCAGAAAGCTGAAGATAGGAATATTTTGAATTTTAGGATCAGACTAATTCGGATTATTAATTTCCCAATTATTATAAAATTTTAAGAATAATCAAGAAAAATATTTTTAAATTGGACTTCAAGATGGATAAATTTTCGAATAAAATTTTATTCTTAGGTTTTTTATATATTAAATTAAATTCCTAAACAATAAAAATTGAAATCCAGAGAGAGTAACTGGACAAATTAACCTAGAGAGAGAAAGTGAAGAATTTTGGGAAAAGATGAAATCTGACCCTAAATTAAAAATCTAATGAAGCAGAAATGTTCTAAATTGATGTAGAATTAAGGATAAAAAATCAGATTTTGAATCAGAATCAAAATGCAGTGCTAATTCATTCAAAACCAACTTCTAGGGCATGTACATTTCGCCCATGCCTTGGCGTTTTAGAATCGTTCAAGAAGAAGATTGAAATACAAATCAGAAACTTACAAATTTGAGTGCAGAAGCAAGATTTGTCGACTTCAAGAACCCCTCATGTGTCCTTCCAGGCCAAATGCTTGGGGAGAGCCTCCAAAAGTAATTTTCGCCCATTTCTAGACCTAAAGATCCAACCATCTATATTGTAGAGCAAGAAAAGACGAACCTACCCTCAAAATTTCAACCCAATCGGACATCTAGATCTCAAGATATCAAGGTTTTAGTGAGGATAAATCTGGACCGTTGGATCTTTTATCTCTATTCAAAATATCTCAGAAATCAGTTTTTCTGATTGGCCGGCATTATTCTTTCTCATTTTTCGCTGTCTTGGATCGCGTCCTGACACGTGATTGTCTGCGTCATCAGCGCACAATCATTGGTGCATGACGCGCCTTTTTGGATGGTTGAGAGAATGCCACGTCGCTCTGAAATAAAAAAAACAAAAGACTTTTATATTTTTATATTTCTTTTTAATCGTCAGCCGCAATGTTTGACCACAACATTCATCAGCACCTACAAAAAAAATGATAAAATAAAAGGCGAGGTAAGCTTACCGTTTTTTATTATTATTGTTTTATGGCGTCGATTTCTGCGTGTACGCGGAAAATCGACGCCGTAAAGCGTCGATTCCTAACAGAAATGTCGGTTAGCGCGTGCATTGCACGCGCTAATGATTATAAATATATATAAAAAACTTTTCGTCGCCTTGCGTGCCACATAGATTATTTATGAGCAGTGATTGGGTCGTTATGGCATAGTGATTTGCGATGCCATAATGAGCCAATAACGCTCATTCTCCCTCTCTCTCTCCCTCTATTCTTATTTAAATAAATACATCCATTTATTCACTCGAATTTTGGGCGAATGACGTGGATGCCCCTTGGTAAATATTTAAATATATTATAAATGCCAAATAAATTAAATATGTATGATTAAAATATGTAAAAATCATTTCTTGGCTATATAATGATCAAAAAATTATATAAAAATATGAAAAAATTCCAGAAAAATTAGGAAAACCCTTACCAACCTTTAGCCAAATATTTAAGGCCCTGAAAAAAATATTTCTTCACTGAAATGAGGTTAAATTCCATGTAAAAAATGATAAAAAATGATAACATGCAAATATAGTCATTAAAATACATAAATATAATGTAAAATTCACTAATTAATTATGTTAATTTGCAAGTTATCACCTACACGTTCGAAGGGACCAACTATGGTTCTTGGTCTACTGCGTTAATGGAGTTTCTCAACGCCCATCGTCTTCGCCATCACCTGACTGACCCTCCGCCAATGGAATCAGACCCGTCCTATGCTGAGTGGAGTTCCATCGAGTCAGTCATGTGCACATGGATGTGCCAAAGTGTCGTGAACAGTATCATGGAACTGATCCGCCGGACCCGACCAGTTCGTGCGCTTTGGTAGCATCTTGCCATGATGTACGCGAACAAAAGTAATGTGAGAAAGACAATACGTCTATATGAAGATCTATTCGCTTGCAAGCAAGGCTCGTGGTTGCTCCAGGCATACTACAGTGCCATGGAATTCATCTTCACCGACATGGCTATATACCAGCCTCCTTCTTCATATCTCGAGACACTGGCACGATACAGGGATGAACTTCGGGCTGGAGCCTTTCTTGGCGGACTTTGATCTGAGCTTGCTGACATTATATGCGGCCAAGTACTGGGAGGTGCCCGAGTTATGCCTATTGAGGAGATTTTTTCAGCTGCACTCCGGGTACAAGACAGTGTGCCGCCATCCTGTGGTACCCCATCTATTGAGGTATACGCCCTTGCTGCCACAAGAGGCCCTCTGAAGGCCTTCGGAAAGGGGATTGTGTTGGGCAAATCCCGGAACTCCTTTCCGCCTTGGAAGTATTGCGGGAAGTTATCATATCCTGCTGAGAAGTGTTGGAAGGAGTTCGGAAAGCCTGCATGATTGTTAGCTGCTAGTGGGGGCAAGTCAGTGTCATCCCCATCGAGTGTATCTACTTCACATATGAAAGCAGCACCCGCGCCAGCCGCCCCTTCTCCGGGGAATTATCAGATCTCAGTCTCTCTAGCTGAACTGGCTTATCTCCAGGCCTCACGTGCTTCCACTATGCACACTCCACCATCGGCGTCGACTTGCCTGATCTTGCGTGCCGCCAACCTCGCTTCTTATGCTTGAGGGAATGCATCCACTTCAGGTACGTCCGCGCTCTTAGCTTCTAATAATATGTCTTGGGTTATTGACTCAGGGGCTTCGGCCCATATGACAGGTACCCCCTCTATCCTCACCTCCTACCATCCTAATTTCTTGATTCCCCATGTCCATATAGCCGATAGTTGTCCGTGTCCAATAAACGGTTCCGGTACCTCCCAACCCACCTCTACCCTGCCACTGCATAATGTCTTTTATGTTCTCGGATTCCCCACTAATCTCCTTTCTATCAGTGCTATAACCAAAGCTCTGAACTATGGAGTCTTCTTCTACCCTTACCACTGTATCTTCCACGAGCTTCGTAGGGGACAGAGGATTGGACTAGGCCGTGAGAATGGACGTGGCATCTACGAGCTCGTGGCAGACTCTCCTTTTGCTGGCCTTCGTGCTCTTTCTTCACACTCCGCCCCTTCATGTTCTTCACAAACCTCCTTTTTGTGGCATTGCCGATTGGGCCATCCTAGTTTCTCAAAAATTAAAGAAGTTTTAAATGTGAATCTTTGTGGTTTCAAATGTGAATCGTGTGAATTGGGAATACACCATCGCTCCACCTACCGGGCGCGCACGAGTATACCCTCGTCTCGCCCATTCGATCTCGTGCATTGTGATGTATGGGGCACCTCAGTTGTCTTCCCTCAGCTGCGCTGAGTGATGACATTCCGGTTCAAAGACTTGCACCCAATGCCAAATTATTTTCTCTACCTCCATGCGTGTTTGGGTGCATGGTCTTTGATCAAGATCATACGCCAGGCCTATCAAAGCTTGACCTTCGTGCACTAAAGGGGGTGTTCGTGGGCTATGCTAGAACTCAAAAAGGATACCGGGCATACTTTCCCTCCACACGTCACTACATCACGTCTGTAGATGTCACGTTTCACGAGGATGTTCCCTTCTTCTCGCCATCTTCTCTAGTACCTACTCCTCATCCTATCACGGGTTCCCCTTCTTTGGCACCTGTCTACATTGTCTCACTCTCTCCACCTGAGGCGCTTCTCCCTGACGCATCATCTCCCATGGCTACCACCTCTTCACCTACTCACCTTATGTCCTCCCTACCCGAGACGTCTCCTCTGGCCCTACTTGAGCCCTCCCCGACCATTTTGAATCCCGTTTCTGCTTCCGTTCCCCATCCACCGCCCACTGACCTCCACCTTCCTATTGCTCTCCGCAAGGGTACTTGCCAATGCACACAACACCCGATAGACAACCATGTTTCCCCTTCCCGTCTCTCCTTACCCTATAGTGCCTTTGCTCTATCCGTTCTCTCTGGGTCAATTCCCAAGACATATATTGAAGCTTTGAAGGTATCGTAGTGGAAGGCAGCTATGGATGCAGAATATGCTGTGTTTCGTCAATGAGAAACATGGATGCTGGTTCCTCTCCCATTGAATGTCAATGTCGTCTCTTGCACGTGGGTGTACTCCCTCATACAATCCTGATGCCTCTATTGCTCGCCACAAGGCCCGCCTTGTGGCTCGGAGGTTTTCTCAATCCTATGGTCTCGACTATACTGAGACTTTCTCGCTCATGGGTCGCCTCAGCTCCATCTGGATCCTTCTCTCCGTCGCCCTTAATCAGGCCTGGACTCTCCATCAACTTGATGTATCCAATGCTTTTCTTTATGGTGATCTTGCTGAACGAGTGTATATGGAGCAACCTCCTGGGTATGTTTCTCAGGGGGAGTCTTTGAAGGTGTGTCTCCTAAAGAAGGCTATCTATGGCCTGAAGTAGAGTCCTCGTGCCTGGTTTCATAAGGTCTCCAAATTGATGTTCGTGTATGGCTTCGTCTCTACTATCTCCGATCCTATGGTGATGCGCAAGCGTCCTCCCCGGGGGTGTGCTGTGATGGCTGTTTACGTTGATGATATCGTTCTCATCGGCAGTGATGAAGCTGAAATTGTTGCAACCAAGGCTTATCTATGTCAGCATTTTGTGACGTGACCTCTCTCCACCACGCTACTTTCTTGGCATTGAATTTACTTATAGGCGGGATCAGGTGGTCTTATGCCAACGGAAGTACGCCTTAGACCTCCTGGAGGAGATGGGCATGCTAGGTTGCAAACCCACTTCCTCTCCTATGGAGGCAAATATCGATTGGTGGGACGAGTCGACAGCACTACTGGAGGACGCAGGCTTGTACTGTCGCCTCATGGGTAAGCTGATATATTTGACAATGACACGTCCTAATATTGCGTATGCGGTGAGCGTATTAAGTCAGTTCATGGAAGCTCCTCGGATGGTGCATCTTGATGGTGTGTATCATGTCCTTGCCTACATCAAGCGAGCCCCTAGCAAAGGCTTGCTATACCAGAGACAGGGGCATCTACATATTGAGGCTTACTCTGATGCACGCTATGCAGGTGATAAAGCCGATTGTAAGTCTCATGGTGGCTATGCCACATACATTGGGGGCAATCTCGTCACTTGGAGATCACAAAAATAATTTGTGGTCTCTCGCTATAGTGCCGAGTTAGAGTACAGAGCTATGGCTGATACTCCAGTAGAGATGCTTTGGCTGAGGTCTCTTCTCATTGAGCTCGGTTTCCCCCCTCCATCGCCTATGAAGATGTATTGGGATAATGAAGATGCCACCTTCATCGCTAGCAATGACACTTTTCACACGAGGACTCAACACATTGAGATTGACTATCATTTCATTCGGCAATATGTTACTGATGGTACTATCTGTACTCCTCATGTTGCTTCCACACATCAACTTGCTGATATCTTTATGAAGGCACTTGCTGGGACGGCGTATGAGACTATTAGAGGCAAGCTGGGCATGTTTGATCTCCACTCTCCAGCTTGAGGGGGAGTGTTAGTGTTACTAGGCTAATCTCCAGGCCCACTTCTATCTCTCTTCTCTCTCCTCTCTCCTTTCTTACTTATGTTTTCTGTTTTCCTGTTTTCCGCTTCTCTTGAACCATCGTGTGGGAGCCCTATCAAACTTGGAGTTTTCCTCTAACTTTCATTAATAGAACATATTCATTATAGTGCACGTGTGACGCTTCTAATAAAGTTCATGAATACATTATTGAACTTAGTGAATCACGATGAGATCGTAATATGGAGATCACTAGTCTTTAAGCATGTGTTCTAAATATTCCTATTCAAAAGATACTCGAGAAGGACATCAATATATCCAGATAGAATAACACTATCTTGCTGTGCTCATATGATGAGTATGGTCATTCCTGTAGCCATTAGTGTGGAGACACTAAGGATATATAGTGGGTGCTCTTTAATGTAAACAATTCATTGAATTGATCTATAAAAATCCCTGAATGGTATTATACCAAAATGTCAATCAGGTTGATTCACGTAACATTTGTGTAAGTGGTCCTTAGACTTGAGACACTGATGGAGGAAAATTACATGTGAATTTTAACTTGTTGTAAATTTACTTTGCCTACAATCAAATAAATTTGATAAAAATAGAACTTACTCAAATGTATAGTTGGAGTAAGGGCGTCTCCACAGGGACTGGCCTTTAGGTTTGTATTCAATAATTGGTTCTTATTTAATAAAATATAATTATAATATTGATACTAAAGATATTAAGAAGAATTAAGTAATTAGTAGGTAGAGAAAATAGTAGTTTAATAAGATAACTAGAGAGATAAAATATCTAGAGCATATATCTATGTACTAGAGTTACTAAGAATAACAAAGAATTGAGATATTAGATATTATGTTTAAGAACGATAGTAATCTAATTATTGAAAAGATAGATTAAGTATTAATAAGATAACTTGGGTTAATAAGAGAAAGAATAATGAGTTTGATAAGTATTTATATTGATATAAAGAGACCTACAAATATAAAATCATTCTTAGAATTAGTCTAGGTGTTTTCATATGTTCATTTTATATGATTTATATATATATTATAGTATTTAAGGGTTGATTTATGGAATTTATGGGTCGATTTAGTCGATCACCTAAGAGGTGTTCGACCAAATGCCCGTTAGGGGGTCGAAGAAGAGATATCTAATATATTATTTAAGTAATCGTAAGTTTATATATATACAGATTTTATAGGGGAAAATCGATTATAGAAGGCTGTTTCTGTCGAATGCCTGTGCGGTGTTCGACAGAATACCCGAAAGAAGATGGAATAGAGAGGAGATTATATATTTTTTATAAAGTTGAGGGGGTAGAACTTAGGTAAATCAAGACAATGAAATGTCCAAAAGAAATCGCGGTAATAATGTTTGGATCAAAGTGGATCAGATCTGGGATAAAACGAACTCGATTCAAAATTAAACTATAACAATCTTGAAGTTCAACAAAGATAAGCTTAGAGTACCTGATTTCGCCCCGAATAGAAGTAAGCGGGTGGCGGTGCCGATCGCTGCCGCCTAGCATCGATATGTGGTCTGCCCCTTCCTTCTCTCCCTTGCTGGCACAGAATCGAGCTCTCCTAGCTCTTCCTTGAAGCCTCCCCATACTTCTCAAATGGTCAGGAGGTTGTCACAATCCTCTTGCCGTTCTCACTGCCGTTGGATGGGTCCTCTGCCGTCTCCAAATCTCGATCGAAAGATATGAAATTAGGGGCTCTCAGCTCCTTTTAATGGCCTAGGAGGGATCCCAGAGGCCGTCTGATGGAGGCGAACGACCTTGGTGGCGCTCCCTGGCTGTTGGATTGCGACTGGTCCCCCCTCGTTGGCGAGAACAGCCTCCGGCGCTCGAAGTTGACGGCTAGGGGCAAAAGAGGATGTAAATGTACTTCTTCTTCTTCTTCTTTATTCTCTAAAAAAGTAACATCTAAAAACAGAAAGAAATGAAAATCTTGGGAATTAGATTAATTCCCATTATTTGTGAAATAAAAATTCAACAAAGAGAAAAAATATAGAATCCAAATCCTAAGTTGGTGATTCCTGTTCAGTGGGTGCAATCGGGTTTTCCAACATTGTTGTTGTAGGTGGTGGTATATTTTTTGCTTCCAAATATGGCTTTAATCGTATGTCATTTACTGTAAACTCCTTCCCTGTCTTAGGATAAAAATTCAAGACTGCTCCATTATCATCTATGTCAGTAGTTATAAACGGTCCATTCCATCTTGATTTTAACTTCCCTGGAAAAATTTTCAACTTAGAATTATAAAGCCATACCTTTTGATGTTTTTGAAAATGTTTGCGGTTAATGTTCTTGTCATGAAAATGCTTCATCCTGGATTTATAAATTCTTGAGTTTTTATTAGCTTCATTCCTCGTCACTTGGAGTTCATGCATCTGCAATAAACCTTGCTTTCCTACTGCATCTAAAGAGAGATCAAGTTTTTTAATAACCCAGTAAGCTCTATGTTTTATTTCCGCTGGAAGATGACATGCCTTACCAAAGACAACCCTATAAGGAGACATCCCTAAGGGTGTTTTGTAAACAGTTCTATATGCCCAAAGATCATCATATAACTTACTTGACCAATCTTTCCCATCAGGCTGAATAATCTTTGTAATAATTTTCTTAATCTCTCTATTTGAATTCTCAAGCTGACCATTGGCTTGTGGATGATATGGATAGTGATTCTATGTTGAACCCCATATTTCTTTAACATGGTCCTGAATTGAGAATTATTGAAATGACTTCCTCCATCGCTAATAATTGCTCTAGGACAACCAAACCTGAAAAATATGTGTTGTTGAATGAATTTAAGAACTACTTTATGATCATTTGACCTAGTGGGAATTGCTTTAACCCATCAGGATAGATAATCAACTCCATCAAGATTTACTCATGTCCATCAGAATTTGGGAATGGTTCCATAAAGTCAATTCCCATAGGTCAAAGATTTCCACTTCAATGATAGGCTGTAGTGGCATTCTATCTTTCTTTTTGATATTTACTACAGCTTGACACTTTAAACAACTAGAGCAGAACTTAAAAGCATCCAAAAATAAGCTTGGAAAAAAGAATCCACAATTTAAAAATTTAAATGCAATTAATTTTGGATCATAATGTCCACCACATAAAGAAGAATGACAAGCATCTAATATGCTCCATTGTTCTTCCTCAGGTACACATCTTCTAAACACATGATCAACACCTAATTTAAAAACTTCAGGTTCATCATTGTAATAGTAATTAATATCTTCATAATTTTTTTTCTATCATTAACATCCCAATCATTAGGTAATAACCCTATGAAAACAAAAATTTGCAATATGAGCATACCATGGAAGCTTTTTAGCTTGAATTTCTAAAATATATTCATCAAGAAATTCATCATGGATAGGCATGGATGACTCTGTAGATAATCTAGAAAGATGATCTGCTACTGTATTGTCTATTCCACGTTGATCCTTGATTTCTAAATCAAATTCTTGTGAAAGTAGAATACACAGTATTAATCTAGGCTTGGTTTCTTTTTTATTTAATAAAAACTTTAAAGAAGCATGGTCTGAAAAAACAGTTATTTTACTACCTAAAAGATGAGAATGAAAATTTTCTAAGGCAAAAATAATAGCAAGCAATTCTTTTTCAGTTGTTGAGTAGTTTACCTGTGCTCCTAAAGTTTTGCTTGCGTAGCAGATGACAACTGGCTTCTTGTCAATTCTTTGTCCTAAAATAGCTCCCACTGCACTGTCAGAGGCATCACACATGATTTCAAAAGGCTTACTCCAATCTGGAGCTTGTAAGATTGGTGCTTGAATTAAAGCCTCTTTAATCTGCAAGAAGGATGCTTTAGCATTTTCATTAAAAACAAACAATGTAACTTTAGAAAGTAAATTAGTTAAAGGTTTAGAGATTTTAGCAAAATCTTTAATAAATCTTTTGTAGAAGCCAGCATGCCCTAGAAATCCCCTAAGTTGTTTTAGGGTTGTGGGCAGGGGGAGGTTCTTGATGACCTCGACCTTGGCCCTGTCCACCCTTAGTCCATCCTTGCTGATATGGTGCCCTAGGACAATTTCCCCCACCACCATGAAGTGGGACTTATCCCAATTTAACACCAGATTGTTCTATACACATATCTACAACACCTTGGTTAAATTAGATAAACAACTATCAAATGATGAACCAAAGATAGAAAAGTCATCCATAAAAATTTCTAGGCAATCCCCTACTAAATCAGAAAACATAGCAGTCATACATCTTTGAAAAGTAGCCGGTGCATTGCATAACCCAAAAGGTATCCTTTTAAATGCAAAAGTACCTACTGGACATGTAAACGTTGTTTTTTCCTGATCACTTTTGTTAATTTCAATTTGGTTATACCCTGAATATCCATCTAGAAAACAATAAAAGTTTTGGCCTGAAAGTATTTCAAGAATCTGATCAATGAATCGTAATAAATAATGATCTTTATTTGTTACCAAGTTAAGCTTCTTGTAATCTATGCATAATCTCCAACTAGAAACTACGCGAGTTTGAACTTCATTTCCATTCTCATCCTTCGTCACTGTTATTCCTGTTTTCTTAGGTACTACATGAATAGGACTTACCCATGGGCTATCTGAAATGGCATATATGAAATCAGCTTTTAGCCATTTCATGATTTCTTTCTGAAAAACCTTTAACATGTGCGGATTGAGTCGCCGTTGAGGTTGTCTTGTTGCTTTAGAATTTTCTTCTAAGAAAATTCTATGCTCACAAATGTTTGGACTAATGCCCTTAATATCATCTATTGTCCATCCTATAGCAGATTTGTAAGAAGATAAAACATCTAATAGCTCTAATTCTTATTCAGAGGATAACAATGATGATATAATTATGGGAAAAGAATTACATGGTCCTAAATAAGCATACTTCAATGACGAAGGTAAAGCTTTACGCTCAATTTCAGAATGCAATGAAATATTTGCTGGCATAGATGATTTTTCATTCAAATACTCATTAGATTCACAAGAAAACAAATCATAAGAGCACGGATCAAAATCAAAATTGTCATCTTCTACCAACCCTAGAAAACAAATATCCTCACTGGTGTCTTTTGGATATTTCATTAATTTTGAGATGTATAGTTCAATTTTTTCATCTCATACTTTGAGTTCCATTGTACCCTTATCCCAATCTGTTGTGGCTTTCGCCGTAGCTAGAAATGGTCTACCTAAAATAATAGGTGCATGGCTAAGATTTCCTGTTATTTTCATATCTGAAACTATGAAATCAACAGGAAATTTACAGTTCTCTACTTTCACAATAACATCTTCTAATTTTCCATAAGGCTGCCTAATTGATCCATCGGCTAATTGTAATTCAAGAAAAATGGGTTCAAGTTCACCAAATTTAAATTTGTCATTTAAAGCTTTAGGCATTATGTTAAAACTAGCACCTGAATCAAGAAGTGATTTGCTAAAAACCATTCCTCCTATTTCACATTTAATTAGCGGAACCCTTGGATCTCTTCTTTTTCTAGGAATATCATTCAATAGAATTGAACTGATATTTTCAGACAATTGTACTCTTTTATATTTCATAGGAGTACACAATTCCTTCACATATTTTGCATATGAAGGAATGTTTTGTATTGCCTCAGAAAGAGGAATAGTTATGGTTGCATTTTTAAATATTTCAAGCAAATGAGGATTTGGTGGTTTTTGCTTGGTCAAATTTAATGCATTAGGAAATGGAATGGGTGATAACATGCATTTTTAGTGCCTTATATTATTACATTTATGTGTCTTTATGCATTAAATTACTCATATTTGCATGTTATCAAGCTTAAAATGATTAAATCCATTTTTAGAACAAATTTCTAAAATTTCTGCATTTTTTAGGATTTTGCTAACAATATTTCTAAAATAATATAACTTTTGAAACAAAATATGATTTTTCTGGAATTGTTTGATAATAATTTTGGAAAGATATGAATTTTATGAGTCAAAATATATATTTATACGTATTTTTTTTGCTTTTATTTTATTTAATATGGAATTTTAAATATTCTGGTTTTTTATGGCATAGGGTGACGTGGCGCCCCGATGCGCTGCCACATCAGCATTGAGAAAGATACTTTTTTCTTTATTTTTTGTTCTTTTTTCATGTACATGTGGCATGGAATGCAAAAAGCCATGGAATACGGAAAGCCACGGAATGCGAAAAGCCATGGAATACGAAAAGCCATGGAATATGAAAAGCCATGGAATACAAAAAGCCATGGAATACAAAAAGCCACAGAATACAAAAAGCCACGGAATATGAAAAGCCACAGAATACCAAGTGCTTTGACTTCTTAACTTCCAACAGCCATAACTTTTGATCTTCCCCTCCTCTTTCTATCCATACCCTCTCATCTATAAATAGAGGCCTGGATCATTGTAAAAATCATCTTGAACTTGCTTCCCACTTTTGTGGGCTGATTGAAAGAGAGTGAGTTTTGAGATCCATCAAGAGTGTTCTTGGTGTCTTGGGTGTGTGGGAAGAGACAAAAGAGAAGAGGGGGAGCTTACCGACACTCGCAAATCGCCGTGATCCTAGCGGAACGTAAGGATCTAAGGTAAGTGTCTTCGCCTTACGTTGTTTCTCTCCCAACATCATCGTTATCATAGGTATAGTTTTTTATTATCACCGTTTCATTTATCACTTCATACGTTCCCATTCTCTCATCTCTCCTTCCTTGTCATCGTGCCATTCCATATCCAACCACTATCCTCATTCATACAATTGTTCATTATCATGTCCGTCACAATCATTTACTCTTTTATTTTAGTAACTTTACATATAAATTAACTTAATCGATATCACTCGCTCATATCCTTGAATTGTGTTTTTGTCGATCGCTCATTGATCATCACTAGTTTAAGAAAGTAATTCCTTAATCATCGTTCCCTGTGGAGACGATCCGTACTCATCACTAACTAAGTATTTTCAAGTACGGTCAAATATATTTTATTGAATAATCTCAATCACCAACGATGAATTTTAACCCTAAAATTGAGATTATCAATGGGTGGTCTATAATCAACTGGATTAGGGTCTACCATTTTTTGATGCCTTTCTTAATCCTGGCAACCCTCATTTTGTTGATCATTTTCCATTTCTCCATTTACTTTCTCTTTAGCTTCATGCAGTTCTACACCTTTTCCTTGAGGATCTAGTAGAACTTTTCCATTTCTAACTTTTGAAATTGCATGCGCTTGCTCATCATCATTTTGTTTATTCATATCTTCTTCACAACTATGCAAAAAATTATTCATAAAACTAGTGCATGATGCAAGTATTATCTTCACTAATGCAAGATTCATTTATATTTTCAGAAGATAAAAAATATGATGATTCTAAATTCCTATCTACACACACCATGATATTCTTCGGATTAATATTAGGCTGAGTAGGGAGTTGACTTGGATGGCTTTCTCTTAGAAGGATTTCTTCCAATTTACCTTTCATTCTGAGGGCAGGTTGCTGTGCTTGTGCGCCTTGTCCTAGCTTGAGCACTTCAATCTCTCTATTGTGCTCTTCTAAAGTTTGCATCAACATCTTCCTTTCTTCATGCATGCTCTTTCTCTCTTCTTGCATTTCCCTGATAAAATCCATAAAAGTTGAGTTAGTATTTTCATTATTGTTTTTAGGACGAGAGTAAAAATGCTTAGAGAAATTTTGAAAATTTTGTGGATATTGCTGTGCGGCAAATTGCTTTGAGGCGAAGTTGTTGCTTCCTCCTTTGCTCCAATTCTGATTGGCAAAATTAGGTCTTGCATCCCATTGAGCATCTCCCAAATCCATTAACCTGTTCAACCATGGGAAGATTCATCAGAATGTTCTTCACTAGAACAAAAACAATAAGGGATGTTAGAAGATTTGTTGCCATCATATGCATTTGCCTTTCCCTTGGTTTCTTGCGAAAAATATTTAAAATTGTTATTCATATCTTCCATTGTTTTACCAATCTTTATCATGTCTCTTTCCAATTTATCCATTCTGATTTTTGGTTCAACTGCTTTGACATCAAGATTCCTCCACACTTTGGACCTGCATTTCGGTTAGTGTACGAAAAACTTAGTCGATTTGTCAAATCTTCCACTAACTTTTCCATAAGTTTCATGGATTCATCTGCATGAGTGTCAAGGAACATTCCTCCACTAGATATATCTTGTAGGTGTCGTTCCTGATCATTCAATCCCCCATAAAAAATTTGAACTAATTCATGAGATGGAATTCCATGATGTTGACACTTCCTAGTAAGTGCCATGAATCTTTCCCATGCTTCTCCAAGGGTGTCAGTTCCTTGATAGAAATCTCTCATAGCTTTCCTAATTAAAGTGGTCTTTCCTTAAGAATAGAATTTCTTTAAAAAACTACATTGCATCTCACTCCATGATTGAAATTCTTGACCTACTCCTTTGAACCACTCTTTGGCCCTATCTTTCAAAGCAAATTGGAATAGCCTAAGTTTGAGAATTTCTTGAGGAACACCTGCATAGATATAAGCAGAAAATATCTGGTTATACTCTTCTAAAAACTCATAAGCCTCATTGAATCGTCCATAAAATGTAGGTAGTTGATTGATCATATTTGGGTCAATTATAAAGTTGACATTTTCAGGTGGAGGAGCAGAATTTTATTGTAGGTTTCACTATCTGCAGGATCAGAATACTCTCTCAATATCATTCTTCTCATTCCTTGTTCAACTCTACAATTTTGGTTGTCCACCATTCTCTCACCAATTTGTTGATTTTCTCCTTCGAAACTCTCAAAAATATTATCTATACAAGGACTTTTTCTACTGATCGTCTTAAGATGCACTAAATGTAAATCACACAAATAGTAGAGATAATCAACTTAGCCGAACAATAAAAATCAATATAAGAGAGAAAGAAATGACAAATTTGCAATTTTCACAATTCGTTTTGAAAATTCTAGAACAAATGCAAAATGAGATTCAAATCAAGAGTGTATCAAAAATAGTTTGGCACATTAGATATAAATATTTTTGATGTATAATGTTTTAAAATTCACCATGCCTCCCCGGCAAAGGTGCCAATTGATAAGCCTAAAATTGATGTATAAATACGTCGTTGATTGGGCTTTTTGACTTATATAATAAACTTTATAAATACCATTAATCACTAAATACTTTGTATAGAGAAAGCAAGGGGTCGAGCCACATGGAGGCAACAAGCAAGAATTTTCATTCAATTTTAAATAAATTAATTCAAGAATGAATTAATTTTGCAATTAATAAACCTTAATTATATTTAATTATCTTTTTAATTAATCAAAATTAAGTAAAAACTTAATTTTGTTTTTAAATATTTTCGGTCAAAACAGTCAAGATAGGATAAATTAAATTATAAGATCAGATTAATTCTGATTACTAATTTCCCAATTATTATAAAATTTTAAGACACTATCAATTAAAATTGGGAATTAATAATCAAGAAGGGGATTTTGAAATTGGACTTCAAGATGGAGAAAATTTTGAATCAAATTTTATATTTAGGTTTTTTATAAATTGAATTAAATTTCCAAACAATCAATTTTGAAATTTAGAGAGATAAAATAGACGAATTAACCTAGAGAGAGAAAGTGAAGAATTTGGGGGAAAGTGAAATCCGACTCTAATTTAAAATTTTAAAGTTGCAGAAGTTTTGTAAATCTATTTAATACTAAAGATTAAAAATCAGATCTCAAATCAAAATCAAATTTCAATGCTAATTTCATTCAAAACAACTTCTGGGGCATGTACATTTCGCCCATGCCAAGGCATTTCAGAATCTCTTAAGAAGAAGTTCAAAATACAAATCAGAAACTTACAATTTTGAATGAAGAATCAAAGTCTGTCGACTTCAGAAACAACTCCTGTGTCCTTCCTGGCCAAATCCTTGGGGAGAGCTTCCAAAAGTGAATTTCACCTTTTTCTAGACCTCTATTAAAAGATCCAATCATATGGATCGTAGAGGGGTAAAAGACAAACATGCCCTCCAATTTTCAGCTCAATCAGACGTCCAGATCTCAAGATATCATTGTTTTACTGAGGATTAATCTAGGCCGTTGGATCATTTGATTATTTTTAAAAAATGAAATTTTCTGATTGGCTGAGACCTTTCTCTTGTTTTTGCCACCCTCGGATCGCGCTTCGACATGTGTTTGTGCACTTCCACAGGCCCAATCATTGAACAATCGATGCTCCATTTGAACGGTTAAGATTACGCCACGTCGCCCTCGTCAGCGCCCTTTTAAAGAAAAAAATAAAGCGGTGAGCTTACCGTAATTTTTTAATACAAGCAGCGTTGATTTCCGCATGCATTTATTGCATGCAGAAATCGACTGCTGCGTACATTAAATAACGCGCATGGGGTTTTTTTCTTTATTAATGCACGTGGGTCGGTTGCCGTGTGCAATCAATGCACGCGGCTAACCAAATGCATGTACGAGGAAGTACGTCATAGATCGATTCTCCACGTGCATTTATTGCACTAAAAAAATTAATAAAAAGAAAACGTACCTTTTCCTTACCGACCGCACCGCTCCTTTTGAAACAATCATTCACTCATTATGGCATCGCAGATTCTGATGCCATAATGAGCAAATCATGGTCTCTCTCTCTCTCTCTCTCTCTCTCTCTCTCTCTTATAATAATTATTATTACAAAAATGCATCCAATTCTTCGCCCGAATTTTGAGCGAATGATGTGGATGCCACATGGATTATAGGTAAATACATTATAAAATGAATTCTAAAAATGTCAAATAAATAAAATATGTATTATTTCAATTTGTAAAATCATTTCTTGGCTAAATATTTGTCAGAAAATTATAAAAAATATGGAAAAATTCCAGAAAAAAATTAGTATAACCCTTACCAACCTTTAGCCAAGTATTTAAGGTCCTATAAAAAATATTTCTTCAATGAAATGAGGTTAAATACCATGTAAAAAATAATAAAAAATTAGAAACAATAATACAATCAAAGTGAAGTCATTTATCTCCATTTATATATGATAACATGCAAATATAGCCATTAAAACATATAAATGTAATAAAATATTCACCGATTAAATATTATAATTTTCAAGTTATCAGTACCCTTACGTCGCCACATCATTACGTCGCCAACAGCCTCGTCAGCTTCATTTTCCACTGATTCATCCACTGATGGGCATGTGATCCGCGTCAACATCCAACAGCCATTCAGGAATGCCTGTAGTAAAAATAAAAGATATTAAATGGGAAGGCGAGATCTCACCGTCTGATCTTACTTAATAAGATCGGACGGACGAGATCATGTCCCTCATTTTAAATAAGCACAAAAGAGACGGGCTTCGGGCCATATTGGCTCGAAGCCTGGTTCATTTTTCTTCTTATTTCCTTGAGATCTTATTCTCTTTATGGCCCGGCTTGACGTGAACAAAATAAACATGGGATTTGCATCCCATATTGGAAATTTCACGAAGACAATTCAATATTTACTTTGTGGCATTCTAATGCTACTGAATCAATATACATACCTCTGTAGTGCGACCTTTATATCTCTTGTTGGGCCTGCACTTTGAGCTCAATATGTGACAGACTTCACTGGCAGCTGTGCCGATTTGAGTGCTCAGCACTCGCTGGTCTGCCTGCTGGCTTAAGGCCCAGCACGTAATTGGCGCTCCTCAGACGGCCCAATAAAACCATTTTGTACTTTTATCATTATATATGTTTCATTTTCATTAAATTTTCTGTGTTTGTTTATTCTCTTAGTTTCTCCAACTTCCTCTTCTTCCCTGCAATAGCATACATACTAAACATAGCCTTAGAAAATTTAAAAGCTCTTAAATATATTTTTACTAAAAAATCTTTGAAGTTCTAAAACATACATAAAAATGACCTTAAAATGCCTTATTTTATTGTTTGCTCTAATTAGTGCAAGGAATGTAAAATTCCTATAAAATTTTATAAAATACACATGATATGTACCCAAAATAACCTTAAAATGTGTATGTTTACATGCTAAATTTTGGGTCTATCAGACACCAAAGACGTACTATAGATGAAAAGTTGTACTTTGACTATGACCTACATGTTCGTGATCATAGGATTTTAAATAGTCTTTGTTCACATGCATCAACAAGTTCATGAGGATAATTGAGTCATCAATATGGGATCGTCCACCCTCAGCACAAGAGGTGATAACTCAAGAAAATGATGTGATGAAGTCCTTGGCCAAGGTAGTGTAATATCAGAGAAGAGTTCTCTAATAATTTCTGAACCCATCAGTACTAACTCGAATGACCAATTAGGGTTTGACATTTGACCATACCCTAAGTTTTCCTAGGAGAATCAAGTGGATGAGAGACTGTACATACACAATAACTGATGATGAACAGGTTCCATGAGTAAGTTGACATACACTCCTTTGTATCTCTTAGAGCACGAGGCGTAGCTTGGCACAACATGTGTTGGAGACTCAACCTATCGATTGGGTCGAATCAATCCGACATAAATAATCTATATGATGACATAGTTCATTAATTTGGAAGGCCAATAATGGTTATTGGGTTGCTTTAGTTGTTAAATAGAATAATACACAGGCTTAGAGGGTCACTCGCAAATCATCATTGGGAGTGGAGAGGAGCTTCTGGGTTTTTAATGAAAAGCACCCACTTAGTATAAATAGGGGAAGTCCCTGAATGAAATTCAGCCAGGCCAGAGTTGTTCACGAGCCGTCCCCTTCTTCTCCCTTCTCCCCACACCTCCTTTCCACTCCCAATGACGATGACGAAGGGTGAACGGAATTTGCAAGAGCAAAGAAGGAGATTCAATGTGCTGAGGATTGCATGGATATGTCTAGAGGCTGCACACTTGGGAAGCTCAACTCATTTTGCTTAGTGATCCAAGAAATCACGGATGTGATCCGTGCACAAGTTCTTTGTTTTATGTTTTATCGATGCCGTTTTGATTCACTCAAGTCCTCCGCTGCGGATCATTTTGATTTCTTCATCCATATCAGGGGTTGTAGAACCAGCAATGTGAAAAAATATTATCATAAAAGTAGTTTGAAGACCATAGGTGTTCACATATTTAAGACCATACAAGTATTCATCTCATCATGTTATATCAAACAAAGTGGCCATGTTAAAACTGTATTTATATTTTTAAGTCTTAACTTAAGGTAAATTTATCTGAACAGTCATATTACAATTTATTTTATGAATTTATAATCCAGGTTATCACTTTATTACATTAAACATAATTCCTCATTTTAATTAAATAATGCATGCATACCTTTTATTAAGGACATATGGCACATTGAACTGAAACAAGTTCATGACTATTGTCTTTTATTTATGATTCATTACTGCATCATTTAGGTTAAATTAATGCAAATAAAAATCATATCCATCAAGATTAGATAGTAAAAAATTAATATATTTCTTAAAGCTGCTTTCTCTAAGTTGTTAATTACATCGAGTCACAAAACTAATCTTGAAGATATGAATTAGTTTAGAGCTAAATAACAATAATGGTATGAAAAACTAGTGAGTGGATTTTTGGGGAATTTTTTATCTTTGTTTTTCTATTTCAATCATATATCTAATCATGTTTAAGATTTCCCTAGTGGTTCTCTGCATGAAATATATTTTTCAAGAGCAATATTTCATATGTGATTCAGTGGTTGATTTCTTAGGGCTTGTTTCTTAAATATTTACAAAATCCATTCTCTTTAAAATTTACATAGAATCTTTTTACTCAATTTTATTACTAAAATCTTTGTTTTGTTGGTGATATTAATTAATTATAGAATCATGTATATCCACATACATTAGAATCACTCTAATCATCCCAAACATAATTCTTAAAAAAATTATAATTTATTTATTTTCGTTATTTTTCTTGATATTTTTTCTCCTTCTGCGGTTAGGTCCTCAACTCTAGATTCCATCCACCTCTTCTCTTTTTAATATCTTTATATTAAACTTTCTTTAAATTCCTTTAAAAATATAACTTATGATATTATTAAATAGTACCCTGAAAATAGAAAATTTAATTTAAATGGTAGTTGAATGAAAAAATTAATGTAAAATGATATTAATGATTTATCAAACTGGTTAATATAGTGATATTTTTAAACATGAAGTGAACCTATCAGGTGTAGCTATAGTTCATCGGGGTTGGAACTTGGTCGTGTAAAATTTAATAGGGTATTGATTGAAAACATAAGTCTTGAAAATATATATCCCTCATGGGATTATGAAATAAATAAGGAGCCATTCTTTTTCTTATATTTCCATTCCATATACGGTACTAGATTCACATTATAGCTATTTTAATACTTAGTAATTATTACCAAGGATAATTCTTTAACAACTATATTCATCCCTTTTATTATGTTATAGTATTACAAAGACATGAAAATGAGCTACATTTACTCATGTTATTGACTTTAGGCTGTTTTATAACCTTTTAATGTGAATATTGTATATTTAATATAGAAAATAGGGATTTAGTAATTTAATTTAAACTAATAGAGCATGACCTATTAAAAATTCAAATTATTATTTAAGTAAAATTATATAAAATGAGTAATATAGATAATTAAAATATTTAATCGAGACTGATGGTGTAGCTTTTTGCTATAAAAAAGAAATTTTGATAAGATTGATTGAATCAACCATATGACACTAATATAATGTTCAAAATTACTCATAATGATGCATGTCATGTATTCGAGCCGAATGTCTATGTTGATACATGTGTGCATGAAACCCCATAGTTTTGGGTGTAAACCAATAAACCCATCAAATGATTTTATGTTTTGATATTCATTAATAAAGTACAGTCATTTTATTGGAACCCATGAATACATGCAATGACCAAGTGAACTATGATGATATCATAGTATGATTATTAATATTCATTAAACATGTGTTCTAAATATTTCTATTAAAAAATCAACGAGGACATGAAAATATTGAGAAACAATAGCATTATATTATCCCTCTCATACGATAAGCATGGTCAATCTTATAGAAACAAGTGTGAGACATTAAATAAAAATAATTAGTGCTCTTTGTGAAGAGTTCATTGAGTTAATGTACATTAATCCCTGAATGGTATTTTACTTCAAATCAATTATGTTGATTCATCTAACAGTTGTACAGGTGGTCTTCAGATCTGAGACACCAAAGACACTTCTAAATGGACAGTTGTGTTTTGACCTATGAATTCTTAATCATGGGATTCCAAACCCTTTTAGCTCAGGTACATTTACAAGTCAATGAAGGTGATTGTATGGTCACAATGAGGTTCAATAAGATGTACTTGGTATATGAGTTCAATCCCTTGTGAAGGAGGGGAAATATTAGCAAGGTATTCTGCGATGATTTTGTGATGCATCAATAGTACTAGAATAACTGATTAGGGATAATGGTTAATCTACCCTAGGTCATTTAAGAGTCCCACATAGATGAAGTTTTAAATGTAAAAGATAATGATGATCATAAAATTCCATGATATAGTTCAGATAATCATACATATAATCTAGAGTACAAAATGTAGCTTGGCATCCCACGGGATAGAATTCAACCTATCTATTAGGTTAAATAAATATTTCATTAATTAATCAATATGTAGATATAGTTAATAATAAAGGTTTTTTCGCCATTAGAGTTACAAGATAGACTAATATGTGAGCTTAGAGGGTGATATGCATAAGATTTTTTGACATTAGTGAATATAGTCATAGTTTAGGAAGTTTACTAAAATTTTATCAAGGACTTTAATGAAATTGTCCCTGCTAACATAAGTAGGGGGGCCCTCATCTGATACCCATGTGAGTCATTCTTGAGTGACCCCCTCTTTCTTATTTTGCTCTTCCCAAATGTTTCTTGCTGATTTTTGGGCAGAAAAAAATTGAGTGAAAAAAGAGGATATCAAATCCTCTAAGTATTGAGTGGATACGTCTAGAGGCGAGTCATCTGAATGGATTAAAGAGAGTAATTCAGGGATTTAAGAAATCAAAGATTTGATCCATGAAAAGGTGAGGTGTTCTGTGTTTTTGGTTTTAATATCCATGTTTGATTCAGTATTCTATTGTACAATTGATTTTAAACTGAGTCAACTGAAACCATGAGAATTAATGCATCTAAAATATAATTTCAAAAATCAAGGTAGTCAAAATTTTGTTTGAGGTGATCATTTGATTATATGATATAATAATTCATATTCGCATTCGACATGTTTTTGCATCAGGATTTTACTTAAATGAATTTCATATGTCTTCATTTAACTAAGGTATATCTAAATATAAAATTTTATGTCTTCATTTAACTTGGTTATTATGAGTAATATTTTAAACTCATTTATGGACATATGATACAGTTTTGCCTTTGATTTTGAAGTGAATCCATGACAAAAATGTTATCTTTACCTACTAACTGTTGTTTATTTGACTCTTTTAATTAATTTTTAACCTAAATTTTGATTTTGAATTTTAAACTTTTAATATGATGTTTTTCAGAGGCATGTAACTGAACTTATAGGTATTTGAAAATATGATACTGAGACCAAAACCACCATTCCCTAATGGTCATGTATTACGAAATAACTAAAAACATCACAACTTTAAAAGTAGAAGCTATAAAATATATTTTTAACCTTTCACTACTATAGAAATAATGAAGGGTTAAAAAGTATAATTTTAAAAAACACATTAAAAATAATTCATAGTTTAAAATTTATACTTTTAAAATCTTTTTAAAGGTATAATTTATCTAATGATTTCATGATAGTAATATATTACTTAGTAAATCCAATGATTGTAATATATTACTTGGTAAACAACTGACTACTTTCTTTAAACAAATTAAATAGCTCATAACAAAGTAGGTCACATGTTAACTAATAAAAACAATTTAAAATATTAATATAATTGTAATTAAATTGATTCAAAGAGCATGATTGGAATATATTATTTACTAAAGGCAACTAATGACTTGAATAATGTTTTTTTAAAAGAACATATTTAGTAAATCATTATATGTAGGTGTATTATTCAATAAACAAGTCTTAAAAAAATGCGGATTAGAAAATGAAAAAATATCAGAAATGTTTTATTAATAAACACAATAAAAAATCTTAGATATTACATAAGTATCAATATGTTGATAATTTGGTAATCAAATTCATTCAGTGGGTGCACCATTGCAACACAATAACTATAATGAATGCATAACTATTAACTCATGACCTAAAAATCTTGACAAAATTGGGCCACCCGTAAGAAATAAGAAATAAGTTTTACTATGCTGGTAGTTAAATTAATCTAATGAGTGCACAACTGTATTTTAGTGCATACTAAATAAATCAAAACAAAATAATTCATTCATGGCTAAGAATTTCTAATTTTTGTTAGAGTACTTTATAATTCTTCAATAGAGGACCACATCGAGGCCTAGGGAAAAAGACCAAATCTTTGTTGTAGGGTTGGAGGACAAGTGACAAATGACGGGTACGGATGGATGGCAAGGGACTCAGTCCTTTCAGTCATTTGGTAATCATATGTCCAGACTTCGTCTTCATCGCCAATCTGTTATCAGTCATGTGCGAGATGACGGATGACTGATGATGGAAATGATTTAGTACAGTTATCTCGCACGTGACTGATGACAGATTCTTGGTGGATGGGGACGAATGATGAATGATGGATTGGGACCAAATGACCAAGTGACCAAATGAGTTAGTACAGTCATCTCATTCATCATCATGAGTGAGTACAGTCATTTGGTCATCATCTGTCCAGATTTCGTCTTCGTCACTAATCTGTCATCAGTCACGTGCGAAATGACGGATGACAGATGACGGAAGTGGGTTGACGAACGATGGATCGGGATGAAACTGATGACGGTATGCCATCCTACTTTGGGGAATGCAGGGATTAGTCAACGGTATGATTCTTGGTGGACTTTTAAATGCTTATCATTTATAGCGTCTCTTTGTCAAACGGCATGTGGGGGCCAAGTGGGGGCTGCTCAGAGGTCATGGCCGAACTAAACAAGTCTCTAAACTCTTTAAAAAGCAATCAGACATCTCTCTCTCTCTCAATATATATATAAATGTATCTATAAATATATATATCACATGCACAGGTATCATCCTAATTAATATCTTATTTACCTTGGGATCCCCTCAGCGTATCCAAAGGGATATTAAAATAACGGGTCTTGCAGGTCTGGTTGGGGAGCAAGATTCACGCCCCACCTCTCTCTCTCTCTCTCTCTCTCTCTCTTGAACTCTCTTTGCCTTTTAAATTCTTCTCTCTTTACAGCCTTATCTCTCTTGATCTCTCTCTCTCTCTCCTGATCTCTCGATATCTTTCTCTCTTGACCTCTCTCTATACCTTTCTCTATTAACTTCTCTCTCTTGATTTCTCTTATTCCTTTCTCGCTTGATCTACCTCTATACTTTTCTCTTTTGACCTCTCTCTACCTTATCGCTCTCGATATCTCCTTAAACCTTTCTCTTTTGACTTCTTTCTGCCTTCTCTCTCTAAATACTTTTGTCTCGCTTCATACTCATCTACCTTCCTCTCTCTTGATATCTCTCTACCTTCTTCTCCCTCTAAATATCTTACTCTCGCTTCATCTACCTTCTCTCTTTTGATTTCTCTGCACCTTCTCTCTCTAAAAACCTTCTTCTCGCTTCATCTCTTTTCTCTTTCTCTCTTCTTCTCTCTCTAAATACCTCCTCTCTTCATCTCTTTCTCTCTTCTTCTCTCTCTAAATACCTCCTCGCTTCATCCCTCTCTCTCTTCTTCTCTCTCTAAATACCTCCTCGCTTCATCCCTCTCTCTCTTCTTCTCTCTCTAAATACCTCCGTCTCGCTTCATCGCTTTCTCTCTTCTTCTCTCTAAATACCTCCGTCTCGCTTCATCCTTTCTCTCTCTAAATACCTCCTCGCTTCATCTCTTTCTCTCTTCTTCTCTCTCTAAATACCTCCCCCTCGCTTCATATCTTTCTCTCTCTAAATACCTCCTCGCTTCATCTCTTTCTCAGTTTCTCTCTTCTCTCTCTTAATACCTTCTTCTCGCTTCATCTCTTTCTCACTTCTTCTCTCTCTAAATACCTTCTTCTCGCTTCATCTCTTTCTCCCTTCCCTCTCCAAAAACCTTTCCCTCGCTTCATTTCTACCCACCTTCTCTCTCTCTCTCCCTTCATCTCCATCTCGCTACACCCTTCTCTCTCGTCTCTTTCTCTCTCTTCCTTCTCTCAACTCATCTCTATCCCCCTCTCTCTCTCTCTCCACTCTCTTCCTCTCGCTTCACCCTTCTCTCCACTCTCTTCCTCTCTCTCTACCCTCTTTCTCTTTCCCTCCACCTTCCTCTCTACCCCCTTTCTCTCTCTTGATCTCTCTCCACTTTCCTTCTTCTCTCTACCCTCTTTCTCCCTTGACCTCTCTCCCCTCCCCCTTCCTCTCTACCCCCTTTCTCTCTCTTGATCTCTCTCCAGTCTCCACTTCCCTTCCTCTCTCTACCCTCTTTCTCTCCTTCCCTCCACCTTCCTCTCTACCCCCTTTCTCTCTCTTGATCTCTCTCCACTTTCCTTCCTCTCTCTCTACCCTCTTTCTCTCCTTCCCTCCACCTTCCTCTCTACTCCCTTCTCTCTCTTGATCTCTCTCCACTTTCCTTCCTCTCTCTACCATCTTTCTCTCTCTCCATCTCTTCCCCTCTCTCTCCACCTTCCTCTTCTATCTACTCCCTTCTCTCTCTTGATCTCTCTCCACTTTCCTTCCTCTCTCTCTCTACCCTTCTCTCTCTTATTCCGGGTAGCCAAGTCCGAGTCTTCCCCAGCGCGTATCCTCCGCCGGACTCTACGCGTCTCCTGCGCCGTGTCAACAACAACAACATCAACAACAACAAGTTCAAGCCTCGATCTCTCACCTTCATCTTCGCAATTATGCAATCCTCCAAACCACGGTAAGCCCCTTCGTGTTCTTCCTGTTCTTCCTGTTCTTCGTGTTCTTCCCTGAAAATCAAAGAAACCGGATTTACAAAGGCCGGCAGCACCGATCGGAAGAAAGCTCACCGCCAAGGCCGCGGCTCCGGAGGTAATCGCCGAAATGACTAGCGCTCTTCGATCCCGCGAGATTCCCGATTTGCTTCGCCGATTCTCTCAGAAACCGGGAGCTAGGGTTTCCGAGGAGCAGGCGACGATCAAGAACTTGCAGCGGGAGGTCGACAAGGCCAAGGAATCGGAGCGCAAGATGCTCGAATCCATGATCTCGCAGACGAAGCAGCTGGAGAAGACGAAGATAGAGCTCGAGGAGGCCAAGCTTGAGCTGAGAAATCTCGCCGCGGAGATGGCGATTTTGAGATCCGAGGCGGAGGAGAGCTCCGCGGCTTGGCAGGCCAAGGAGCTCGGATTCATCTCCTGCATCAAAGCTTCCGAGGAGGAGATCGATCGGCTCAAGGAAGAGGGCGCGCGGTGCAGAGACGTGATGAAGCAGGCCGTCAGCGAGGCCATGGCGGCCAAGGAAGGTCTGGAGATGGCGAGAAGAGAGAATTCTAACCTCAAGGACGTCGTCTCCGCCAGGGAGAGCTCGCTCAGGGCCATGAAGCAGGATTTGGAGTGCGCGAAGCTCGACAAGGCCGCCGCTCTCGACGCGGTCAGAGATTTGCAGGTCGCGCCGCGGCGGTTCTCGTCGACGAGGTGGAGTACCGATCGTCGGCCTGCTCCGGAGAGGCCGCTGAGCTCCGCTTCGGATTTGGGCGGAGCGAGGCTTCGCGGCGGAGGCGAGCAAGGCGAGGCCGCCAAGGAGAAGAAGAAGGGCCAGATTCTTCGCAAGTTTAGCGAGTTGCTTAGGCGCGGCCGCCACGCCAAGTAGGCGGATTGTTCTTCCTCGTATCTTCGATCGTTGCAATAAAAAGATTTTTTTTCGGTTGATTCCTTTGTTGATTTTCTGCTGTTAGGAATAAAGATTGGTGAGGAGGAGAATTCGAATTGAATGATCATCTCCGCATGGAGATTTGATTTTTGGATGATTGTGAGAGTAACATTTTTGAGAATTTTTCGTTTCGAATCGACCGCTCGAAGAATTATTTAGGTTCTTGACGGTGGCATTTTGATATCGATCGAAAGAATCACAAACTTTCCGAATCCATCGCGCATTAACAAAACGCATCGACTCGGAATGAGCTGAATTAGGTCAAATAAAATTTAAATAAATCGATAGACAGTTCGGCCGGACGAATTGAGCGAAAGAACTACGAGGAAATCGCAACTTAACAAAATCCAATCGGCCGGAACGAGCTTTGATAGTGCAAATAAATTTCAAATACGTATTTCGCCGGAGAATCGATTCGTTGACTGAAATCAGAGCGATCAAAACCTTGAAGATTAGTGCAAACGAACAATGTCAAGAACGGATGGATCTAGCCGGCAGAACGTAAAATACAGAAAAAAAAACATCAAATGAAGAAGACCTACGCGTAATCACCGTTCGTTTCCTTCGTCTTCCTCGAGAGTCTTCCCGCTCAGCGTCGTTTCAAATTCCTAAATCTCGTTTAACTGAAGACTGGTTAATACTAGTCGCGAGGCTCCAATCGAAAACTCAAATACTTGATTTGGGGCGGTCCGACCACGCGCGGTGCGCGGTTGCGCGGTCCTTGCGAACCGCTGTTCGAGATTGCAGCCTTTGGAAAGCGTAATATTTCTTTTTGAATATATATATTTTTTTGTCAATTGTCATCTAATCCCTCTATAATTTTTACTATAAACATCTATTATTCAAATGGTCCAAACCGTCAATTCCAGTCACATGGTTGACGAAAGGCGGGATGGACGGATGACGTGTATGGGAGCCAAAAGAATCTTTTTGTCAATGCTCCTGATGGAAAGAAACCAAAATAACCAAATTTTTATACATGAAAGTTTAGTAGGAAAAAACTGTTAATAGGAAAAACTGTTCTTTTCTCTGTTTCCTTGGCGGAACTTTATCAAAGAAAGAGGAAGATGCGAAAAAGACGAAAAAAAGAACAGTATCGCCGTCGTCATATTCAATCAGAGGGAAAACGAGGAAAGAATGGGGGTGGTGGTGGAGTGTTTCCGCCTACTCTTCGACCTTGAATTTCGCCTGGAACTCTTCCAGTACCTCATCCTGATGATAACCACAAGTCATTCAGAGCGGATGAGAGAGAGAGAGAGCCATATTAAGAGATTCGAAGCGAGAAAGAGGAAGAGAGAGAAAGAAAGAGAGCAAGAGAGGAGAGAGAGAAAGAAAGAGAGCTAGAGAGGAGAGAGAGGGAGAGAGAAAGAAAGAGAGCTAGAGAGGAGAGAGAGGGAGAGAGAAAGAAAGAGGGCAAGAGAGGAGAGAGGAAGAGAGCACGATAGGAGAGAGAGAAAGAAAGAGAGCAAGAGAGGAGGAGAGAAAGAAAGAAGCAGAGCAAGAGAAGAGAGAGAAAGAAAGAGAGCAAGAGAGGAGAGAGAGAAAGAAAGAGAGCTAGAGAGGAGAGAGAGGGAGAGAGAAAGAAAGAGAGCAAGAGAGGAGAGAGGAAGAGAGCAAGAGAGCAAGAGAGGAGAGAGGAAGAGAGCAAGAGAGAGAGAGAGAAAGAGAGCAAGAGAGGAGAGAGAGAAAGAAAGAGAGCAAGAGAGGAGAGAGAAAGAAAGAAGCAGAGCAAGAGAGGAGAGAGAAAGAAAGAGAGCAAGAGAGGAGAGAGAAAGAAAGAAGCAGAGCAAGAGAGGAGAGAGAAAGAAAGAGAGCAAGAGAGAGAGAGAGAGAAAGAAGCAGAGCAAGAGAGGAGAGAGAAAGAAAGAGAGCAAGAGAGAGAGAGAGAGAGAAAGAAAGAAAGAGAGCAAGAGAGGAGAGAGAAAGAAAGAAGCAGAGCAAGAGAGGAGGGAGAAAGAAAGAGAGCAAGAGAGGAGAGAGAGAAAGAAAGAGAGCAAGAGAGGAAAGAGAGCAAGAGAGGAGAGAGAGAAAGAAAGAGAGCAAGAGAGGAGAGAGAAAGAAAGAAGCAGAGCAAGAGAGGAGGGAGAAAGAAAGAGAGCAAGAGAGGAGAGACAGAAAGAAAGAGAGCAAGAGAGGAAAGAGAGCAAGAGAGGAGAGAGAGAAAGAAAGAGAGCAAGAGAGGAAAGAGAGCAAGAGAGGAGAGAGAGAAAGAAAGAGAGCAAGAGAGGAGAGAAAGAAAGAAAGAGAGCAAGAGAGAGAAAGAAAGAAAGAGAGCAAGAGAGAGAAAGAAAGAAAGAGAGCAAGAGAGAGAAAGAAAGAAAGAGAGCAAGAGAGAGAAAGAAAGAAAGAGAGCAAGAGAGAGAAAGAAAGAAAGAGAGCAAGAGAGAGAAAGAAAGAGAGCAAGAGAGAGAAAGAGAGAGAGAGAGAGAGAACGAACCTTCATTTCTGCAGTCCAGAGGGTGAGGTTATCGCGCAGGAGCTGCATGATGAGGGTGCTATCCTTGTAGTCTTCGTCGCTAAGTGTGTCTAGCCCGTCCACCGCTAGATCGAACGCCTACAACCAACACACAACTTCTCGTTTACAAGAATTCGACAACAAAAAAATCAGAAGACGACCAAAAAATCCATCGAATAAAGGAACAAAGAAATAATAAAATGTTCTTCACATTCAAGAACTTTTCACCTCTTTCGCAACAGTGCAGGCCATGTCGTGCGAGTTTAAAATCTCGTAGTGGAACACTGAATGGTTGAGCGCCACTCCCAGCCTGATCGGGTTCGCTGGGGGCAGCCTATCCGCGGAGATTGCCTGGTGATAATTCATCAAAAAAGTTCGTCAAAATCGAGGATTAGTCGAGAAATTCTTGAAAAACTATGTAACAATCGAGAGAGTGGACTGGAACAATACGCTAATCGGAAACGGTTGGAAGATTTGATATCAGAGACAACACTTAGATTCAACAGGTTATCATCGGACGCTCGATTGAGCCAATCTTCGAGATCAAGATTCATCAAAATGTTTATCACAATACTCTGGAAGTTCTTGAGAAAATTCTGCAATCTTCGATATTTGAAATCCGAGGCGATTGAGTTTAATACGACGCCGGTGATTATACGACGATAGATAGATTGTATTCTACGAAAGGTTTACCATGGAGCAACAAAATCTAAAATCCTCGAGAAATTCCCGAGAAAAGTCTGGAATAATCGAAAGCGTAGACTGAGAGACACAAAACGGTAACCGGATGAAATTGGCGGGAAAACGTTCCAAGATTTGAATTCTGAAAGAAGAAAGAGCCCAAAATACCAAGATCACAACGGTGAGATTCCGAAACGATTCCAAGATCACATGAGAAAACGCATCCCAAGAAACGGAACTGAAATGTTCGAAACAGTTGACTGAAAGAAACATAACGGTTACAGGATTAAATCGGCGGGAAACGATTCCAAGATTTGAATTCTGAAAGAAGAAAGAGGTCAAAACACGAAGACTACAATGATGAAATTCCCAAACGAATCCGAGATCAGAAGAAAAAATGCACTCCAAGGAACAGACCTGAGCAGCCTTGTAAGCGCAGCGCGTGTTATCAACGGCATCCTCCCTCGGATCGCCGGTCAAGAACTCCGCCAAATACCGATGATAATCGCCCTTCAATTTCAGGAAAAAAATCTTGGAAATGTAGCTAGAGGCGGAGGGAATCAAGCGCTCGTCCAAGATTTTCAAAATTCCCAAGCAAATTCCTTGGAGCTCGGCCTCGATTCTAGAGCGGTAATAGCGGATCGCGTCCTGGTGCAGCAAGTCGACGCCTCTAGAGTCCTTAGCCTCTATAGAAGAGACGATCCGCCAGGCAGATCTTCTCGAACTGATGACGTTCTTGTACGAGAGCGTGAGCATGTTTCTCTCATCGACGGAGATTTCTTCGCCTTCCGGCACCGCCTTGACGAGCCTCTCCATGAACCTCGCCATGTCGTCGAATCTCTCCGCTTGCTCCGCCACCTTCGCCAGGTAGAAGTTCTCCTGCCTCGCCGTCGCCATAGCCTTCTCTCTCGAGCTTTCTCTCTCTTCTCTGAGAAAAACTGAACAAGAAAGAAGACGAGCGGAGGGAAATTTATAGGCGGCAGTTTTCTGTTACGGCGGGGATGACAAGAATGGACCGTCCGATCAGTGGGCCTTTTTGCATTGTGGACGATCCTGGCCGTCCATAGACTAGACTTTGTTGTCATTTGGGTTTTATTTAGGGAATTATGACAATTACGACTGAGTAATGGAACTGCTCTTCGAAGAAATCATAGACTTTTAAAGGTAATGAGAATTAAACAAGCAAAAAGGTTACCCACCATGTTTTAAACCTGAATATGGGTAATTTTTTTTATAAATCCATATTTTTTGGTCTGGATAATAAATGATAGCCCTCAAAGCTACCTTAAAGCAGAAAAGACTAAATGTCAGGAGTTCTATTTTCTCTTTGCAATTCAAAAACTATTTTTAAATCTAAAACTTCAATCTTGAGGGAACTCTTATGGTATGTTGTGTAGTTTTGTAATTGTCATTTGGCTTGATGATGCCATTTGGCCTAACAAATTGTACAACACTAACCAATTGAAGCATAAATGAAACCAACACTAGTAGACCAACCCTTTCAATCAATGGAGAAATCGAACAATCAAGATCTATACATGATGAATCATCAAGTCGATACATGAGTTCGTCTTCAGAGATAAGAACTAATCTTGGGTTTCATCTATCCAAAATAGATTCTATCTCCAATATTTGTTATAACTCTTGATGATACCTCTGTTTGGACTGGGCAAAGGCTACAATTATAAGATAATTGAGAGGTTCATTATCGATCCATCATTAATAATAAACCTCAGAAAATTAAAAACGGATGAGAAGAAATGACTATTTTGGAATAAAAAAATGAATCAACCTAAATGCAAATAAGATCTAATGATAGAGTGTTGGGTCAGCGATGATGGATGGGCCAAGCTGAGAGTTCGAAAACATACATGAATCCAAGGAGAACTTAAAACTAAAACTTAACATGCCAATGATCAAATCGCCTGGCACCAATGTGAGTCCACTACCAATTGGTTCCTTGAATGAGTCATCTCCCATGCTCAGATTTCTGACCTCTAGATGTATCCATGCAGTCCTTGGCATGTAAGATATTTTCATATTCTATTTGATCATTTCTCCACAAGATTCAAGAGGATCTTTTCACCATTCTACGAGAGGAGAGAGTGCTCAAGGAGATGGGATGATGAGTGGGGTGCCTAAGGAGAAACTCGTATGGGTGTTTCTTTTATAACTATATGGAAATTTGTTCCTTTCAGACTTAGTAGAGTTTTCAAAAAACCCTCAAATTTCAAGTATATTCTTAGGCTTCTAATGAAACTCATGTGTGTGATCCTCTAGGCTCATGTTCCAACCAAGTTCATGAATCCATTATCCCTTTAAAACTTTACTAGATAACCCAATTGATTAGGTAATCTTGGATCAATTTAACCCAATAGATAGGTTGAATCACCAGTATGTAAAGTATTAAGCTGTACCAGGTGCTCCATAAGGTACAAAGGATTTCATCGATACTTTCATTGATCATGTCTACCATTAGTTATTATGTATATATAATAGCTCATCTATGTGACACTCAATACAGGACTTAAGGCATGTTCGAGTATCAAATCCCAATTGTTTTGATTTTTGGTATTTTTATGTCATTTTAAGAAATTTATTTCAACTTCAAATGAATTTCAAAGTTCAATTTTTTTTATATTATATAAATATTTTTTTATGTTAGGGTAATTATTATAAATAAAATACCACTCTCATGAGATGGTGTTGGAATATAGAAAATATGACTTCTCTTGTTTAAGGATTTTCTATGAACTTTTCTCAGGGACATGTAGAGGAACTGGAAAGTAAATTGAATACAACTAATAAATTCGAAAAATTCTGATGGTTCGAACTCATGTTGCCATTGGATTAGTCAGCATCACAAGGGTATTTCACAGTATAAATTCTCAGGCGATTGTGATACCAATGCATCATTTAACTGTCATTCAACAATATGTGGCGGTAAAAAATGAAAGAAATCAAAGTGAAATATATGTAGGTTTTATTTTATTATACAAATTAACAGGGCAGGTGGTGGAATCAATGTAACGCAAAATTGGGGTGCAGTATTCCAATAGATTTGGTTAAGATGGCGAATAGAATATCAATGATCCCGATTCATCCAATTTAAAATCCTAATATTGCACAATCCAGAATAGGCTCGAAGCCAATATTTTGAGAGATTTTTGATATTTTTTAGACAATATCAGTTATCCTTGAGTTGGTTATACATCCTGATATCTTACATTTGTAGGCTGAATGAAAGATATTTTACCATGATTTTTCAAGTTTTCTTGATGTACTTAGTTATTGAAGGTTAGAGTTGATGGAGAGGCCAAAGAGATCATCTTAAAAGATGACATAACATGATCCTGGTGTCAGATATGAATCCAGGGTGATTTATTTGTGTCTTCATCTTTGTCCTCCTTTATTGATGCCTAAGTATATCATACATGTAAATGTACTAATTTATCCAAAGTATTTCCATAAAACTATAAATTTTTGTCTGATCCATTACTATAAATACATTCATTCCGATGCTTTATCAGTTGTAAAGACAATTCATATGTTCATACATCCATATATCTCCACCCATTCATCTCTCCACACCACATTGTTTATCATTTCCTAATTTCATCTCTTTTACCTATGTTCATATTCATCCATATCCCAATCTATTCCTAATTCTGAATTCTAACTACACATATTCTCTATGCACATCTATTAACATCTTATCATCCCCATATTTTTCATCATATCCTTATCTACCACCTAAAAAAACCATTATCTCATTTTCCCATCTGTCCCTATTTAGTCTATGTAATTTTACTAATCCCAAGTCCATATGGAGTCAACTGTGAATATTTTTTAGATTGAAGTATCATAATTTAGTAGCTTTCATATATTTTTTTTATAAATGGTTAACCAGAATTTGTGTTTCCAAATGTTTAAAAAGTCAGTTCTCAAATAGAACTGTTGACAGGGTGTGGTTCCCATTACGGATTTAGATTATACTATTGATTTATTTTAATTTCTTAAACTTATATCTAGAGAGAGAGGATTCATTCGGAAAAGATGCATGGAAATCTTCACAGATGTTAAATATTACTACCTTCTTAGAAATCTCATTTAATAATGATTAATTTAAACAAATTATATAATTAATATAAATACTATGCATGAAAAGGATGCCCTAATTTTTTCTTAATTCCTCTGTGCCATGATGAATTAAGAATTTATTAAAATTTCACATTTTATCTATTCAATAGATAAATGATTTATTTAAGATAGAATACATACTTTTGAACATGTATTCAGTTATTGTAATGAGAAACATTGGGCTTTCCAGATCTGTAGGTTGGGCTAGCGGGTTGCTGGAGTAGCTTATCGCAGTAGCAAGCATGGGTAAATGATGTAAAGAATCAGTTTAAGGAAGAGTAGATCCATATTGTTCTTCTCAATGAAACATCATGTGAATATATGATATCAGGAGTGAGAAAACTCAGCCTCACTCAAAGGCTTGATTTCCAGAATCAGTCTATTTCTTTCCACTATAAAGTAGATTATTTTTAATTATATCTCATGCAAAATCAATATCGAGCCATTTTTTATTAATTCCCTCTTCTCACATGTTGAATCAATTTTTCCAGAATTATTGCAAATAGAAAGGCCATAAATTGTTGGTTTTTCATATATCTATCAATTGAGGCTTATTAGATGATACCATTTTGTAATAAAAAATTGAAAAAATTATATATTCACAAAAATATCATAAGAAAACATCAAATTCACCGTAAAAATAATTTTCAGAAATTTGAATGTCACTTTGTGATTATGAATATAATTAATGAATTAAACATAAATATCCAATGAAATAAAACAATATCTAATCAAGTTATACCAAAAAAATTTAAAATTGAAATTTTTTTCTTCATGGAATTAATTTTATTTAAAATTTACAGTAGGAATTCTTTAAATGTCTCAATAAATAGATTTGTGATCTCCAAACACATATTAAATGATACAGGGAAAAATTAAAAACTAGTCTGAGTTTTCCATATTTTATGTCTCAAGTTTCATGTCTCTTGGAATTGTTTTGATAACATAATGAAAAACTCTGAGGGATAGACAAGTTAATGTTAAATTCCACGAACTCTAATTATTTTTTGAATCAAAATTATTGGGAATATAGTGGATCTTTAAGTTCAAATATATATTCAGATAATTTTTTTTGAGAAACATCATCCATTAAATAATCATTCAGCTTAACAAAATAAGAATAGAATATCATAAATGCATAAATATAATAATGAATTAATTATGATTGGTAATTTGATGCGGTGATAAAAAAAGATTGTAACATCTATAACTGTATAAAAATATAGGTATTACCCTTTGGATTGAATAAAAAATAATTCATAAAATCTCAAAAATATTATATAAAAAATTAAATCAAATCTGAGGCATAAAATAATGGAAAGATGGAATAAAAAATACAAAGTCTTAGCACCAAGAATTGAAGACTCCTATGTTTAAATAACTTATTTTTGTCACAAGTCAATTAAACTTAAATAAATATTAAATATTTGATAGAAAATTAAAATTTCAATAAAATGAAATAAGGGAAACTTCAGAATGAATTTTTTTAATTTATACTCTCAAAAGCATTAGTAACAAGTGTGCAGAAAGACATGAAAAATTAAACTCAACATGCATGAACCATGACATGATAAAATAATAGTTGATGAAAATTTTGAGGCAGAGGATTAGTAATTAAGAAGAAATATATTTAAATCATTATTAGACACACTTAGATTGTCATTGGTAGCGTCAACGGTAGGGAGATTCAGATAGAGGAAGCTGTAGCATGCACAGATGTGAAAGCAAATGGAGTCTGCTGTGGCATGGGAAAGGGTAGCTGTAGTTGGAAAAAAATTAGCAAGAAAAGTTTTTTTCAAGTTATGTTCAATCATCTTATTCAGTCTTGTGTACTTGAACATTTTGAGCAACATAATAGCAAAAATTAAAGATTGGCTAATTCAATGATTCAATTTTGAGAAACTTTAGACTATCAGACAAAAACTTCAACAATTAAATATATTTATTAATGCACAGGGACACATGCATCTAAGAAAAATACAATTGAATGCATTGAAAATTTTCAGAGCTATAAAATTAGCTATAAATTGAAATATATGTAATTTGAAAGTGGAGGCATGTGGCAATGTAACAAAAAAAATTCCATAAATTCTTCTGTAAATTTTAATTAATTAATCAGTCATGGACTAAATTCATGTCATCACCTATTAAAAAACACTAGTTATAAATTTTCAACAATCGGAGCTTTAGTGTATCTCATATGTTATGGTTGTTAATGACCATATAAAACACATAAGACACCATGGGGGACATATAATAATAACGATCTACATCTAAAGGAGGAATCAATACTATAAGTTATATCAAATAATGAGTCTTTGAAATATGTGAACCAAGTAATAAAATTTATGATATATTATTTTATTATGAAAGGAAGACATTAGAAAATGAATACACCAACCTTTCTTAGTTAACTATAGTCTAGAACTCATCACCTTATACACAATATTTTAACTCTTTTATAGTGTACATGAGAAAAAAACTCATGTATTTAAGAGGTGAAAATAGTTTTTTTTCTTGGACATAAGTCTAATCAACAAAGTATGCAGAAAGAGCCATTGAAATGCAAACATAACCATATTTACGATGAGATATATTCCAGTTTATTTCATATTAACTGGTAATTATTTCATGTTTGACAAGGGAAGTGACTCGTTGTGATTGGGGAAGTAAATCATGAGAATTGTATTTAGACTTGGGAAAAGTATAGGGGTTTCACAAAGTAAATTTGAAAGTCCTAGTATTTACTTCTTGTAGGGAGGGGCCTCACTAAAGATGAAAGGTGGTCTAAGGACCTGGTATAAGGCCCCTAAGTAGGTAGTATTCCCACATAGAGGCTTGCGTGCTAACTGTTGAGGACATGCCCGCATACTAGACTCAGAATTGGTGATTGAGTCCATAGGCGTGGACACTCCACTCATCACTGGTGGTGACAACTGAGCCTAATCTTTAAAGCCAATGCCCATTAGGTGCTCGTGCTGATCAGTGCTCAGGCATGGTGGATTAGGGCGGGCCACCTGCGCAGGCCATGGGCATTGTGTGCGCAGGTCGTCAAGGAGATGCGGCCGTGGGCCCTAGGCACTGGGCGTTTGCGTGGGATCTGCAGAAATGATAGGATCTTGTAAAGTCAACAAGAGGGTGTTGGATATGAACGTCAAGGATTAGGAGATGTCTGTACCATCTTCGACCATGAGAATGGTGTGCAGTTGCTGTGTTTCAAATCAGTAAAATTTGAGATTGGGTAACATTTTTTCATGATGCGGTAGAAGCTTTTGGACTCCCATATGCTTGTAATTATATGATATCATCTTCTCAAATCAGGCTAAATAGTATTTTTCCTTGGAGGGAAGCGAGGTGAGAGATAAAACTCAAGGAATCTACATCAAATGTAGAAAAAACATTAAAATGGAGAAAAGCCACCAATTCTTCGAAATTTCATTCCAAGACAATTTTTTATTATTTTAATGCATCAAATGGATAAAATTTATTCATCATTTAATTTATATTTCTTTATATTTGTCATGAAAAAAAATATAGCTAAGATCTTAGTATTGATTGAATGTAGATACTAAAATGCTACTAATGAAATAAATTTAATAATATTATAAAATTTCTAGGTGTCATTCATAAGGTAAGGAACTTATATGAATGAGTTGAATGATGAAAAGGAAAATAAAAAAATCTTGGAAAGTAGTTATTTGTCTACACACAAACTGAATTTGAAATCTGCATGCTAAGGCCTATCTTAATTAACCCCTATAGTCAGCAAAATACGGCTTAATGAGACGCAATGGAGCAACTAAGTTTCTAATAGGAAATGTACAGCTAGGGAGTTGAACTTTTAAGAGGTCCCCTGAAATTACTTTACAGAAGCCTACTAAGGCATTCAGCTTACATTTGGTGCATACCAAGAAGATGATCATTATCTTTTATCTTCCCTTTGACTAGTGCATCATGTTAAGTTTTCTTGATATATTACAAGTTACTTCTAATTGCACACATTTAAATCAGGTTGGGCTAATGAGAAAGTGCAAGATCAGGAAAAGTAATGAGCTGAAGGGCCAGAATCTTAAGTGCTACAAGTGGAGAGCTGGTGTTTGGTCAACATAATATTGAAAAACAATATTATTATGAAATGGGAGGTTATGTGGTGAAATCATACTAGAGTCCAAAAATGGCAGAGCCCCTGATTCTGGATGAGATTCCTCCCTAAACACTTGATCATTATTTAAGCGGACACAAATTTGTAGCCATTTTGGCCGTCCTTCAAATCTCCTAATGTCTTTATATATTAAAAGATAATGAAAAAAATGAATACTAATAAGTTGTAAAAAAATTTATTCTTACCTTTAATTGAGGGGTTGGCATTTCGAGAGGAGGACAATGATTCTAACCCATAAATACCCAGAAAAGAAAGATAAAAAAATCAAAGCCAGGGATATAAAAAGAGATTTCGGGGATGATAATGCAGTTCATTATGTGTTTCATGATATCATGGTTAATATAAATTTATAAATAAAAAAACAACTACAATGTATTTAATTATTTTTTCTCACATGAATTTCATATAAAATATCATAGATTGTTAATATTATTAGTTTTCAATGATTTATGCAGTTAACTTTGACATAAAATTTCAAGGAAAGAACATAAAATTTCAAATTGTATTTATTGATTGGGACAATATTCAAGTATTTTGTTTAATGGATCAAGAATTAGGTAATAAAAACACATCCAAGGAAAGAAAAAGGTCGAAATAGAAAAAGAAATGTTCTGAGAACAAATCACAAACTGTTCTTTATCACCTTATATGTGAGTGTGTTTTCACAATTTTTTTATACATGTGTAAAAATAGGCCAAAAGTTTCTGCATAGTTTTTAGAGTACAGATGTTGTTGAACATTGAGACAAGAATCTTGTCGCACACTAGCATCACATGCACATTGAGGCATTAATCAAAAGGATATCATGGACCATGTCTTTTGTCTATAAAGTATTATCACCTGCCTCGAAAGAATTACCCTCTTAACAACTCATTCTCTCTTTAAATTACTTCCCAATCATTCCTACTTAAATTAAATATGTACATTATGATTTTAATTTTGCATAACTAGAATTAATTTTTATGTTTGTGTCTTTCCATCTCATCTTATGATTAAAAATCCCTGTGAATTTGACCTCAAATCATTAAAATTAAAATTTCATAAATGTTATTTATAAAATTTGAGAATCACATTTATTTTGATTAAACTGGACATGTGATTTCAATGAATCCAAACCTAATTTATCAAATAGGACTATTCCTAGGGAATTCAGGTAATCAATTTTAGTTTTTTATTTATACTTTTCTTATATTTTATTTCTTTTTAAAGGATTAGAGATTTATATCAGCATCTAAAATAGGGTATATTTTCAGAGAATTCCATGATTCATACCTATTGAATTTTATCCTTACTAAGTTTTTGAAGCAAGATCTTGAAGATCATTTAATTTTTTTTAACCCATCTGACAACTTTAGCCACATGACCCATTTCATTTTATTCTATGTCTTCATGGTGATTCAATAAGATATTCCTAAAATAAACATAATTTGTGATTTCAATTACGATTTTAAGATAAGAAATATGCGATTCATTTTTATTTGAAAGTTTGGAATCGAGTTTAATGAATGTACGCAAAGTGATGTAACTTGTGTGATTTTAATAGACTTCATTTCAAGGAATGAAAGCTGGAAACATCCATTATGTATGTGTTTTGTTATAAGAGAACTGTATTTACTTGTCGATAGGAGGCCTGAATCATTTCCAAATGATATTAGTCATAGTAGTGTCTTGTGAAAATTACAAAAACATTTACATCAGACTTGGATATTTTGATTTCTGATACAGGATAGGCCTCTAGGTTTAGAAGAAAGTCAAACCATAGAGATGGAAGTGAAGATATTTCCCTTACACATAATCATGGAGATAGATGGATTAATCTTAGATATCCTTTTGAGCATTACTATGATCATTTTTATTTACATTATTTCAGGTGTCATAACTTAACCATTATTTCCAAATCAGTTAGAGGCAAGATGAAATATGTATATAATATTTCCTATTTTATATAAAAAATATTTTTTAGCCTTGAAATTGAACTTAATTTTTAAAACCTATTGGAGAAAAGTGATTTATAGAATCTTGAACTGAATTAACAGTTGATGAATAATTAAAAATGCTTATTTATTTCAAAAAAACCATAATAAATATGATTATGTGAACTAGGAAAACTTTTATGTGGGTATAAATTTTAATTTATAAAATATTAATATGAAAAAATAATAGTTTATATTTTTGAATGAGGAAAAGAATAATACTCAAATTTAAAGTTGATTTTTTTACGGGGAAATAGCATCGAGAAACCTTTAAACTAGTTTTAAAAAATCTATATCCAATATAATACATGGTTTCAAAGATAAAATAATGATATGATCACTAATTTGAGGAAGCATTGCTGTAAGGGGCCAAGTCATTTTACTAAAATTTTGGTCAGGGAATATTATTTACAGAAGGTACAATGAATAATACACTAGGTTAGGATTACCCAAAATATTTTTAGGTTCTACCACAGAATTGTATAAAAATATGGGGTTCATCCTAATATTTAGAAAGACGATATTATAGTTCTTGAAAATCTTATATCCAAGACTTGTTTATAATTTTATGCATTAACCTATTTAAAATTTTATTACATTAGTAAAAATATGATATTCATGTAAATTGAATTTGATAAATCTAATAATTGTATGATAAAATTTTTTCAACATGTGTTTGATATTATTGGATTTTCAGGTGAAAATCTCATCACACTTGGAACAAAATTTAAAAAGTGGGCCAAAGATAACTTCAAAACATTTCATATGGTATCTTTATGAATTTCACAGTGAATTTTAGAGCTATTTCAGGATTAAGGTAGAAAATTTTATTAAGGTAGAATATCTTGATTTTTAAGTCTTCCTTAGTGTAATACTTCTATCATACATGCATGAACATAAAATAATTCCCCACTTTTTTAACAATAAAGGGTATGTCCTTAGCCAAGGATGTCTCTAGAAAAATATAATATTTCTAAATCTTCAAATCATTTCATTACAAAGGTTTTAACTATGTGATAAGGAAAGGTGTATAATAATACACCAAATTAAACATATACCATAATTTCAGATTAATATTTTACATTTTTGCTTTATAAATTTTAGATTTATCCTTGGGAAAATTGATCAAAACCCTTGTAAATTTAATGACAAATATTTCATATTTTGAATTTAAATAAAAAAATTAAAATTTATTTTACAATTTATATTTTATTATCCTTGTCGTTTCTTTTAAATAGTTGAGATTACAGGATCAAACATGGATAGGAAAAATAGTGATTCATAAATCAGAGAGAAATAACACACCAATGACATCTAAAAGAAACTGCATGATTCAACCAGATTAAGAAATTTGTATAAATGTCTCTAATTTTTTTCAAACAAACACAGTATTAGATATGTCCTTGAAAATAAAGAATAATAAAAGAGTACCAAGATACCAAGTTTACATAAATGTCTTCCCAAAAATGTGACTAAATACAGCTTCTGAATGTGATCATTTTACATTATCAAACAATTAGGTATGGAAGAATTACCATGTCTCAGAGTTGTTATTGAATTCATAAAATAGAATATGAACATCAAGGAATTTGTCAATAACACGAGAAAACTTTTAAGCAATTTTTATGAAGATTCATGATTTATAAAGTGGGATCAATACTATGATTTAAAATTTTAAAAATAATTTTAATTCTATATTTTTATTTTGACTAACCTAATTTGAATTAAAAATATTTTTAGTGTTTTTTAAGATATTCTTTATGTTTATTGTTTTTTGAAAATTTTGGTTAAAAATTGAAGTCTTGTAATGAATGTGGAGAATATGTCACTCTATTGTGCCATATTATTATTGTTTGAGGCTAGAGAAACTGGGAGAAGATGGGTCACAGCCATGGTCCATCCCAGGGAATCTTATTTCTGGAGTTTTAAATACTTTAAAACCCACGGCCTACACTCCATCTTTCCCTTCCTATCTGAATGAGAAATAATATTTCAGGGGTCCAAAAAGTAGAAATGAGTGCTCCTTAAAAAAAAACTATAAGATGTCATCAGTTTGGTTCCCTTGGTCATAATAGTTTTGGATTTGTGAAAGTTCATAAGATTTGTTACAGAATCTTATTTTATGTGTGGCATGAGACAATCAACATAGGTACATGACCTGGGTCTTAGGGAGGGGATTAGGGCTGATTTTCCCTTTGGGCTAGATCCACAACTCATGCGGATGGATTGATAATTCCATATTAATGAGGTGATGAGTTGGTGTTACCCAATAACTACACCACTGAATGACTGCCCAAGGATAAAAGTTTTGCCTTCAAAATGAGAGTTATTCTCCCCCCTTACAAAATTTACCTAAATTTTTTTTTCATAAATTTAAAATATATCAAGAGGGAGTGACGTAGGACGACTATGGGATGGACGATTTAGGGCGGATGACGAGGCTATGGGTAGGAATGGGTAAGGGATAAACAATCCACAGAAATCACGGTCGATTCTCGGACTTAAAACCGATGAAATCTGGTGGTGCAGCTCCGACCCTTATCGAGGGCGGGAGTACTGTCTTCCCCCACCGCGACGATGCCTAAGCACCGAAATCAATACCTCGAATTCACGTCGCGAAGAAACACTCGAGAAAAGGAGAGAAGAAGAGGAAATCCAGGTCTAATTCTGACGGCGGTGGAAACTTCCCGAGAAAATACTGAGCAGAGAACACGTCGACACCACAGGGTTTAGGTATACCTCAGCACCGTAGTGCGTGTAGAGGCTGCAGGTAATTCTGCTCGTGGCGACGAAGGCGGCGTGATACTGGAACGGGCGCTCCGGGCGTTGTCCGGCCCTGGTTGACGTTATGAAGCGGGACGCTGGTCGGGCGCGCAGCGCCAGCGCGTCGCGGCGCGGAGGCGCACGGCGGCGCGCAGGGATGGCGCGCGGTGGCGTGCGGTCGCGGCGTGTGACCGCGCGGCTGCGCGCGGCGGTGATGACGACGGCGGCGGCAGCGACGGCGGTGGCGGCGGCGGCGGCGGCGACGACGGTGATGACGACGACGACGGCGACGACGGGGAAGGTTAGGGCAAGATGAGGGGTAGGGCAATCCTCCAAGAAGAGTTAGAAAGAAAACTCAATTCTTGAATTATGATTGCCTCCTGAGTTCTTGAAACAAATGACCTTATATAGGCCTTGGAGGAAAGAGAAAATAACTAGAAAATAAGACACGCAAGGGAAAACGTGCATCACGTCACGCCAAAGGGCAGTTGTGGATCTGCCTTTGGCGTCGTGTCATGACGCGTGGACGCGGCGCAGGTGGTGACGTGGCGGACGACGGTTGTGGCGTGTTGACTTCTTCGTTGACTCCTGTTGACCGAGGTGGGTTGACTTCTGTTGACTTCATCTTTGGATCCGTAACGTCTGTGTTGACCCCGACTGCCTGCGGTGACGTGTCCCGGGCTGATGCATTGGCGTTCTCGCCATCAGGGAGAGTAAGAAGAAAAAACAGTTATGACTCTGTATTACCCATAGGTATATTTTCAGTTTAAAAACTAAAGGACAAAAAATTCTAAGTTAAAGAAAATTAGAAAAAAATGGAAATTGATCATGAGAAGGCGTGGGAACCTCTACCAGAATCATATTAAAATCTAGTTGACAGTTTCAAGAGCCATATAAGTCATATTCACAAGTAAAAATTTTGGTTAGAACTTAACGTTGAAAATTTTCATTAGTCTTACCTTGCTAAAATTTCTTAGTATCATGTGGAAGGGATAAAAAAATCCAGGCATGTGGAAGGCCAGAAAATTTGTATTTTAACACATATTTTTACCATGCACTGGTATCATCTTCACCTATCTTCCACTAAATCAATTTTTTATCTCCAGCCATCTTGTCTTCCATTTGGGTAATTTCAGAGGGATTATAATGGCATCATTGCTAATATCCCGCTCATAGTTTTTATATTAAATAAAATTTGGCCATCAGGTGTTACTGAAGTGGAATAGACAAACAAAAGTATGCATGCAGGTATACTTGACATCAAGAAGCCTACAGAACAATAGCTACCTTTTGAAAACGGAGACAAATTTATCCTCCCAACCAAGCAGCTTCCATATCATGTTGTGATGTAGTTGCTATTCAGTAAAAACGTCGCTCATCCCTTAAACTATGGAGGATTTATTTATTTTTTATTGAAAATGCAACAGCAGGCTTACTGATATGCCTCCTAATTGAAGTATGCCTCCTAGGTAATGAAGAGACTACTTTGATCTGGATAATGTTTTCCTAAAAGGAAGAAGAATGCTATTAAATAGAAGAGGTGTCTCATGTTTAGATATATGATCCTGAAAGAATGTGAAGATAGGGTACCCATCTATATTTGGTTTTAATGATGAATAATTTGTCTGATACACTATTCCATGATGAATATATGAATCACTTATTCATATTATTGTTTCCCAAACCATCTATCATAATTTTTTGTCAGACTAATAATATTGGTAATAAAATATTCTAGCTATTTGTGAAAATAATGGCAAGTCTGTAAAAATGAAGTTTAGAATGAGGTAAAAATCTCACTTTCCAAAATGGGATAAAATACTGTCATGTTTTACCTTGCGGACCAAAATTTTAAATAAGGTGTCTTCTGCGATTAGAATAATTGATGAGGATACGGGTTATTCTTAATATATTCTTCATTAATAGAATAATGTTGATGTAGTCACATTGAATAATGATTAAATTTGTATTACACACCAAATAGGGACTTAAAATTTCTCCCAAATAATCATACAACATCATTTAATGTTTCTCCCTTTCATTTTTAAAGAGCACATACATGAAATTATCTTTTATCTTCTACTAGGTGAGTTTCATTTTTAAAATCTGGTCCATCTCCCACACTAGTAAAATATTTTCACTTATGAGTCTTCCCCTTGTGAACCCAAATTTATTTCATGAAAATCACCTGGGTAGGAGAATGTAATTTCAGGTGGCTAAGATTTTACGAGGCATATCATAGCACACAGTTTGTAGAGATATTTTTGGAATTGGCACAATATGAATGTTGGCTTCCGAGCTCTTGGGAATTTTGGACATTCTTGGGAATTTCTGTATGAATTTTTAGAAGTCAGTTTTATTATATCCTACGATTTCATATAAAAGCTATGTGAAAGTTGATCCAATAAACTAAAAAGATCCATGGATCAAACTGCTTGTGTGATTTCCAGGTGGTCTAGGATTAAACTCAAAAGCACACTATTATGGCATGTGATTATTTGAGGTATAGTCCTTAAAAAATTATTGGGGGGTTGAGGTCTGTGCTGATTTTAGGTAATGGTAAACGAGGATGTTGCCTTTGACATAAGCATATAATAGATATCATAAGGAGTTCTTCCAATCCATGTTTGGGAGGGAAATGTGGAAACAATTGTGTTTACCCTCAGTGAACCATGTGGACATTGATTTATGTTTATTTAAATATTCATGTGTGATTATGAAGTATTCTAATTCTGATCTCCATTTTATAGATCTCGTTTCATACATTGCCTAGCGATCGTGGTCCGGTCCAGTCTGTTCGCTCCCTAGTTCAAAATGGCAAACCCTTCTTGTACATGGTGTAAGGTGCCAAAGTAGGCGACATTTCTTGCACAAATTCCTGCATGCTTATTGTGAGGATGTGTCCGTGTACTTGGACTCAGGAAAGGGGATCGAGTCCTTAAAGCGTGAACACCACACGCATTTTGGGTGTTAACACCCAACCCTGTTCTTTAAAGCGAAGGCCCTTTTGGTGCCCGTGCTCTTCGTGCACTAAGGCAGTGAATCAGGGTAGGCCACGCGTGCCAGGCGCGCGTGCCGCCAGGAGTGTGTGTGCATGAGCGCCAAGCGCCGCACAGGCTGGGCGGCAGAAGCGCGGGCATCATGGGCAGGAAACGAGCAGGCGCGCATGCGATGTGGGGACAGCGTGCGCACGTCGCGTGCAGTGCATGTGCAGGGCGCGGGGCGGGAGACTTCTCGCCGGGAGACTAAGCCATTGGCACACTGAGAGCACCGAGATGCCTGCAGGGCGCACAGCGCTCCTACGAGTAGTGATGGCCGCGCAATGCCCAACTTGGGACACCGAACGCAGCAGACCCTACATCCCCCGTGCACGATAGTGTTTGCGTGGGTGCTGGTGGAGCGGGAATGTCAAGGCTAGGGTTGGACTGGCAGGTGTGTCAAGTGCCAAGGCCCATGGGCACATGTCACCTGACAGGGGGACATGCGTGTAGCGGCGGTACTAATAAGGGCGCGCGGGGGACGACATGCCTTGAGACACAAGAGCAACACTACTCAGGCGCAAGGTGCCTCATCTCGTTACTTCGGTATCATCCCTGGTTTTCCCCATGCAATAACTATGACTATAATGTATCTTTTCAAATATAATGGAATGGCCCAATTCATGTACGGGGCTGTGTCCCCATCTTCTCTCCTTAACCTCCAAGCATTCTAAGCTACCGCTCAAGACTTCTGCTGGACAATCGAAGGCTACTTACTTATCCTGTCCAAGCACTAAGGCCGACACACATTCAAACCAGGCATTATTCATACCTCGGGTTTCGACCACATGACACATAGGCATAGAGTGTGACAAACATAAGATGTATAAGATGTCAAACGATATACTAAAGTTCTAGTGGCTTTTATTGATAATATTCTTAAGTACAAAATTGTTACAGCCCAATACAAAATGCAACCATTGTCCACCGTGGAAAAAATAATTTATGATTGTTTTTAGTGGAATTTAAATATCATGTCAAATGATGTTTGACAATCAAAGTTCCCATATCCTATTGTATTTTTTTTGAAAAACATACAATAAGAGGGTCAGCAAGTTAGAAGTCTCTTTGGCAAATAAGTCACAGGGACATGAAGGGCTTAAACTAGTAGTTCAAGAGGGGTTCTATGGTAACCCAATATCTTATATTATATTATTTAATTAACTCGATAAGCATTTGTAGGCATTTTTAAATTCACATGTAGGTAAAGCAATATTGTCTGAGAATGTGCAATCAACAAACACTATACTCACATGAAAATCCAAAGACAACTGAACCTTAACTTTCATATTCAATTATGCATTTAATGTCAGGTGAATATTTGAAATTCATGAATTAAAGATTACTTTCCAGGTTCAATCACCTTTATAATGGTTGAAAGCTCTCAAAATATCAAAATCAATAAATTTCAATTTCTTACGAAGTTATAATTTCATCGCTTCTTTGATCTTCATGTCTTTTCATTAATAAATATGTGTTTTTCCAATGGTATTTCAACTATATATCTGGTTTTCACAATGAAAGACCAGGGATAGATTACCCAATTTCATCAACTTTTGACAGACACAATAACTAGTGATTCTAATCATATGAAGTAAATGTTCAAAGCAAAATGAGACTTCACTCAATATCCTGTGATTGATGTCCAATATATTACCCTAGTTCATTTTCTTTGTATTTCAGGTGACAAGAAAAGAAAGAGGGTATCATTGGAAAGTAAATGGCAAAAATTTCATGACAAAATGATTTATAGACGAGGACAAATAAGCGTTACTCCTAATCACTGAAAAGTTCAAAGTTATTATTAGTCATATTAGCTAATCTTTTCTGAACACAAAGTCTCAGTATAAAAAGACAGCTTTCATTCTCGAAGTCTACTTCAAGTTGTCTAAACTAAGAATTCTACATTAACTTCGAAGAAGATAGCCCTTTAATAACATGGGTTTATTTCAGAAACACATCTCCACATTGACCATTGTCCATGTGTACTAACAAACCACAAAACCAATTAATCTGTAAAAAAATAACCAACCACAAAACAAGATAACCATTACACCCACCTTTATATTGTATTTCGTCCTTGAGTCATTGAAATATTATTATTAACCTCTCGAGGGGAGAAGAGTGATAATGAAGAGAAAATAGAGCTGGGGTGATAAAACCCTAACTCAACCAAACAAAAGAGTTCTCCCAACCTTACATAGGGGTAGGAGTCGTAAGAAATAAAAATTTACAATAACAGCCGTAATAAAAATTACCATAAATTCACTGTCTCCCTATTTTTATCAAAACATAAATTAATCAAAAAAATGTTATTTGATGGATAGTTCAACATGGTCCATGGGGTAGAATGAGGCAATTAAACCCCACTTTCATGACGCTTCATCAAAATATGCCAGACGAAAATAACTTGCAATAAATAAGTGAGCCATATAGGAAAAATCAGCAAATTTTAAGTCTTTTCATTCGAAATTTATTTCCATTGTTTCTCTAATAACATGTAAGAGTCTAATAAACACAGAGACCCAACAAAAAATAACTGACCTTAGATCATCAGTAAGGGAACATTTATTCCTTTATGGTATTCAGTTCTTCCCATAAACCTGTCTCGACTTCTTCCCAAGTGGTTGCACTCCTTAAATCCTTGCGTAAACTAAATATGGTTCCAAGAACGTTGTCCTCATGAAGGATACAATAGCACCTGCAAAATTTTAACGCAGCAGTTTTGAAACAGGAAACAACCAGTAAGAAAATAAACTTGTAGCAAATAATTAAAATCTAAGTTTAGCAAAACGATTACTCTTTTCTCAACAGAAAAGAAACAAAATAAATACTCTTTGAGAGCTGTGAAACTCATTTCGCGACCGGAATGTGTCAGCAATATTTGAATCATAGTTGGTCCAGCAAATATTCAACGAATAAAAAAAAACTAAGACTATGGATTGTGTTGAAGTACAACATCATGCTTAAAGATGAAAAGTGGAGCAGTTACTATCAACTATAGTTTTAGCACAGTTAGTACTCTTTTGTGTATGAATTTTTTTTCAGATTACGGTCGCTTCAGTGGTACTTTTCTGGTGGAAATATATTTAAAATCATGCCCATAAATGCATATAACTAAAGATCCCAACTTAAACTCATAAAAGGAAACTAACATCAATGAATTCAGGTTTATTTACGATTCTAAAAAACTACCATGGATAATACTGAAATTATCTGTCATTTCACTTTAAAATTAAATGTGTATACTTGGATCCACATACAAGAGTGCACAAGTCAAAGGGAGGTAAGAGCTGCATACATGGCTCGGTAAGATGCCCTTTCAAATTTCTTCTGATTTGCATCTCCATCGGAACGCAAATTTTGTCTCAAGGGGAATTTATAGCTATCCAGGAATCTCTTGAGAAGAGTAGCATCTGTTCTGAAAACATCTATATGTATGGGGATAAGATCTAACAGAGGGTCACCTGAGAAAAGAATACATACAAAAAATAATGACGAATGAAGTCTCACAGACATAGGAGAAGAAATAAACAACCCGAAATTTATGACTTTACTTAAAGCAAAGAAAAATTTAAAATAATGATGACAGATGGCGTAAGGACAATATCTAACAGAGGTCACCTGAGAAAATAATACATTAAAAAAATCATGATGACTGAAGTCCCACCGGCATAGAAGAAGGAAATATCTCAAAAATTATGACTTTACTTGAAACAAAGGAAATGGTAAAATAATAATGACCGATGGAATAGTTATGTTTCGTGTTCATTAGTCCATGTAAGGGATCGATATACTCAATGCAAATACACCCCATGTTACATCCCAGATTTATCAAGTAATGCATTGTTTTTCACTGGAACAACAATAACCCTATGAAAAGAAATGAGAAAAGATCGTCAAAAGCTGCAGGAGTATTCCGCCCAGCAGCCACTGACAAGAGTAGGGTTGCAACAAAACCCCAAGATCCTATTTTCTTTAAAGGCTAGATTGAAGACCAATAACATAACGATAGATCCATTATAATAGTCCTCATTTTGCCCAACAAGAAAAAAACGAACTCTACTAGATATGGGCTTAGTCCCTTATGCCCCAATATCAGTTTCAAAGGGAAACACACATAAAACAGATCATGGAAAACGCAACAGTATTCCTCCCAATCTTTTTCTTTTTTTGAACAATTCCTCCCAATATTTTGAATAACAAAAGAGAAAAGTGTATAATTCTTGTCCAAAATTTTATATCATCATACTTATGATTTATGGGCTACAAAATATTTAAGACTGAGACATCCACTGATCCATTCACGAATAATTTTTTTTTTCAAGAAAATAAGGAAAGCCACCCGGAATCGGTGGCCAACCCGCTATTATTAAATTGTAAATGTTTTGTACAAACAATGTACAAACCCGACCAAAAAAGACTATCCTCCCCTTCCAAACCAAAAATATACGAGTGCCTCTACGGCATGAATAATGTCCTCTACCGAAGCCGCCTTTCCTTTAAACACCACTTCATTCCGATGTAGCCACATCGCCCAGAGCACTGCGAGTAACCGCCCCCATTCCACTCCGCGCCTGTGTCTTCTTTCTATAACTGAAGTCCAAAAGGCCTCATCCAAGGAGACATTCACCTATGGTACCTGTTGCGATGCCCAGACTCTCTGGGCGAAGTGACACGTGAAGAATAGGTGTGAGCAGTTCTCCTTCCCCCTAGCGCACAAAGGAGAGTCAACAGGATCCATGGGGGCCCATCTCTGCCGATAGACCCATGTGATCAGCCTCTGCCTCCGCAATAACCAGTTGAAAAGTCGCACTTTCAGTGGAACTTTGAGCTTCATCAACATGTGGCATGCCTTATTGATGGTCTCATCGTCCCTCGCTTCTCCTCTAATCTTCAGATATGCTTCTTTCACTGAGAAAGACGAGCCCCCCCATGTCCAACCATCTCCACTATCAGCTGAGGGGATGATTGGTAGAAGTGACTCTTGCATCCCCAAAAACTCCTCAAAACGTGGCTATGATAAAACTCCTGTCAATATAGGGACCCACGCCTCGTCCCAACACTCACTGACTTTGGCCTCTGGGGGTCTCGCTAGTGCAAATAGTATTGGGAACTTTAACTTCATGGTGCCTTGGTTAGACCAATTATCAGTCCAAAACTGGAACCTTGCCCCATCCCCCAATTTGGGCTCAAAGAACTCCCGTACGTGAGGTATCGCTTGGCGTAGACCGCTCCAAAAGGGGGATTCTCCCCTGACACGAGCCCAACACCTCTCTCAACCTATCTCGGAGCCATATCTGTCTCTCAAGACATTGAAAACTAGGCCCTCTGTTGACATCATAATCTATTCCGCCCATTTGGCCAACAGTGCCAGATTCATTGATTCCAGATGAAGGATCCCCAGCCCTCCCTGCTTCAAAGGTCTACACAATATCTTCCACGCCACATGAGGCACTCCCTTGCCCCCTTCCTCTCCAGTGCCCCCCCAAAAGAACCTTCTCATAGCCTCCTCCAATCTGTTTACCACTACTGCTGGCATTTTGAATACTGACAAGTAGAATAACAGGATTGCTGACAGGACCAACCGTAATAGCACCAAACGACCCCCTTTAGACAGTGTCTTGTTCTGCCAACCTTCGAGCCTCCTTTCCACGTTTTCGACTACCGGATGCCACTCTGCTGCTAGGATCCGTCTCCCGGTCAATGGAAGACCTAAATAGCCCATCAGGAGCGAGCCTTGAGGTGTGCCTAAAACTCTTACACACTGTGTCTTTTCCTCTGAAGAATGTCCGAAACCCACAAAGGCCGACTTGGCTTGATTAAGTTGAAGCCCCAACAAGTCCGCAAATAGTTCAAGCAATGCGGATAAAATACGAGCTTCTCTCATCGAGCCCTCAATGAAGAAAGTGGTGTCATCCGCATATTGCAGGAGCGGGATTCCCTCTGAGTAGCTCGCCGTCTGAAAACCCCGTAGTAGGCCCTGCTCGCAAGCTTTAAGTGTGCAGGTGGCCAAGGTGTCCACGGCAAGAACAAAAGCCAACAGTGCTAACGGACATCCCTGCCTGACTCCTCTTTGTGGGTGGATCCACCCTCAGCTCGACCGTTGAGCAAAATCGAGAATGAGTGAGACGTAACGCATTGCCTCACCCATCTCACCCATTCCTTGGGGAACCCACGTTTGCGCAGAACGACCATAAGAGTCTCTAGTCGAGTGAGTCGTATGCTTTAGCGAAGTCCAATTCCACATGAAACTCTTAGTTTTATTCGTCTTCCATGATGATACGATCTCCCCCACCACCACCGCACTGCCCACCAGTTGTCTTTCAGGAATGAAGGCCCATTGAAATGGCCCGACTAGGTCCCCAATTACCACCCTTAGTCGCTTCGCCAACACCTTGGCGATGATAAGGTATATAGAGTTTGACAGTGCAATGGACCTGAAATCACCCACGTTGATGGCGCCAGGACGTTTGGGCAGTAGAAATAGGTGGGATCGGTTGAGTCACTCCAGGCCATAATTTCCTCGCCGGAACTCATTTAGTGTACCCATCACCTCAGACCCAACCACCTCCCAGAATTCTCTGAAGAAAAAGACTGGGAATCCATTCAGACCCGGTGCACCTTCTTCATTTAAACCTTTGATTACTATTTGCACTTCTTCCACTGAGAAAGGCTTCACCAACTCAGCTTGTTGTCCTTGTGTCACCTTGGATGCGCTTCTACCGCTCCATCTCCATTGATTTCAAGTCCCTTGTTTAGTCATCTCTCTAAAATGGTTTGCCAACGCTCCTCCAACCGCTTGTGTCTCATTAACTTCTCGATCCCCCATTTTGAAATGAGTATTTGATTCGAGCGACACCTTCCATTCGCTGCCAAATGAAAGAATTGAGTATTGGCATCCCCTTCAGATAGCCATAGTTGGCGAGAGTGCTGCCTCCAATCAAGCTCGAGCTTCTTGTCCTCCTCCTCCACTATTCCTTTGCAACTTTTTCTCTCCGAGAGCTCAGCATCGGTTAAGCGCCGTATGTCTTCTAATGCATCGAGCTGTTGGACCCATGACAAGGCCTCATTTCTACGATTGTGTCGTTCTTCTCAGATCTTTTTCTTCAATTTCATCAAGTAAAGACGCAAACCTGACAATTTGGTAGCCAATTGTGTTGTAGCTGTGCTCTGTGTGGCTTGGGATGACCACCATGAACTCACCTCCTCCCTGAACCCTTTCTCACTTAACCACAATCTATCCATCTTGAAATATGTGGATCAATTCTGGCCAACATTTGCCTGCCAGATAATTGGGACATGATCCGACAACAGTCTAGGGAGTGCACGCACATCGGCCTGCGGGTATTCCTCCAACAGCTCCACTGAACAAATGAACCTATCAAGTCGGGAGAGAGTATTAGGTCGCCTCGTACTCCATGTGTAAATACAGTTTCTAGGCCCCATTTCCTGCATGCCCGCGCTTTAAATAAAGGACCAGAATTCCTCCGAACCCGGGTCCTGTCCTCCAGTCCCATCTGGTCTATCATCCGACTCCAGCATCATGTTGAAATCCCCTCCAATAAGCATTGGGATCCCCTGGAAGAGCGCAACCACCCCCCCAGCTCCTCCCATAGTCTTTGTCGGTGAGTCGCGATAACGGGACCGTAGACTGATGCCACCACACATTGAACATTGTCACTTCTTCTTTTGAGTTTAACTGCAACCACATACTGCCCCGTCCAGGACCCCTCTTTAGCATAGGTCGATGTGTTCCATGCCACCAGTAAACCCCCTGATCTTCCGACTGCATTAACGGCCACGTATCCCTCCAGGAAACCCCGCCCCACCACGTATCCCTCCACGTCTCTTGCAAGCATACTCCATTCACAAATAATATTTAGGCCATTTAAACTTTTCTCCATTGACAGGATTTCAGATCATGCGACTAATATCCTGGTGAGGTTCCCTAAGCCTCCTTCAAATTTTTATTTTCATCTTTCTACACATTTTGATATTTAGAATCAGATGAAGAAAAATATTGAAGACATCTTTCTACACATCTTCTGTAGTTATGCTTATCATCATATTAAAATATTTTAAATTAAGTTATTATGGAAATATGTTTTAAACTTCTGAAGATTCCGAGAGAAATCAGTAAAATAAATACAATTTCAGTTGGTACGGAACATAACTCAATTTATTACAACAACAAATATGCTAAAAAGAGATATATTAACCATTTAGACGTTATCATTGTTGAATCATATCCCTTTACCTAGCAGTTTTCACGAAATACATAGGTCAGAATAAGTTCATGAAAAGCTTACCAATCAACAGGTCAGTAAAATCAATAATATGCGTTGGAAACCATTTTTCCTTCCTTCCCTCAGTAGTTAAGGATGGTTCAGTAATTTGATGCATGTAGATATTATCATCCATGACATCTGTGTGTACCCATGAAGGTGAAGAGCATCTGTACATATCATCTTCTTCCTGAGAAATAAAAAGTCATGCAAGTTGGGGTTGCACAAAAAAGAAAAGGAAAAATTGAATCATGACCAGAATTAGTGAGACCTTGAATAAACCGATCAACAGTAAAGGATCTTCAGGGATATACTCCTCAACTTTTTCAATCAGAACTTTCGGAATTGGATCGCCCCTAGAACATTGAAAACATAGGATGATACAATATAAGGACAGATTTACAATTAAAAATAATTAATAATTGATAAACATATTTTCGACTGTTTGGACAAGGCCTTAAGATTTACCATTGAACTAGGCGATTGCTGATATCTTTCTTTCTTTGTTCCATCCCTGAGATAAAAGACTTCCATTCTCGACCAACAACAACAACATGCTCTACCACATTATCAATGGCAACCACCTTTCTGATCATTTCAGTATCTTTTTCCAGGAGAACATTTTTGCTGTCTTCAGAATAAGAGGCAAATTTAGGCACCGGTAGGAGGTGAAGATTACGCAGCTGCTCCCCCAAAAATGAGGCTAAACTAAGATTGTCCTCCAATGATATTCTCTCCCTTCTGAAACGCACAAACCCTACGCGGTTAATTCAATCAGTGACTTCTCTGAGGAATAAGATCTAAATAACAGCTTACATATCAGAAAATAAACTCCCTCGGCATCTTTTTGTAATTAAGTAAGGCCACATTTTTGCTGTTGAAAGGATGTCGTCCTTTCTCGATGAAAATTCCATCTTAGCCCATATACCCAAGGAGTAATCATCATTAATAGTGGTACAGTTACCCACACTGAGATTTTCAATAATATCGTGTATTCTCCTCCCAGACCAGGAACAATTTTTACAAGAACCATCTGGCTGTTGAACGAGAACACCGCTACATAAGACCTCAGGAACATATTCGGACAAGGGTGATCGAACTGCATGAAGCAGGCTGTAGAACTCAAGCTGAAAAAATGAAGCCAGAGACATTCAAAATAGAAGTAAAAAGTGCTAGGATGATAACAAACCAATGAGTAAATCAGTACCTCTGTTCCCAAACTGTATAGAGACAATGCCAAGCCTCCTTCAACATATAACTTAATTACATAATCAGACACCAAATAAACCTGCCAAACAGTTTGTCGACATATGGAAAGTTATGAGCTGAAAATTAATATTTTCCAAATCCCTAGCTATGTACGAAGGAAAGGCCAGATGAAAAAAATAAAAAGTCTCATTCATCCTCAAAAAAGTAGTCTTTGTTCGGGTTTTGTTTCATGACAAATGAACTCCATTCCTCAATCAAATCACTTTTTCGAAAAACTTTGGAAGTATATACCTAATATTTATGAAAAATATTAATGATCAAATCTGAGACAGTTAGGAAATCTAGAGATTACTTTGATAATTATCAGATATCCAATTATTTGTTTCATCAGAAGCAAGAAGATAAAAGTTTGCTTATAAAAATAAATCTTTGGATTTTCAGGGCCAACAGCAGCCATGATTTTTTTTTGTTGAAAAGCGATTTAAGGCAGTCACCTGACAAAGCGGTAACCACCCAAAGTTACATGTGAAGGTAGCTAAAGCTCTGCTCATTAGACGTCCAACCTCTCCCTTATCTGATGTCCTAATTTCCTAATTTCTGATTTCTAATTTACAATTTCAAAAACCGAAGGAGACGGAATAAAAACAGTTCTATGTAAAACATTAAATTTATAGAAACCATTCCTCACCCCTCAGGGAATTTTATAGCCAGCCAAAAGGAAATTAGACATATCTAACAAGACATATCATTTCTTCCAAGGAAAACAGATTTTTTCAAATCCAACAAGACATATCTAACCCAAACCCTTTCAAAAAGTATCGTAAATGCAAGCTGAAATTCTGAATGAACAGATAACAGAAGGAAGATTAAAAAATTACTTACTGGATTGCTACCTGTGCCCACAGGAAGCTTCTCCTCATCAAAAGGACGAGGTATATTGTTTGAAGAACATATTTCAAGAACACGAGCAAGCCAACGATCTGTCTTAAGTGCCAAGCAAGCACCCTAAATAACATATTAATGATATTTATTCATTAAAAAGTAAATTTGCTAATATTTGGTTAACAAGAAACTCACCTTCCATATGAGAGGCCTGACCTCCGGCCTTAAAATCCAAAGCCTGTGTAACCACTCTCTAAATTCTCTTTGTCCAACGCTATTGCCCTCTCCCCAGGTAGACGTGAAATGGTCAACTTCGTCACTCAAAAATTTTGACAAAAAGTCAACATCATACGAGAAGGTTTGTTTGCTGAAACCATTGTCATTTACATGGTATTCCAAATTAAATCTCCCATATTCTCTGTCATTTTCTTTGGCATTTGCAATGAATTTTTCCGGGACAGCAAGCCATCCAGCTCGAGAAACTCCTTTATGGAGATGGCCGGGGCAAAAGTCAATGCACACAAACTCAAAGTTGGAAGCATTGACAAAGTTCTGAGTGACAGCAATAGTGGTCTCCAGGTTTAGCACACAATGCCACCAACCGCTAGGGACAAAAATTGTTTCCCCTGGTAGCTGTGTACACTCTATTGGCTTATCTTTTTCATCCAGAAAAGGGTAAATATCAAGCCACCACTGCAGGGAAATGAGCCAAAATCAAGAAATCAAATATAGAAATACTATTGATTAAAAAGTATTTAAAATAATGACCAACACAACCTCTATAATAAAAATAAATGACCAGAGATTTTAAAACATCGTTTGTGATTTATAAACCATAAAATTTTCAATGCACCTGCAAAGATGACGGGGTTTCAACATCCACGTCGCCATCATCTTCATTCACATGCACTATAACACCTGCAGGTACTTTTCCTGGGGGATACAATGCCCACCTTTATTAAGAAAGCACACTTTGATTAGGCATAAATCTTGATCCTACTTTATTTTAATAAAATGTGGGCCAAAAAAATTTACGATGGACGAATCTTAATTGCACCCATGTATGGGCAAAGATGCATGATCTCAGTAACTTTTAATCTTACTACTACAAATAACCTCCTACGAAAAAATAACCCCTCAAGGTCAAACAATCTGATATGATCCTCCAACATCGACTGTATCTGAAGAATGAGGGTTACAGATCTGACAATAAAACATTCAAGAAAATACGCAATATCGAGTCCAATACAGGGATGAAAAGTATAGAACGTCCAGTGAGAGGTCGCGAGATGAGAAGACAAATGTATAGGGAAGCATGTGGAGCTAGGCCGAATCGGCTTCACTCATCCAGCGGGGAGGATCTCCTGATTGCTGGCCAATCGCTCTGGCCTTTTTATATTGTTTGTCATCCTGCTTCCTCCTCTTTATTTGAAAATCCACACATTCTTCAGTTATAGGCACGAGTGGTGTTCTTCGTCTTCTTCCTCCTCAGGTAAATCCACAGAAGATTCTTATCACAATCTTAAGGCTGAATAATCTTGGCATGAAAGAACACAATCCAAGTGACAAACCCCAAGATGGTGACAAGGCATTCTAATTTTGGCGGTCAAATGCAGCCTTAATCTTGCTGAATCTTGGGGCAATGCAGTAGGTCTCCTATTGGAGCATAAATGCAGACTTGTCATAATGAGGAGCTTGTACAAACATCAGCGCTATCTTTTTATCCCAGAAAAAAGTTACTACGTTGTACTTCTAGGTAAACCATGGACCTTGACAAAATATCAGTCCCATTTGAAAAAATCAGATTTTTTGGGTGGCATCATATGTACCTTCGGTTCAATTCGTCTATATTCCTGACCAAGGTTAATAAGGGAATGATTCATCACTTCCTATAGCAAATAACAATGAGCCGAAGAAAGATGGCCATGAGTAGTCTCTTCCCATTCCCTTCATCCACTATTACAGGCGCAGTCCCCAAGCGTGTGCTATAACCCCTTGGTTGTAGCCATAACAAAAGCCTCGAAGGTGAAATCCAAGTTAGTACTTCTGGAATCAGGAAAAATTTAAAGAATATGTTCAACAAATACCTGGGTGACAACTGCCGATAGGATGTTGGAAGAGGAAAGAAAGGATGGAAAGGTGGAAAAGAGATGGGTCTATTTTTTTTTTTAAACATAGGAGAAGCCTGTTAGATGCCTCCTCATGACGTTTCAGCCTTCAGCCACTTGGGTGAGTGGCTAACTTAAGTTTTAGAAACTGACATCTTGAGACTAGGATCTTCCACCGCGTCTTTTATTCATAGCACAGTCAGATGTGTGTTCTTCAGCTAGTACATGCAGGTAAGAATCGCCTTAACCTCTACTAAGTGGTGATCAACTGTCTGTGATGCTCCATCATCTTCAACCAGATGCAATACCGGGTTGGATCTATGAGAAGCATCAACCCGGAAAGGCCCATTAAGAGAGAGCTTTCAAGAGCCAAGTGGGAGAAGGATAGGACCCTCCCTCAGACAGCAGGATTTGAGCTTCTCAGAGCACAATCCTCTCTCTCTCTGAGCTCCAGCCTCCTGGCAGCAGATTATCATCCCCTTGCAAGGTAGCACCACTGAGCACTCATGCAACAACCATTCTCTGGGCACTCTCCCTCTCCTCTCTATGATCCAGTGACACTCATTCTGCAGATCTTCTTTTCTTCTCCCATTATCCTCTAGTCCTGCAAGACACTTTGAGCTTCATTCAAATTTCGTTTCAAGCAGTGAAGTATTTTCCAAATTTTCATTGGATCTCAACAGATACGCCTTCAGATCGTATCACAGCCACCCAAAAATTCGTCGAATTCTTCGTCAGTTTTCACCAAGGTTTGCAAATAACTTCACCAAAAGAATCAAGTTTTAGTCTTTGTGATGAATTTTGAACGAAAAAATAGAGCAATTCAAGAGAATATTCCATCAAACTCTGTGGTGGAGTTTGTCTTCGCCCTTAGGGTTTCACAAGGAAAAGCCCTCATTTCACCAAATGAGAAGACCAACATAAATACACGTTACAACAGTGGAACTGGCTCATTTCTGTCGTAATGAAGATCCATGTCCTCGTTGGCTCATTTCTATTGTAATGAAAATTCATGTACTTGTTGGCTCATCTCTAATGTAATGAAGATCCATTCACTTGTTGGGTCTGAAAATTTTCAAAATATTTACAAATATAAAAAAATACAGGGTTTAAAGGAAGAAAACATTACATAAGAACAACATAAAAAACAAATTTTATGAAGATAAAGCAGGCAAGATAGACAGTGGCTAAGACTCTCCAATCATGAGGTAATGTTTCAACTCATGGAGTCAGAATCTAGAAGAAGAAAACTAACTCTCCAACTCACTTAAACAAACTATGAATTCACTGGGAAGTCGAGGAAGCATTGTTACCTTTTTCTGCCTACGAGAAGTGTGTTCCAGGCACTCGTAAGGGCAGGATCAACATGCCATGATGCACCAGATCGTGCAGGACCAATGATTAACCATCTAAAAGGTGGTCTTTTTTCCTCATCTAAAACATCGAAATAGTCTTCTCTGAAGAAAGAAGGAACTGTGTAATCCTTCAGCAAACTCGGCGCAGATTCTCCAAACTATTAATCAGTTGTCAAGCACATAAAATAGTCCAAAAGCCTAGCTTAGTCAAGTATTTAAGTACAATTTAATAAAGAGAATAAATGATTAATCATTATCATTTTAACTCATTAAAACTTCGAAAGTTACCTTTTCATCAAAAATATAAAGAGGATCCTCATCATGCTGCCATGACATATATGAGACATAGTCCTTGAGTTTCATTGTTATCTTCCTAGAACTTCGCTGAGATATTCTGAATGAAATATCACTGTAATTCTGAACAAGCTGGTCAATTGTCCACGTTTTCCTCGCAGGCCACGTTTTTGCTAAATCAGTAAGTAAAACCTAAGACAAGGATGTTTTAACAAGATCAGTACAAAAAACAGAGGATAAGAATACTGAAATGAAAACTACAAAGACATCCTAGACTATTTAATAAATATTTCCTGCAGATGGCATGATTTTAGCTTCAAAAATAAGGGGGCATGCAAACATCGAGCCTCTCATTCAAACGATTATGTGCAAGTACGAAAAAGTAATCTGCGCGTCCAATGCTTAATAGGAAAAATATTTCTTTTGTAACAAAACAAAAAAGGTTAAAACTATACCGGTTTAGAGTAATCAATCGAAAAGTCAGCTGACAATGTTTGTTTTCTCTCGAGGCAACCATTATCGTTAACAAATCCATCTAAAGCTGTAAAACAACGATACCATCTTCTGTAAAGATACAATGAGCTGAATCCTGTACCATGAAAAAGAATATTATCAAATTGAAATTCATAACCAATCCAGCAACAGAAAAAAATGTGAAGAGTGAAATTTTCCACCATCAAACTTAAGACGCTTTTCACAATGCTCCTTTAATTCGTTGAGAAGATTCTCTCTGTAAAAATGAAAACTTCACAATGTTAAAAAAGTTAGAGAATAAAAGAAATAAAAACTTAAGCTTAAAAAAGGATACTAAAACATCAGGCAACGGATGCCTACCGATGTAATGTGGTGTTCTTCCAGGAGCTCATGTAGTTTAGTGGGCCAGGAGTTCTGAGGCACTGGCTCATCCAGAGAGGCTCTTCATTGCACAGTATGTACATAACACTGCATAAAATTGGTTGACTCATTCAGAAAGTGGAAATTTGGTGCAATATTTAGAGAAATAGAACAATATGCAAAAACATATCAACATAAATAACTAGCAATCAGTTAATCTAACAAGATGTCAGAGAACGGAAAGATAAGACATGAACAAAATAGTGACACAAAATATCAAGATTCATTGAGGAAAATAGGTAAAGGTTAAGCTTTGAGTGGGAGGAAGATGGATGAGATAAAGGAAGGCCATTTGAGGCGAAAAAACTTCCCATCCATTCCGTCTGCTTTATATAGGCATAAGAGACTAATATGATCCTGATTCTGTTTAAGGACTGAGCCCAGAGAAGAGAGGCCCTGCGGTTTGCCAGGGGTAAGACAACTGACCAATGAAGCATCAAGACACAGGACACATGGGGACCACACCATCTGCACCTAAAACGTAACCGCCTGATGACAGTTACGCAAGGAGGCAGAAGACAAAAAGGCAATATAAGAGGCAGAAGGGGGACAAGGACGATACAGTCATTTGGAAAAGGTGTTCGGATGTTCAATATAAGAGGCAGAAGGGAGACAATGACAATACAGTCATTCTGAAAAGGTGTTCGGATGTTCTAAAAGGCAGGGACTGCAGCCGGCAGAGCAATCAAGGCATTTGCGGATCTGGCAGGATATCGATCGTCATGAGTAGGGATGTTTTGTCTGGATTGAGTGCTTTTTCTCAAGCGACCCGATGCATTAGATGTGTTTTCGAGTTAAGATTTAGACATCCTTGGAAGAGCATCTGAGGGCCATTATGATACGATACGGCATCGTATCTATGAACGCAGGCCCAAGCCCACGCGGGCCGCCCACTAGGGTCACCTATTTCACCTGGACGGCAAGGAGCAAGAACGGGCTTTTGACTCTGTAAGTGCTTCGTGCATCTTTCTCCATCGAAGGCCATCGCTGACCCTTCTCGTTGCAGACGACCACCCCTGCGCGTGACGGTCACCGGAACGAGTCCAAGCGTGTCCACTCCGCTTGCTCGGGCGTGTCTACCCCGCCACCTTCTTCCTCCTCTATCCCCCTATCTTCTTCTACCTTTTCTACTTCGGCCTGCTGGCCTATGGATCTTACGTGTTGAGAACTATTTGGACTATTTGGAATTACAAAATTTCGTTTGGAGTTACAAGAACGTAACACATTACTACATTACATAAAAGACATGAGAATAAGGAAACAAGATCCCCATGAAGTGTAACACTCCCTTCCAGCTGGTAAATGAACAACTTCATTTCCAGCTTGGAAATTGCGCACAAGGCATAGACAAACATTCAAGACAAAGATAAGCTAAGGATACTGATGACTAAATCAAACCTTCTCCTCAAACGGCACTTCTGTTTGAGGAGCTCCTATATCACTTTTCAAAGGCCAGCGCTATTTCGGCCGTCTCTCAGTTTTTTGCTCGGATCAAAGTGACGTTTTCTGCCTCCAAGTCTCATGCTGCACTCTGAGTAATTTGACATAAATCCCTGATAGATCTTTCTTGTATTGCTCCACCTTCTAGACATATCAATAGTCTATTGATTTCTTCAAAACAAATCAAGAGAGTCTGTTGGACTGAGATCTACCAGATCGAGGAGCAGGAGCATTCCTGTAGTTTAGACCCCACAAAGGGGAGCTTTTATCTTCATTTAATGCGAGTAAAGTCACACGTGTGACCTTTACTTAAGTGGTCACACATGTGACCTTAAGTGAGTCACATGTGACTCTAGGTAAAATGTGACTCTGACAGAAAGTCACATGTCACCCCTGTAAACTCGACCCTTTAAAGGGGGAGCCACAAGAAACCCTAATGAGATGCATCTTTTGGAGTTTTTCTTTTACTATTCTTCCTCACCAGGCGCCGCCCAAGGCTGGAGCATTCTCTTCCTCTCATCTCCTCTCATTTCTCGCAAGATAACAGAGTCTCTCAAAGAATCTTAATTGCGTAGACTGAGGGTTGCCAGAAAAAGTAATGATTTCCAGAATGTACAGAGTTCCAAGCAGCGAGACAACAGTGAAGATGTAGAGCACATAGTAGAAGATATAAGATGGTACAAGATAAGAAGAAACATGCCAGATCTGACATGCTCTAGTTTGCGCTGGAGGATCTCTGCGCCCAGGAACAAGTCATCCCAGTGAACTTCCAAGAATAAGTCCTGTCTTGGTTCTTCTGTTTGACCTATATTTATGGGTGGGGATGCCCGCTTGTCTGGTTCCACATGTGCTGCTTTAAAGGACACATGTCATAAGGTTTTTCTTATTTCTCTTATCCAAGTAATTCCTGGGAAGGTTCTTATCAGTTTTGTAGGAAATTGTTGAATCCCAAACTGGCTCTTGGGCTTCTCTTCTGCGAATTTTGGGCTCTGTACGGGATTGGTATTGTCTCCCAGTGCTGTGCAGGGCTTTGAGATGCCATGGTAGAATGCTTCTGTCAAGCAGCTAAACTTGCACGGGCCAAATTCACAGTTTAGCAGCATACCAGCGTTAATCTTGATCACCAAGTCAAGCAGCCTTTGCAATCGCAATGGAAGTCTTTGAGTATGTTAGAGTTGAGGAGAAGTAGTGGGGTCGCCCCCTTGAGAGAGTTGACTGCGCCTGGCTATGCGCCGGCACGATCTTGGTAATCTGGCACTTGGTCATTACATCAGCAATGGCAGGAAGGCACTGCACCCAACCCTCCGGGTCATCTCACCTGACTCATGGCTGGAATGTCAATTCCACTGTTCCAGTCCTGCATTGTGCGCGCAAGGCCCCAGTCAATCACCACGTGCCTGTGGGACTTTTGGCAAATGATTTTCTCCAAGGCCTCCTCCAGATCTGACACCTCTATGCAGCGCCCAGAGGTTGTGGTACCAAGCACGAGATCTCCCTAACCGCATCAGCACCTACCCTGGTCAACCAATGTTTTGCGCAAAGACCAGTAGCATCGACTCTGTGTTATTTGGCGCCTAGAACCAGGATGGGTGTTGCTGCCCAAGGTTGCGTGCAGGGCACGCCCGGAGCACGCGCATGCCCACTTTCAGCAGTGGCGCATTTGCTGAAGCTGGCGAAAAGACCTCCCGCATGTGCAGCGCAATTTTGGTCACCACTGCTGCTAGGAGCACGCGTAGCGTTTCCGCTCTTGCGAACTGGTGGCAAGACGCCTTGTCTGTGTGGGACACTGCCGGTAGCGCACCTACAAGGGGCCTCGTCATCATGCGCAATGCATCTGAGGTGTGCCTGGGGTCGCCCTAGGCCCCGAGCAGCAGCCGCACCGTTGTTGTAGATGTTGGGTGCATCACTGCTGCTGCGGAAACCCAAGCGGATTGGGGGCCTCACAGTTACCCCCTCCTGCTCATGCTTGATTATTCATCCCTCTGTGCAGTACTCCAGAAAAGGAAACCCAATAGCTGCAGTCTAACCTGAATTTTTTTCTTCCAGCTGCAACCAACAGAGTGCCATAGATACAACAACTAGGAGTCTGAGGTAGGACTGGTCCCTCTGAGCAAATAATTTTGATCAGCGAGACAGTACAGATCATGATTTGATCAATTACATATTGGCAATCGTAACATCAGTATTGTGACCAGCCAATTGATCAGATCTGATCAAGAATCCTCACCTGTGGTTGATCATTGGATCCACCCAGAAGTGGCGTGAATTAATCAGATTTTTTATCAGATTAAATTTTATGGTCAATTCCCAATCCCAGATGTGGATGTTTGCTGGAGCACCACTGTCTTAGATGTAATCTTTGGCCCTGTCATTAAAAATGCATGATTATCATCCCGCCACAGAGTGGTTCATCCTCAAGGTGGGAATTGATGGGGGTCTTTCGGATGCCTGCTGCCTCTATCGCGACAGGAGAAGGCTGGAGTAATAATCTCTGGGAACAAGTCATCATTATCAACATTCGATTAAGCAGTTCTTACCTCCTGTAGCAGTGAGCTCAATTTGGTCACTATTGACGCCATCCAATTGTCTTGCACAACGTATATCAGCTCCATAATATTTCATGGTCCCATTTCAGCAGTGCCAGTCTCAACATTTCTAGAATTATTAAAGGGAAACAGATGGACTATTATATTTGTGATGTGCGTCAAATGGCAAAACACAAACAAGCTCTGTAGTTGAGTTTATAGTCAACACAATTGGCTCCATATTATTTAGTCCACAATGATGTCTGCATTCTTCACCAGTCAATTGTTTTGGGTAAGGATAGTTTGTTGCTCTTGTTGAAGATTGCACCAGAATTTGCAGGGTCTATGTGATTAAAGGTGTTCTAATTATCACACATTTAGCTCATTTTTGTTCATTAGCAAGAACCAGTTTCAGATCACTATTAAAGTCCTTGCACATCTAACAACACCTTCACTGAAAAACATTTTAAATTCTTTCTTTCATACAAATGCATTATATGTGAAACCTGATGTATCAACATACCCAACATAATGGACCACCAGAGAGGATATTGGGCACACATTAGATAAGGCTAAAAACTCGTTACCATAGTGCACCAAGCCTAAGATTTTTGGTGAAGTAATCTTTACGACTATCCATTTCATTAATCCCTAGTTGGAAAAAACGAGAAAATAGGACCCCAATAGAATGTGCACAAATTTTCTCCTTGAGAGAAATGGGCGCGAATGCCTTGTTGATCTAAGCAACCTGGGCAAGTTGGATCCCAGATTGATGAAGCATGTTAACATAGGTTGCTCAAATACCCAGATGGGATACAATAACGTTTTTCACCAGCTCTTAGGGAATTTTCATTTAATGAGAGTAAACCTTCTGATGAAATCAAATCCCCAATTAATTATTAAATCTACATCCTATGGAACATTGAAAGAACATTAAGGAAGAGATGATCCTTCTGACAGTCAATGAATATTGAATCCACAAAGCACTACTGTGGAATTTCAGTCCGAAGGATCAACCCAACTTATATCCCACAACAAAAAATAGTCCACAAATTGATAACCTTGAACCACCCAAGAGTTCCTGTAGGGATTTGATAGGTAGCGCACTTAACGAGTTCCTGTATCCTCCACTCTGACCAACCCAAAACATGAGACTGTAATTCAGATTGAAGAGGAAGTTGGTTATGTACAAGGATCCAGTTCCTTCGCCCTGGGTATAGAAGCTCATGGAGTAAAACATAGGTGCATGCAAATAGATAAACAACTGAGGCCGAGATTAATCACTAAAAATCATGTCTAGTTTCAAAGAACTACACCCAGATGCATGTTGTGGATTACCAAAAACACTTTCCCAGAGGGGCAAAGTCAAAAACACTAAAGGTACTGGATGAACAAGCGGCAAATCAAGTTTTAGTACTCATGCAGCTCAATGTAAAGAATACCATTTAATATAATTGGTTGAATTATGAAAGAATTTGACTCGTCCACAGGATGCTTTTCAACAAAACCATGCCCCATCTGGCAACTAATTGGCCTGTGGAAAGGTCTAGGTAGGGAAGTTATAGATGCCATTTCTTTACAACCTTCGCAACCTTGTCAAACCTTCTGATAACCTTATAACCTTTATTAAGCTTCTGGAAGTGATTACTATCACATTACGAAGTAATTGAAAATATTGACTTCAGGAAGAAGGGAAAAACCTAAAACTGATAAACATATTGACCGAGCATTTCCACACAATTTAAGTTTTTGATTTGAGTTTACTGAGGTAGAATTGTCTCAACAGGAAATGTCTATTGTCGCCCTGAATCCACTTGGGGTTGAGGGCATTAAAGAGTTTTCCCCTTCCTTGCCTGATAAGGTATTCAAGAATTGATGATACCCCCTGAGCAGCAAAGCTACAGTACTTGTACCTGGGAGGGATTTGTCACCAGGCAGTTAACAGTATGCCATTGTTCTTGTTCTTCAGCCTCTGGATCAGATGGCCATTCTGCAGTTGTTAACCATTTATACTGGTCCTTGTTGCTGTTTGCACAAGACAGCGTGTCATGTAACAATAGCCCCTAATGAAGATCTACCTTTTCAGCTACGTCGAAGTCTGGGAACCGGTGGCTGATGGTTGATGTTACTTCCCAATTGGATTTGAAAGTTACATCAGTCTTTCAAATGGATGAAGACTTCCAGTCCCAAGGAAGCAAGGCTGGATCCCGCAATAACAGACCCTGAGATGATACTGGGCTGGATCTTAGCATCGACATCATACTGGGCCTAGAGTGGCTGAGCAACCCCCAGTGGACCTATGCACGCTGGGGATTTCTCCTCCTGAGATTCCAATTGATTACCATATGGAAAACTTTGGAGGGAGATTTGGAGGTGGTGGACAAATTATTAGAGAGATTGCATGCCATGATATTTTTCTCAAATTTGGACCAGAAATCTGGTTACCATCATGTCAAGATGCACGAGGGTCACATCGAGAACACAGATTAAGAATAGGTGGAGAAGCCTTCGGAGTTGTGCAATGCACCAACATCATTCCAAGCACGGATGAACATGAGCTTTCAGCCACACTTGACGAGGTTTATCCAAATACTTTTCAATGATATCTTGATCTACAGTGAATTTATTGACAAAATGATGAACAATTGAACAGAGCTATGAGACTGCTGGGGGAGAAACAATTCCACAATAACCCAAAATAGTGTTTGTAAAACCAGCCTCAATCAGAGTACTGATGCTGATGCGGATGCTGAGAAGGCATTGGGTTTTGTCTAAAGGAGGGGTAACTGATGCTGAGAAGGCAGAAGTTATCGTGAACCGTGAGCCCCTGCAAACATCGGAGACATACTAGGGTCTTTGGGCCTGACAGGGAAGTACAGAAATTTTGAGGCCAGTTATCCCACCCTCGCATGGCCTTTGACTCAACTGCTCACGAAAGGGACCTTTCTATGGCCAGAGAAAACTCAGTTGGCACTTGAGGCTCTAATGAGAGCATTGTCAATGATGCCCATCCTCACCCTACAAGACTTCTCCCAGGAGTTCATATCAGAACCAATGCTTCAGGTGTCATATCAGAACCAATGCATGGGGACTTTTCTTGTTCTTTAGAGACATCACTTTATGTCTCTAATTAACGCTACTTTTTCTTTAGTCATGTAAATTGGCCACAATCTCTTTATGTTTTGAATCTAAACTGTTGTAAGTGGGCCACGGTAATAAGTGGCCTGTTGATTCTGTTTCACGTGACTTACTTCACGCTGGAATAAATCCCATACGTGAGTGGGGTCCACTGACCTCTTTTATTGACTGGTTAACCAGCATGGACAGAATAGAAACAACTCCATTTGGCTTATTCAAACCCTAGCAGTCACAGAACTTTTGCTGTCAGAAGGAGAGAGAAGCATCAATGGGACAAGAGACCAAGTTTTCTAACAGTTCTTATGTGTTCGCAAGTGCCAACTTGATCCTCTTCCCTAGTGATCCCAGATAAGGGAACCCTAGGAGAGCAGCCGACTCCGACAATTCCCCAGTGGTCCATGTACGATCCATACTAGATCTGACCAACTGCCCATCCTACCTCCTCTACATTCTTGACAGCCCATCTTTGTCTCAGTAGAGACTTTCAGTGGCATGTTTGGGTCCTCTTCCCCATTACTTAGAAAAGTGAGCCACCAGTTCAGGTACAAGATACTATCATTACCGCCTGCACAATGAGATATCCAACCCGTAATCGCAACGACCCTGTTAGTGAGAGGCCTATCCTAGTGGGTCATGTTCTATAAACCCACTAGGCTCCCTCACTTATCACTAACTCATATTCTCCTCTCTCTCTCTCCTAGGGTATATATACCCCTCCTCATGTATATTCTAGTTAAGGGAATTCATTCCTCTCCTTCCTCCAAGCCCTAGCATGGAGTTCAACATGGTATCAGAGCCAAGCTCTTGATCCCCATCTCTAGCCCTAAGCCTTTGTGCAGGCTTCTTCTTCTTCTTCTTCTTCTTCTTCTTCTTCCCTTCTTCTTCACCATCACCCTCTCAATCTGTTCTTTGCTCGCGGATCTCCTCTCCCTGCTTCCTTGATTTGGGAAAAGGGGAGGGGCATTTTTCGCTGCTGCCCGCGAGCAGCCGCCCGCGAACAGCCGCCCGCAAGCAGCCGCCCGCGAGCAGCGCCCGCAAGGAGCGCCCGCGAGCAGCGCCCGCAAGGAGCGCCCGCGAGCAGCGCCCGCAAGGAGCGCCCGCGAACCGCCGCCCGCAAGCAGCCGCCTGCGAGCAGCGCCGCGCGCTGCGCACTGCCGCCGCGAGCAGCGCCGCGAGCAGCACCCGCAGCGAGCGCCGCGTGACGCGCCCGCCAGCGCCACCCGCTCGCGCACTGCCGCCGCGAGCAGCGCCGCTAGCAGCGCCGCACGGAGCGCCGCGCGACGCGCCCGCCAGCAGCCCGCAAGCAGCTGCCTGCGCGCAGCGCCCGCGCGCAAGCCGCCGCCCGCAAGCAGCCGCCTGCGCGCCGCGCCCGCCAGCAACTACTGTCCGCCAGCAGTGTCGGACCGTGTTCGGTTCTTCGTTCGCTGCCGCTGCTGCTGGTTGCCATCATGTCGACTACCTCCAGCATGGGCAGTGCTCCGTCTGCATCCACCGCCCCGACGCCAACCCCAGCAGATCTCACCGCGGCGGACTTTGCCCGGGAACTCCCGCCGAAAATCGGTGTTCCTCTCCTCCGCCCGGATAACTGCCGCCTCAGTGCTCCGAACTTGATGTCGTGGCTGAAGTTCGCCGAGTACACTCTGCGCGCCGTCTGCTCCAGAAACATCTCACCTGCCAGCCCTCCCGTCCACGGACCCGCATTTCCCGGCCTGGAGTGCCGAGCAGTACTTCGCCCACTCCTGGCTCTTGACTCACACTCTCTCTCGGAGGTCTATGACAAGTTCCTCCACCTGACGACTCCGCGGGAGATCTGGGAGCACGCCCGTCGCTACTGCGGGCATGATGCTGATGACTGGAAGATCTTTACTTTGGCCGAGCGGGCGAGTGCACTCCGACATGGCACCATGTCCATTATGGACTATAGCCTTGCCCACCAAACCCTGTGGCGCGAGGTGGACTATTACATGCCGGTGGGGGATCCGACTGCGCCGACCGCCATGCTCTCAAGCTCCGCTACATGTCATTTCTCGACAAGCTGAATCCGGAATATGCGTATGTCCGCGCCGGCTCTTCACTCCCAGACTCCTCTTCCGGACTTCGATGGTCTGGTTAAGGAGTTGACGGAGGTTGAAAGCAGCCTTCGTCGTCAACGTCCGCTGCTGGACCTGCCTGCCGAGTCCCCCGGCGAGAGTGCTGCCCTCCTGTCCCGCCCTACGGAGCAACCTCCTTGCTGCCCAAGCCTTCTTCGGGCTCGGGCACCGGTGGTTTGCTCCTACCGCGGTAAGCAATCATCTTGAGGCCCGGTGCATCAAGAAATTTTTGGACAGTACCCGAGATCCGGAGGCCGCCTCGTCGTCATCAGCTCCTGCCTCGCTGCCTCGCCGGTCCCGCAAAGCCAGAGCCCATCTTGCCCAGGCACCGGCCCCGTCGCCCTCTAGCTCCAGCCATCCAGCCATGACTAATGACCAGCTGACTGCCGAACTTGCCCGTATCAGCTCCCAGCTGGCTGCCCTGCAGACCGCGTCTTCTTCGCAGCCTACCGTGGCTCACTTCAGTGACTTCGGTGCGTTCTTCCTTCCCAAGTCAGATCAGTGGTATTGTGGACACTCGGCCCTCCAAGCTCCCTTCGTTTCGGATACCACCTGGGTGCTTGATACTGGGGCCACAGAGCATATGACCCCGTTCAACCACCGGTTTCTGTCCTACGAGCGGCACCTTGGTGGTCGAGCTGTCCACACGGCGGGTGGGGGACGGCTTCGCGTGACTGGTATCGGGTCGATCCATGTGGATGGCCTTGGTATCATTCACAACGTCCTTCATGTTCCGTCCCTTCAGACCTTACTTATGTCACCGCAGCGACTCGTCGATGCGGTCCATTGCTCGTTCCACATTCAGTCTGATGGGATCTTTTTGACTGACAAGGTGGGGAAGACTTTGCGAATTAGGCGCTCGGATGGCCTACTGCTGTTGGACGAGAGGGGGCGGTCGGGGACCCCGGTGCAGCGGTGCTTGTTGACGGTCGAGGACCAGCGCCGGCAGCGGCTTCTACTCACTCACCAGCGGCTCGGGCATCCGTCTTTCCATGTTTTGAAAAGACTTTTTCCGACATTGTGTACTGGCTTGGACCTCTATTCTGTTGTTTGTGATGCATGCAAACTGGCGGCATCGCGGGCCTCCTTCCTCCGTCGACTTCTCACAGTGATGTTCCCTTATATCGCATTCATAGCGATGTATGGGGTCCGTCGCGACAGGCCAGCCTGAAGGGACACCGGTGGTTCTTGATCTTTGTGGAGGAGGCCACCCGTTACACGTGGACCTACTTGTTGCTGTCCAAGAGCGCCGTCTCCTCGACTGTTCAAGCCTTCTGCACCATGCTTCAGACTCAGTTTGGCCGGACTATTCAGCGGTTCCGGTCCGACAATGCGCGGGACTACGTCAACCAGGAGTTGACCTCGTATTTCACCGCCCATGGGATTCTCCACGAGACGTCTTGCGTGGTGACGCCCGAGCAGAATGGCCTTGCCGAGCGGCGTATTGGGTATGTCACGTCGACTGCCCGCACTCTCCTGCTAGACTACCACGTCCCGTGGACTTATTGGGGGGAAGCCGTTCTGACGAGTACTCATCTCATCAACCGGCTGCCCACCCCGACCCTCCAGTTCAGCCCTCCGCTTGACCGGTTGTCGGCTGCCTTTCCCGCCGCGCAGCTCCGCACTCACCTTCTTCCCCGCGTCTTTGGCTGCACGGCATATGTTCATGACACGACGCCCTCCCTGTCGAAGCTGGATGCCCGGGCGCTCAAATGCGTCTTTGTTGGCTACTCTTCGCTTCAGAAAGGGTATAAATGCTTTCATCCCTCTTCTCGTCGGTTTTTCGTCTCCGCCAATGTCACCTTCTCTGAATTTCAACCCTTCTTCTCTCCCTCGTCTCCTCCGGCCCCCCACTTGGAGCCGGATCTGGATCTGGAGCCCGCTGCTCCCTTTCCTCCCACCGTCGTCTCTCCTCCCACAGTCGTTCCACCCTCCTCTTCTTCTCCTCCACCGGTCGGCCTTCCTTCCTCACCCATTGCGCCTACTCCATTATCTTCCTCCCCCGAATCCTCGCCTCCTGCTTCCGCTCCCTCCCCGTCTGCTGAGTTCTCGCCTTCCTCTTCCGCCAGCCATTTCAGTCGTCTTCTTCTCCGGCTGACGATGACTCCTGACTTGCCTATCGCTGCGTAAAGGGTCCGCCAGTGCACCCGCACTCCCTTTACCCCCTCTCTCACTATCGCTCCTTCGCCAGGTTGAGTACTCCCTACCGCCTGTTTTTGACCCGCATCGACTCTGTCTTCGTTCCACGCCGCTTAACCGATGCTATCGCTTGTCCTCATTGGAAAGCGGCGATGGATGAGGAGATGCGCGCCTTGCTCAAAAACCACGCGTGGGATGTGGTTCCTCTCCCGCCCGGGAAGACGGCCGTCTCGTGCAAGTGGGTTCACACCCCCAAGCACAACGCCGATGGTTTCCTGGAACGCCGCAAATCGCGCTCGTGGCTCGTGGCTCGTGGCTTCACTCAGTCTCACGGCGCCGACTACTTCGACGCGTTCCGGTCGCGAAGATGGACACCGCCCGCCTCCTCCTGGCGCTGGCCGCCATCATGGGTGGTTGATTCGCCAGTTCGACGTTAAGAACGCCTTCCTTCATGGCGATCTTACCGAGGAGGTCTACATGCATCATCCTCCGGGCTACCCTCTCGGGCCTCCGGGGACTGTCTGCCGACTGCGGAAGTCCTTGTATGGACTGAAGCAGTCACCGCGGATGTGGTTCGGCCGCTTCAGCTCCGTCATGCGCGCCGAAGGGTACACCCAGAGCAATGGGGAAGCCACTCTCTTCTTCCGTCACGGCGAGGCCGGGGTCGCTATCCTGGTCGTTTATGTGGACGACATCCTGATCACCGGGTCGGACACTGCCGAAGCTTCACGCCTCAGCCGCTCCCTTGCCCGCGAGTTCGAGATCAAGGCCCTTGGTCAGCTCCGGTACTTCTTGGGGCTCGAGGTGGCCTACTCGGCTCGTGGTATCTTCATCAGCCAGCAGAAATATACGGTGGACCTGCTGACTTTGACGGGTATGACCGATTGGCCAACGTCAAGTTGGGCGCCGGGGGTGACTCTCCGCCAGTCAGCACCCATCAATATCAGCAGTTGGTGGGGAAACTTCTCTATCTGACCCACACGCGTCCCGACATCAGCTATGCAGTTAGCCTTCTCAGTCAGTTCATGCATGCTCCGCATGAGATTCATCGTCAGGCAGCTCACCGGGTGCTCGCGTACCTGAAGGGCTGTCCCGGGAAGGGTTTACTCTTCCCCCGGAGCTCAGAGCCGACTGTAAAGGTATATACAGACGCTGACTATGCAGGCTCGACTGTGGACTACCGGTCTACCACCGGCCTTTGCATCTTTGTCTTCGGGGGCCCTGTGAGCTGGAAAAGCAGCAAGCAGGATCGTGTCTCCCGTTCGAGTGCAGAGGCGGAATACCGGGCACTTGCGGATGGGGCCTCTGAGGCTCAGTGGATTCACGGGGTGCTTCGCGAACTTCGCGTCGAGTACACCCGTCCGATCCACTTTTATTGTGACAACAAATCGGCTATTGCCTTGGCTCAAAATCCGGGCCAGACGGGTCGCATCAAGCACATGGAGATCAACCGCTACTTCTTCAAGGAGCGATGGACAAGGGCTTGTTCGACTTGTCTTTCGTGCCGTCATCCGACCAGGCGGCCGATGTTCTCACGAAGGGATTATCAAATCCTCTCCTTGTTCGTGCTACCTCCAAGCTTGGCATGGATGACATCCATACCTCGCTTGCGGGGGGCTGTTAGTGAGAGGCCTATCCTAGTGGGTCATGATCTATAAACCCACTAGGCTCCCTCACTTGTCACTAACTCATATTCTCCTCTCTCTCTCTCCTAGGGTATATATACCCCTCCTCATGTATATTCTAGTTAAGGGAATTCATTCCTCTCCTTCCTCCAAGCCCTAGCATGGAGTTCAACAGACCCAACTGCAAGAGCGGAGCTCTACCAACTGAGCTATATTCCCCCGAGCCAAGTGGAGCATGCATGAGGGAGTCAAATGCTTCTTCTATTATTTTCCCTAGCGCCGCTGGGCCATCCTGGATTTGAACCAGAGACCTTGCCCGTGAGGTAAATCATCGCACCTACGAACCAAGTAATTGGGGGAGAATCAATAGATTCTTTTTCAGGAGTGATTCATCCTTCCCGAACGCAGCATACAGCTCTCCGCTGTACTGCGCTCTACAAGTGTGGTTTGCTTGTTCCCCCTTACCATGGCATACAACCCTTCCCCCTTACCATGGCAAGTCTTTGTGAAAAAACTCTGATGGGAAGAAAAAAGAAGACATTAAGAAACCCTCCTGGCCCAACCCTAGACACTCTAAGATCCTTTTTCAAACCTGCTCCTATTTCGAGTCAAGATATAGATAAAAATAATTTCACGTTCTTCCCTTTGGGAAGGAAGGGAAATCCTATTGATTGCTGCTTTATCCAGACCTTCGAGAAAAGCATGAAAAAAAGGCTCGAATGGTACGATCCCTCCGTCACCCCAGAATGACAAAAAGGGGTGATCTCTTAGTTCTTGGTCTGTGAAGAGGCGTTGTTAGGTGCTCCATTTTCCCATTGAGGCCAAACCTAAACCTGTGCTTCGAGCCATCGCTTACTTTACTCAATGTTTTTTGATAGAACCCCTCTTCTTTCTCAGCAAATGAGAACATTTGAATTCTACGATCCAACAATGTTCAACGGTTGGCTAGGTGTTAAACAGAAATGAGAGGAATAGAAGATAGGGAAGGGGAAGCCCGGGAAAGCCGCAGTCACTTGCTTGTGTCGCCGTGTACACCTATGCCCGCGCTGTCGATACCCCTGGAGGTGGCCGCAGGGGAAAGGAGGGAAAGAGGGTTAGGGTGGAGCGAGCAGAGAAGAAGGGAAAGAAGGACAGGGAAGAGGAAGCAGAAGACTTACGAGGGTTTTTTCCTGCTCTCTCAATCGATCTCCCTCTTCTCTTATGTCTCACGATGCACTGTGAGTCATAACCCTTATGGGCTGGATTAGTTTTGGCCCCCTTTATGGGCCGAAAATACAGAGGATTTTTTGGGCCCCAGCTGCCTTTGATACATCCTTATCAGGGTCTTAACATCTTCCTACTAAAGCACAGTCCAAGTCGGTGTATGAATGGGAGCTCATGTCCATTGTATAAGCAGTCCAAAAAAGGAGACACCACTTGATTTTTCAGGCCTTAGTTCCTCCAAAATGGGTAACTTGTGCTATCTTGATTGCCTCCTTGCATCATGTAAGTGCTAAGAGATTTCCATACCATCACTGAGGGAGCGCTTGGTGGTTTCTTAAAGAACGCTCATAAAGCCGTGCCTTCGTTCTGTCGGGTTACTAATTCATTAGCATCACCTTCAGAATGTTTATTAATGTTCTTACATAACATAACCCGGTCTTCGTCTTCCTCCTAAAATCAGACCTTGCTGGATGTTGTTCGCTTCTAAGTCGCTTCTGCTCATAAATCTCAAAAAGTCTCCCATTTTATGATTTTCTTTCTGCTCCCACTCTTAAACTTGCACCTTTTTCTGATTAATGATTAGCACTATGCGCTTTTTGTTCCTAACATTGTGCTTCATATTGGTGGCAGTAATAAACCCTTCATCGTTATCATGATGGTAGAGTACCATCGCTGGTCCAATTCGACAATACCGCACCAAGAGAATGAAGCGACTATATTTAGCCGGGATAGGAGGTTACGGAGTCAAGTATTTGGCCAGGATGCAAACTCCGTCACTAGGGCGAGGGTCATGTCTCTCCTTGGCAAGGCAGTCATTCTTTATTTAACACAACAAGGTTGTGAAAGAACTTCTACGACTTCGAGTACAGAAGTTTTTTAGTTTTTATTTACATTCTTCTGAATCTTCATCTACGTTGACTTCTTAGAATCTTCAGATGAATTTACTTCGAAACACATTCATCTTCATTTCTTTCTCCGTCGCACCTAAGTTCATCTTCACTCCTAAAGTTGCACCTCTACCACTGTTTGGTAAGTAGCATACCCCGTCTGGCTGGTTCTTTCATTCCTAAAGTTGGAACCTGTTGTGCAGAAGGTATTGCAAATACAATATTAACTCTTTGGTTGGTGGGACTTCTATAAAAAAGATCTTTCTACCAAATCATCATACTATAAGTCGAAGTCACCAGCGGGTCAGCCAGAAATTACTTTGGCAGGGTTTTTTTTTAAAAAGTTATTTAAGGCGGTCACCCCACAAAGCGGTAATCACCCAGAGTTACATGTGAAGAAAGCTAAAACTCTCCTCACTACCTGGCCAACCCTTCCCTTATCTGATTACCCTTCTAGCAAACCATGATTCCATGAGACCCTCGACCTTGTGGGCAAGCCTGTCCTTGGACACCTTAACCCCCTAAATATTCCCTCATTGCGGTGTAGCCATATTGCCCAGAGTACTGTCATTGCTCAACCCCCTTCCTCCCTCCTCCTAGGGTCCCCTTGCCTTAAGAACTCCCAAAAGGCTCCCTCTGACGTCACATTCGCCACCAGTTGTGCTTGGGTGGCCCAGATTGAACGTGCGAAAGGGTTGTTACACTCCCAGCGATTAAGAGTAACTTCTGGAATAACTTGGATCAAGAACTCCAAATGTAGCTCAAATTGTAACAAGTTATGAACAAGTTTGTAGAAGAAAAGAAGAAAGAAAGGTAGCACAACCACACCAGATCGGTAGGTCGTATTCTTGAAGGAACGGAGGATCTCCCTAGCCAGCCTCGGTCGAGTTCAAGAGTCTCCACTCCTCGCCAGAACCTTTCATCCCCCCCCCATATTCGTCTCTTCGGCGTCCTCTTTATGGTTCAGTCTTTATGTCTATTCGTCTCCCCCGTTTGGCTCTGCACGTGTGGGTCTGGTACGTCTCCTCCGTCGCACATACGTGCATGGTAGGGTCATATCAAGGGCACACGAAGGATAAGTGGTAGCAATCTTCGTCACCATTTTTGCATAAAGTGCATGTAGTGGAGGTATCAAGATACATCCTCCAGCGGAAGACCGGCGTCACCAGTCTTTTGCGCAGTAAGAGCCATCCAAAGATCTTAACCTTTAGTGGAACCTTGAGGCGCCAAATGGCCCGACATGCCTGGATAGTTGGTTGATCCTCAATTCCCTGGCATATGCTCATGTAGGCCTTCCGAACCGAAAAGGGAGCGCCTGTCCAAACCCATTGGTCTTGTTCGCCATGTCTTGGCCAGCACTGAACTTAAGCTTGTTGCACGACTAAGAAATCCGCCACCCTATGGTCTGACAGAGCGCCGTCTACCCTCGGATTCCATATGTTGTCCCAACATTCTGCCACTGTGGCATCAGGGCATCTGGCCAGTGCATAGAGCCGAGAGAATGTCTCCCTCAAAGGGCCATCCAAGGACCACGGGTCTTCCCAAAAGCAAATAGGGAGCCATCGCCAAGTCGGGCAAGGAGGAAGTATCTAACTTGGGGAAAAATCTGTCGAAGGCCCATCCAGAAGGGTGACGTTCCTCTGCCTGGGGTCGCTTTCTCATCCCAGTTTAAACCCTGACCATAGCTGTCTCGCAGAATTTGGATGGCTAGGTCCTCCTGAGGATGCATGAGCCATGTCACCCACTTTGTTAGTAATGTTGTGTCCATGCATTGTAGGTGAAGAACACCCAAGCCTCCTTGTTTGGTAGGTCTGCAGACGATATCCCATGCCACCAGTGCCAGCCCTCGACCCTGGTTGAGACCGACACCTTTCCACAAGAAACGACTCATCAGGCCTTCAAGTCTCTGACCGATTCCTACCGGCATCTTGAACACAAAGAGGTGGAAGATGGAGAGTGACATCAAGACCTACATCCACACTTGCAAATACATGGAGAGTGACATCAACTAGGGTGATGGAGGAGGATCTGAATAAAAGAATGGGTGGTCATAGCAGAGACAATCACAGCATTTTGCACACCCTCCTTATATTTACTAGTCCTAACATGGAGAAAAGATCCACTAGAACACAAAGCCTTATGGAAACTCAACTCCGTCCTCCATAAACGTCTTCCATACTGTCAGCTCAAGGACAAGCTGATCAAACTATGGGGGAGTATTGACATGATACAAGGCCGTAACCATGAGAGACGCCGACCCAATAAGCAGGCTCACCCAAAACTCCTCAAAGTGCAGCGACTTAAGGAGAAGCATCTTGTAGGGCACAAAAAATCGTGAAGGAACTTTTCTATTCATTTACAGTAAATAGCAAAATTGTATGAACTTTTTGCTTCAGTTCAGTCGTCTAATTATGGTATATTTTCCGCTCTTCAAACATATATAATGGACTGTAATAATCCACCTTCACTACAAAATGGTTATGTATAGACTGTGCCTCCGTTTGGATACATCAATAAAAGTAAAATAATTCCCTCTGATTTGCAAAAGCAGATTGCTGTCTATAAGATAGTTTTGAATATGCAACGGAACAATTCTGTATGAGTAAAGCTGCCAAAATGCCATAATCTCATGCATCGATTGCAAAGTTAAACACTCATAACAATCAGGCAATGCTCACACTGGGATGTTAGACCAAGCATCCTTCAGACTTCAAAACGACACTTGCAACTGACATTTTCAGCGGAGCGCATACTTTCAAAAGCGACTGGATCAGAGGGGTTGAACCTGCGGCAGAAGCTACCAATTCCTGACACTCCTCGCAATTATCCTCATGAGGTATACACATCATCCCAACATCTCTAACACGCAATCATCTACACAACTCTACAAATAAACTTTAATATAGTAAAAGTTTCCAAATGTATTTTTCCTAATTTAATATATTCTACAAAAAAAATATAGTTTTAACGCGGAAGAAGAGCCTCATAATGCGAGACTTAGACAAGAGGCTTTAATCACAGTAGAAGCATTTTTTCCAGGATTATCGTCACGTGCAACGAATTACATGATTATCGTAGCCACCTAACAAAATATATAAAAAATTGATGCGTGTATAGGAAAGCCTCGAAATAAACATCAAATCAACATCTCTAACGCGCGGTTATATCAGCACGTCTACAAATAAACATTAAAATAATAAAAGTTTCGCACTGTGTTTTTCCCAATTTAACATATTCTACAAAAATTTAACAAGGAAGAGCCTCATAATGCGAGACTTAGAAAAGGCTCTAAACACAGTAGACGCATTTTTTCCAGGATTATCATCACATTCAACGAATTATATGATTATCATAGCCAACTAAGAGAATATAAACTATTAAAAAGAAATTGATGCGAGTAGAGGAAAGGAGGAGAACCTGCTGACGCAGGAAAGGCGTCCGAGATCGCGAGGAGTAAGCCGATTAAGCACTGCGCAGATCAGCTCGTCGGACAAGATCCGGAGATTGCCAAGGCCATCTGACCTTCGATCCAAGCTACGATTCTCCTCCATGGCGGTCTCTTCCTCGCTACTCTCTCGCTTCTTCCTCTTCATCTTCCCAAATCGCAGTACAAACGCGTTGAGGAATAACTGAAACTCGTTGGTTGTTCCAGACGGAACGAGCTTTTATACTCTCTTCCTCCTTGAGAAGATTGACTTTTTTGGCCCAATTTCTATTATGTGTCCTTCAAATTTCAGGATAAATATTTTAGAATTCTAAAAAATGATCTTGAATTGTGTTCTTGAAGAACGTTGGGTCGGTGGTTTCATTCCCTCCTCCCTTTCCCTGATCTCTATCTCTCTCTTAATCTTTGTCTCAATATATATATATATATATATATCATATTCTCTCTTCTCTTCTCTATTTTTCTCTCTCTATCTCATGTTTCTCTCTCTTGTCTCTCTAGGCTCTCTCTTATTTCTCTCCCTGGCTTCTCTTATCTCTTTCATGTCTCATATCTCTATCATTTCTCACCTCATGACTATATATATAAATAGATATATATCTATTTTGTTTCCTATCACACTCTTTTTATTTTTTTTTCAAATAATTTTTTCTCTCTATATTTCTGTCTTTAATAATTTTTTTGTTTTTTGTTTTTATCATATCCGTCTCATCCATAATCTCTCTCTTTAGGTCTCTCCCTTTCCTTTATCATATATATCTCTTATTCATCATCTCTGCCTTTGATTCATCATCTCTCTCTCTTTCTGTCTCTCCCTTTCATTTATCATCTCTATCTTTCTCTCTCTCATTACTCATCTATCTTTTTCTGTCTCTCTCTCATTCCGCATATCTCTCTCATTCTTTGCCTGACTCTCTTTTTGTCTCTTTCTCTCATTGCTCATCTCTCTGTATTTTTTTGTCTCTCTCTCATTCTTTATATATCTTGCATCCATCATCTCTATATCTCACTACCAATCTCCATTTCATTCATCATATATATCTCATTCCTAATCTCTCTTTCATTCCTAATCTTTATCTCAGTTCTTATATTTCTTTCATTCATCATCTCCTTCTTCTTCTTAATCTCTAATTTGTTCTGCACCCCTCTCTTATTCATAATCTCTCTTTCATTCATCGCCTCTCTTATTATGAATCTCTTTTTCATTCCTCATCTATCTCCTATTATTAATATCTCTTTCATTCACCATCTCCCACTTATTCTTAATCTCTTTTTCATTCCTCATCTCTCTCTAATTGTTAATATGTCTTTCATTTATCATCTCTATATTGATCTAAATTTCCCTTTTATTCCATCCCTTATCTCCATTGTCTTAGGTTTGTGTTTAGGTTTCCAAAAAATGGGGTCAGAAACCAATAATGCACAGTCCTCCTCAGAAAAAGGTCCGATGGAAAATTCAAGATATACATTTAAAGATAGGGGCTTTTGTGAAAAAATCCATTTAAGTGTAAAGGACTATAGTCTTAGGTTAGAAAGAAAAGTTCAATGATATTCACGACTTGAGATGCCCTCCCTTCCTGATGAGACAAATACATGTGATAACTTTCACGACGATTTCTGCTAATGCTGATCACGAAGAGGCCTATGATATTTAAGTTGCCCAGAATCAAGTAGATACTTCTATAAACCATGTGCTTGCCTGCTTAAAACGATGACATTGAATAACTACACTACAGTGAATTCAATATTGCAAGAGTAGGCATCATCACTAAGTATTTTTGGTTTCAAGTTTCTTCAAACTGTCTTTTTCGATTTGTTTAACTTCCGCAGTGAGAAAACAATTCAAACATTTCTCATGGTCCATTCTTAAAAAGGCCAGAAGAGAGATTGGTCGCATGGGGGATAATTGGGGTTTTAGACAGAGAGAGTTATGAATTTATTTTCATGAGAGGAAAGAGTGAAAGAGCCACAAAGATATAAAATGAAGGTGAAATATGGAGAGAACGACATAAATGATTATAATGATAAAGCTCCAATAAGAAAAAATATAGATAGGAGAATATGAAAGACAAAAGGCTAAACATTCAAAAATAGTATGATTGAAGAGAAAAATATAATAAAGATACGATTCAAATTAAGAAATATAATTAATATTGAGTAATGATTACAATTTGAGAGAGATATATAAAATTATTGATAACTTGGTAATTATTAGATTAATTCAGCCCACACTCATCATTTTGATCAAAGCACTCCACCTATCAAAGAAAGTCCACTTTCTCACTATCCAAACCTCTGAGCATATGTCTCAAATCAGAGGTTATGTCAATAAGGTCACTCTTCACTCGTATAATCATAACCTTTGAGGTCACCAAATGGTGGATGATGGACTACACTGAACTCAATTCTTTTGCAAAGGCAAGGGGCCAGCCACACAAGAGCAGCAGACATAGTTGTAGGTGCAGGTGGGAAGTATTGTAACCAAACTAACTTTGGCTCACCAGATCAACTCCTTGATCTACTTTAGCAGATCTATGGGTCAGGTTGGGGATCCATGTTCTTTCATATTGTGTGGGATGATGCTAAAGAATGTGTTGAGGCACTTCCACTACTAAATTCCCACCTTTTAGTAATTCATTTACTTCTTTAACCACATCAACCCAATGTCCTATTAAGCTTAGCGTAGTTCTCATTAGTAAACTCTATATGATGGAATATTTCTGTTGGATTCTGTGCCTTCCATGATGCGAAAGCATGAAATTGATACAAAATAAATACATCAAATGTACCTTTTGGGGAAATTTTTCCACCCTTGACCTATTCAGATTGAGATTGTTCTGAAGCAGTTCACGTGCCTGACCTCTAGAAGTATTCATGCGATCAATTGGCGCTTGGATCTCCACCTCTTCTTCTTCAACTCTCCATCAAAATTTTAAAGATCTTCTCACCACGAAGACCCTCTCCTTGGTTGAGTGGAGAAGAGAACAGAGTGGAGAAAAGGGGGGCTCTCAAATATGGTTGGCCTGGGTGCTTGAAATGAGTGCCCCTTCCCTATTTATATTTTACTTAAGTATTTTCTCAAAAACCTATAAAGTAAAATATGTTCACCAATGCCCTTATGATCTTATGTGTGTGACCCTCTAGGCCCATGTATCATTCTAATTAATAACTTTCGTGGCCCAATAACAATTATTGATCAACCTTATTAATTAACTATATCGACATACAAATTAATTAACTAAGGATAGATTTAACCTAATCGATAGGTTAAGTTTCCAGCCCGTGGGGTGCCAAGCTACACCTCATGCTCCGGACGATACCAAGTAGTATTTGAACTCTCTCATTGAACCTTTAATATGTATTTATAATCCATCCTCGGTGCGAGACTCTCGAACGACTTAGGGTATGGTTTATTGTCAAACCATAATCCGTCATTCGATTAGTACTGATGCGTAACGGGGATCATTGGAGAACGCCTTCTCCAATATCCTCACTACCATGGCCAGGGATTTTTTTGCATCGTCTTCCTTGAGTCAATCTCCTCTTATACCGAGGGCGGATGATCCTGTCTTGACCACTCAATCATCTCCGTAAGCTTCTTACTACATCCGATATATAACTTATTTGAATCCCATGATTTGAGGCTCATAAGTTATAGTCAAAACGTAGTCGTCCACTCATGAGATGTCCTTGGTGTCTCAGGTCAATGGATCACTTATACAACCATGACATGAATCAACCTGATTGGCGTTTAGGTATAATACCATTTAGGGATTCATGCAAAGCAATTCAGTGAACTCTTTCTCCAAAGCGCACACACTATGTGTCCTTAGTGTCGATACACTAATAGCCACAAGATCAGTTATACTTATCGTATAAGTAGGATCAGTTAGTGCTATTCTATCTGGATAATTCGATGTCCATCTAGAGTATCCATCGAATAGGAATATTTAAAATACATGTTTAAAGACTAGTGATCTATGTATTATGATCTCATCATAATTCACTAAGTCATTGCACGTATTCATGGACTTCATTATAAACATCACACAGAATAATAATGAACGCAAATATTTTATCCAATGAACTTAAATGAACATGGTAGTGTGATTTGCTTGACGGTCACATAATATCCATCAGATATGAAGAAGACCATATGAAGAAAATTGGCCCACATTGCATGCTAATCACTAACACATGACACATGGACTTCAGATAACAACATTTCATTCTTAGGGATGACTAGAAACTGTGCATTGGGTAGATGTTGCATGGAAACTATGTGAATGTGTGATTGTGCATATGCTAATTGAAAGGTGCACACATTCTAGAAAACATGGGTGCAATTATCCTCCAAGTTTTTATGGAGTTTGAGTTGAAAGCAAAGGTATGTGTGGTGACTTCAGACAATGCATCAAATAAAAAAATGATTAGTATTCTAAAGAAGAATAAAATCTGATAAACACTCATTTTATTGCAAGTAGACACATGCTTTGTATGGCGCACATCATAACCGTGTATTCCAAGTTGGGCTAAGCTCCCTACATGTAACAGAGGTGCCATCAGAGCAGTCCATTATAGATGCTAACGATATCCTTGGAGCAAAAGACATATTGATTAACTCTACACGTCTGATGAATTTGGTTCATCTATGTTGGTCAACGCCCTGCTTTGGCTCAAGGAGATAGTCACTACAATATGTGGGCCGACACAATATGATAAGTGCAATGTATCATTATGCAAGCAGTTTGGCCTACAAAACTAGTTGAAAGGTACCCTTAAACTTCCCAACAAGGTATTTAGCGAAGCTCTACATGTTTTTCTAGTGGAGCACTAGATGAGTTATTGTCAGATAATGAGCATACACCCATCGATGATCCCATGCATGAGCTAGATGTCTAAACTATCTCACCTCCTATTAAGGGGATGGAGCTATTGCACTAGTGGAAGATCTTAGGTGAACACTTATTCCGGGTTTGCAGTGTTTGAGAAGGAATTCATGTCGGTCTTGGCAATGAGTGCACACTCAAGTAGATGTCCTCCACTGATCTTGTCATCATCAACTCCACATGACCTTCTCCTCCCGTTTTTATCGTTTCACTCCATCATCCATCCCCTTTTTCCATTATCTCGCACACATCACTATCTAATATATAATATCACTCATATAAATATACAAATATTACCCATCATCTTCAGATCTCTCCATTTCATTCGTCCCATTGTCTCATATTTTGTGTGTCTCCTCTTGTCTTTTTAATCACCATTTAAGGAGTTTTAAATCCCTAATCAACATTACCGTCGGAGACAATTCATAATTACCACTATCTAGACTTATTTCAGTGGGTACAAGTTTTTTTTTATTGATTGATTAAAATCAAAGCCAACATTGACACTAATTACACACATAGCTTTGAGGATATCAGGTACTATACAGACCAAAAATGATGAAATAAAAATTTAACAGATTATCTGTAGAGAACAATCTTCATAGTAAAAGTAACATAATGCATCCATCAAATAGAGGACATGTTTGTGAACTGTTCAAAGATTTTAATGTATTTTTTCTACTCATCTTTGTAACACCAAAAACAAACCAAACAATATGTCAATTTATAACGATTAAGGTAATGATCCCACATGGATAAGGTAGATAAATATCATATCACCCCAGCTAAAAAGGCTAAATGTCAATTTCCATCTGACCAGAAACTGATTTTCTTTATTCTCCTATTCAACCCATTGCTTTAAGAAAGTTATGAATTAATCTTCCCATTGCTTCATGACTTATCGTCCTTTCATTAATGACATTAAATTCATCGCATGTTTTTTTATAAATACAAGTATTCATATTTAAGTTTGTCATATTTATCCCAAAAATCAAGAAGGAAACATGACCATTTGATGAGATCAAAGTTTATGAACATAGATTCCCTGAGAATGATCCGATTACTGACCCACCCATGACCAGCCAGATCAATGTTCCATTCCAATCATACATTCCCAGGTCACATGCTGCTGATATGGCATCATAAGTTTCAGTCAATAAATTTAATGTGTTTAGCAAAAGATTTATTCAACTTTCCATCATTTTCCTAATCAAAAGAATAATCCCCCAAACCAACTTGACAAAGACAAAGTTCATGAATATACTCCTTTAAATAATATTAGATTATTGCACCAGGCTAACATCAGGGCCTAATCATCAATTCCATACAACCAACAAGATTGTATTTCCTCCATTAAAACATAACCACTCAATTTTAACACATTCATAAAAAATATATTTATCCTCCCTTATTTTCCTCGTCAAATATACCTCGGAAACACTATGATATTAACCCTACACTCCTAGTTTATTTTTGTTATTTCATATCTTATGACCTCCCTTAAAATGATGTAGCCGTCCGTCCATAGTGGAGTGCAAGAAGTAATTAAATCTTGCACGCATCATCCTATTGTGATCTTGCAGATGATGTTTACTCTGTCTGAATCCCACCTCCTTGGCGACATCCACTCCACCAGCCTATCGTCTTCCTCTTCGCGACGTCTACCCCGCGGTAGGGAACGGCAATCGTCATCTGTCACGTCACACATCACCGTGACGGAAACATGACAGATGATGTGATGGTGACAGAATTCAGAGGTAGTGACGGTGACGGTGACAGAATTCAGAGGTAGTGGCGGTGACGGTGATGGTGATGGTGACGCGTGACGAGGTTTACGTGACAGTGACGTGACGATGACGAGGTGCCCTGGACGTGCGACGTGACGGAACGGCCGTCACGGACGACGGTAGTTACGTTAAATTTCTAAATACATTTAAAAGAGAAAGATAGAAAGAGATATCGAGAGAGAGCCACAAATGGAGAGAGAGAGAGAGAGAGAGAGAGAGAGAGAGCGAACGAGCCACAAACAGAGAGAGAGAGAGAGAGAGAGATAGAATGAAATATCGAGAGAGAGAGAGAGAGAGGAAGGATAGACAGAAAGATAGAAAAAAGAAAGACAAAAGGGCACACATAGCCACTAGCGAGAGAGGAGCATGAGAGGGAGATGAACAAAGAGAAAGAGAGAGGGAGAAAGACCAACCGACTAGCTTCCTACAAGCTTCAGCGGCTCTCTTCCCCTTTCCTCTTGCTTCTTCTTCTCCTATCTCTACTACTTCCTCTTCTATATTCTCTATATTCCTCTTCTATATCCTCTCCTGAGTTCTGCTGAGTCATGGAGGATCTTCAAGAAGAGGAACGAAAGCGAGAGAAGAGCGCCAGAGAGAAAGAGGGAGAGAGGAACGAGAGAGCTACAGAAGAGCGCCAGAGAGAGGAGCGAGAGAGAGAGAGAGAGAGAGAAGCGAGAAAGAGGGAGAGAGGAACGAGAGAGGAAAGAGAGAGAGAGAGATAGAGAGAGAAGAACGAGGAACGAGAGACAAAGAGGGAGAGAGAGGAACGAGAGAGAGAGAGAGAGAAGAGTGAGGAGCGAGAGAGAAAGATGCAGAGAGAGAGAAGAGCGAGGAACGAGAGAGAAAGATGGAGACAGAAGAACTAGAGAGAGAGAGAGAAGAGCAAGGGATAAGAGAGAATGAGGGAGAGACTGAGAGAGAGGAACGAGAGCAAGAGAGAGAGAAGTGCGTGAAACAGGAAGAGGGAGAGAGAGTCGCCGAAATCTCACATAATCGCACGTCACCGGGAAAGAGGAACGCGAGAGAAAAAGGATCAATAGAGGAAGGGTTTTCTCACGTGACGCCGTCACGGTGACGTGGACGTGACGGGACGCCCAACGGAGGGACGCATGACGTAACGTGATGGAATTTTCGTATATGCTGCGGCGCGTGACGGGACGGTGACGTGACGACAATTTCCTTGCGTCACCGTCCGTCACATTCCATCATCCTTTCCGTCACATTCGGGGTGTCACGTCTCGGACGTGCCTCACCCTCACCCCGCCTATACCTATCTCTCTCTGTCTCCTTTACAATAAGAACCATCTAGCTTCGTATCACGAGATCATTTGACAGAGTTAATCGCCACTTCACATAATACTCCCCTAATCATGATCAGCTTGATCAATCAGCCCAAACTGCAATTTCCATAAGACTCATTTCACTTCATTTGTTAAATTAAATAATTTTCATTTTCTAGAAAATATATATATATATATAATCGCCTTCTGTTCTTCCTCTGTCCAAATAATAATTCTCAAAAACCACCGAACTCAGAAACAAGATCATGAGACTCATCCATCATCTGATGTGGGTGGATTCAAGAGGTACTACAGCAGGCCCTGCCCTTGGGAATTTCCTGACCAGGCCCGGGGACGACGATCTTCTTGCCGGAGAGGGCAACGCCGCCACCGACGACGCTGCCATTGGGCTGACTTTCGGCAGCGAGGGTCTTCTTGCTGACAATGTGGAAGATCTCGGTCAACACGGTGGTGAAGGCGGAGTCGATGTTCGTGGCCTCGAGGGCCGATGTCTCGAGGAAGAAGAGACCTTCCTTTTGCGCAAACTCCGTGGCGTCGTCGGTGGAGACCGACCTCTGGTCTACGAGGTCGGCCTTGTTGCCCACCAGCATTATAACTAGATTCTTGTCTGCATGGCTCCTTAGCTCTTCTAACCAGCGAGGGATGTGGTCAAAGCTCTGCCTCCTGGTTATGTCGTAGACGAGCATCGCTCCCAACGCGCCTCGGTAATAGGCGCTCGTCACCGCCCGGTATCTGACAGGAAAGTAGTCCTTTAGTTTATTTTTTATTCCTGGCGTAGACCAGGAATAAAAAAAGAACAAAGAAGACTAGTTTTAAAGCTTTTTTTTTTCTTTTTTGGGAAAGGTAAATAAACAAATAAACTCACAACAGGACCTAGAAATAGAAGCTGGGATACCAGTATTGCACCAAAGTATTATTTTTGCCAATAAGACAATCAGTCCGGAAATGTAATAAATAAATAGCGAACAAATGATTGGAATGAGTTTTCAATTCAAGAGAATTAGATCAGTGCCTTTTTCTGGGGAAAAAGAGAATTGCAATTCTGTTTGTTTCAATGCTGTTCTGTTTTGAAAAGAACCGTGGTGGTTATATGGCTTCAGGTGAGAAAGACACGGGTCTGAAAAAGATCATTCATTTATGGTAGATATAGTGCAAAAACGAAGGATAAGTTTATTCAGGTAGATTATAAGGCCATCTGTCCCATTCCTTATGATTCCACGGATTTCTATTTTCAAAAGAGTATGTGCTTCTGTCGCTTCTCATGAGAGATATGCGAATAAAAATAAGATCATTTGTCTATCCTACATGTGACTTAAGAAAGAATGGATTTCTACGAACTAATTATGGAAAGAATGGGTTTATATGTAAATGAATTGCATGCCCAACTTCTGCAATCCTCAGGTTTCTATGAATCACTTATGAGAGAGATACAGAAGCTGATCATTCGTCCATGATACATGGGGTTTCAAAATTAACAGATATAAATAATAAATAAGATGGATTCATGAAGATGAAGTACAGACCACCTTTCTATTCAAAACATCCGAATTTCTCATTCCGTGACCACTAAAGAGAGGTATGACTCGCTTTTCCCTTTTAGACATAGCATGTTTTGAATAGAATAAATCGTGTATTCAGATATGATTCGTTGCACATGGCACTAACAGGGTTTAGAGAGAGAATCATGGATTCACAGATTCATCATATTCTGGAAAGGTAGCAGAGAGAGTAATAAAGATCAACGTTTAAAATAATTTTGCAGATCACAACCCGCTCAATGATAGAGAAAATAAAAGAAAGTAATAATTATCAGTTAGAGTGTTATAATCCAAACAGAAAATATAATTCTAGCACACAGAAAAAAATGTTATGATGCTTTAACATCTTATGAGTGACGAGATCCCGAAGAGTTACTGGGGTAAACGATACGATCAAGAAGAAACTTGAACGCACAGTCTGACATCATACAACGTACAACAGAACACAAGTATTCATATGATATAAGAAAACGATGCTTTGACGCTAAATACAGGTTGGAAACTCCAAAGACGTTTTCTATCACACAACTTCAGACATGTATTAAATAGGAAATGTGTCCAGAATATATTTCAAAGTTAAACAGGAACTGAACAGGCATAAATTTAATGTATAATATAACTCACCTAGATTTCTTTATAATCTTCTAATCACATAGATTATTTTAATATTATCTCAAGCATTAGAACACCTGATAACAATTGTTAAAAAAGGTGGTCGTCGTGTGTGATAAAAGTGGCCCGGCAGTGAGGGGAGAATCAGGGGAACCAGCAAAAAACATTGATAAAAACCTTGCCAATTAAAAATCATCATTAAAATATAATTAACGGGAATTAAAATTTTCAAAAAACTGAAGTAAAAATGGATAAGAGTGTGCGGATGCTCGTCCGTCCAGAGAGAGACTTCGTAAAGATCTGATTTCACAGTTTGACTGTAAGAAACGAGTTCAATCATATTTCAAAAACAGAGTCATTCAATGCATCGAGCATTTCATTCAATAAATTAAGACTTAATTGTTCCTACAATAGAGCAAGCGGCATCCATGAGAATCAAATCTTCGACTCTCATTAAGACTTTTTTCTTTTGATTAGGAAGTAGCGACGGCTCCATGGGATGACAAAATAAGACTTCATTAATATAATATGCAGAATTACATAAAATATTAGAGTATTCAAGCGGAAAATTTAAAGCCGACAGCACCAGTGAAGTACAATATCCAAATTTCAGTCTATCCTCCATAATTCACAAAAAATTCAGCAATCGATTCTTAACCAGGAGCAGATGCTCAAAAAACTTGCTGGAAGCTCAAAGATTTCTCCCCAATGGATGTTTCTCGATCCATTATTTTAAAAGAAATTGGCGGAAATGAAGCTAAAACATTGCAATACTCAATTTAAAAAAAAACAGCAGAAGAACATGGAACCAAACGCAGGGCCTTGAACGAATGATTCAAAGAACTGAAGGAGTAAATCAACACCTTTCCTGGCCAGCAGTGTCCCAGATCTGAGCCTTGACGCTCTTATGCTGAATCACGAGCGTCCGCGTCTGGAACTCCACGCCGATTGTCGCTTTCGAGTCAAGACTAAACTCATTGCGAGCAAAACGAGCAAGAATCTGCGATTTACCGACGGCTGAGTCTCCGATCAGAACAACTTTGAAGATGTGATCGACCTTATCACCAGCCGCCGCCATATCACTCGGCAATCAACTCACTCTCGCGCAACAAAAAAGTTCAAAAATTCTCTAAACACTCCACAAAACAGATTGAAATCTGTTGAATCAATCGAAAGATATGATCTCGATCTCGATCTCGATCTGTCTTCCTCGCCTCTCTTCGCGCAGATTTGGAAGCTGTACGCGTCTGGCTGTGTAGCAGAGATGAACTGTGAAGACAGGGACACTCATTTTTAACCTCTTCTCGAGATCTTTAATTACACTGCAGTCCCTGCGAATTATGGATTTCTACGTACCGCCCCGGTATACTATACAATGAGTTATCTGGAATCCGCGCACGATTCCCTTATTCACTGCTATCCTTAATTCATATAATTACAGGTATTTTCATGTTTTTGAATATATCGTTGTTATCCTTATCCTAGAAACATTTTTGGTAGATTACGATGCATTATTTCTTAAAAAACATACGTTCTATTTATAACATGTTCTTGAGATCCTTTATTGTACAGTAGTCCCTGTGAATTATGCAATTATACCTATGGCCCCAGTATACTTCAAATTAATTATTTGGAATCCTCTCAAGATTCTCCAGCTCACAGCCTATAGTTAATTAACATGTTGAATATATTATCCTCTCCTTAGCTACTATCCCTCTTCTAGACGCATTATATTTCAAATAAATCCATCATATATTTGTGTAATAAGAGAAACGTATAATCTGAAGTATATTTGTGAAGGGGTGGGGGGTTCCTCTCTTATGTAGAGGAGAGAACCCTACAAGAGAGAGAGAGAGAGAGAGATTTACAGTAATACCCCTGAAGGGGGGGATATTCACTCACACTCCCCCTCAAGCTGGAGCGTAGATATCAAACATGCCCAGCTTGCGAGAGATGACGTCAGAGGAGGTGGTGCTCAGTCCTTTGGTGAAGATGTCCGCCAACTGGTCCGATGATCCCACATGTGGAGTAGTGATGAGTCCCGCGAGCACACGATCACGAATCGCATGACAGTCGATCTCAATGTGCTTCGTCCGCTCATGAAAGGTGGGATTGCTGGCGATGAAGATAGCGGCTTGATTGTCACAGTACATTGGCATAGCCTCCTGCACAGGAAAATCAAGCTCGCGAAGGAGAGAGCGTATCCACAGAAGCTCCGAAGAGGCGTGCGTCATGGCGCGGTACTCGGCTTCCGCACTAGATAGGGAGACGACCCGCTGCTTCTGACTCTGCCACGTAACGAGGTTTCCACCAACAAAGGTGCAGAAGCCCGAAGTGGACTTCCGATCCCCCCGATCCCAGCGAAACCTGCATCCGAGTAGGCCTCCACGCGCAGATGGCCATGACGCTGGTAGAGTAGCTCGCCCGGGCATGCTTCAGCAGGCAAGCACGCCGGAGGGCAGCGTACAATGTATGTCTGAAGAGCATGCATGAACTGACTGAGTAGTGCCACCGATAGGCAATGTCGGGCGTAATGCTGAGGTAAATAAGCTTCCCAACTAAGCGTTGGTAAGGCTCAACATCAGTAAGTAGAGGATAAGTAGAATCCCAGAAGCATGGTTTGCTGTCGATCGGGGAACTTCGAGGTTTGCACTCTAGTAACCCCGCTTCCTCCAGCATATCCAGGATGTACTTTCGCTGATTCAGGATCAACTTACCCGGCTGATGTGCAAACTCTATGCCGAGAAAGTACTTGGGCGTACCTAAGTCCCGGATGGTCAGGTGCTGATGGAGATAATGTTTTACTTGAGCAAGTCCCTCATGATCACTGCCCGTAAGTAAAAGTGTGGGAAGGGATCGGGAGATCCAGAGATGTACCCGGATACGGAATCAGTGGCGGAAGCGAGGAGGAGGCCGACGATCCCTCGCTATGCTCCATGACAGCAAGTAGGTGAGGAGGGGAGCGTCGACGCGACAATAGCCCGGTACTGGATGCAGGGCGGCGGCCTGATTCACCCTAGTAACTCTCTCTCTCTTGTAGGGTTCTCTCCTCCTCTACATAAGAGAGGAACCCCCCACCCCTTCACAAATATACTTCAGATTATACGTTTCTCTTATTACACAGGCCCGAAGGGCGGCGGCCAGCGGGATGCAGGGCGGCCGGCCGGCTGGATGCAGGGCGTCCAGTGGGATGCAGGGCGGCTGGATGGGTGGCGGCCGGCTGGATGCAGGGCGGCCGGCGGCGTAGGCGCCGGCCGGCTGATGCGGCGGCCGGCGGGATGCAGGGCGGCGGCCGGCGGTCTGAGGAGGTCGGGCGGCGGCCGGATGCAAGGCGGCGGTCGGAGCGTAGAGGCGACGCTGCAGAGGGCGCCGGGCGATCACCGCAAGCGAGGGCCGGAGAGGAGGAGGGAGGTGGTGATGCTCCACCACCTAGGTCAAGAACGACCTAGAGGCTCTGATACCATGTGTAATAAGAGAAACGTATAATCTGAAGTATATTTGTGAAGGGGTGGGGGGTTGCTCTCTTATGTAGAAGAGGAGAGAACCCTACAAGAGAGAGAGAGAGATTTACAGTAATACCCCTGAAGGGGGGGATATTCACTCACAATATTTATAATATATTTCTCTAATTCAGCAATATTACTTTTTATTTTGATTTTATTTTAGCAACTAAACCATCAATATTCTTGCTAGTCATTTATACAGAGGCAGGCCAGATTCTATTTTCCCAAAAAATAAGGAATATATTAATATTCAAAACATAAGCATTTTTTTATTGAAACATCATCAGACCTGGATAATTGTGTAGATTCTTACTATTGAAGTTTCCCCAAGGCAATCTTATTTCATAATAGAACTCCATTAGATTTCAAATAAACCCATCATATATTTTTATAATATATTTCTCTAATTCAGTATTATTAATTTGTATTTTGATCCATTTTAGCAATTAAATCCCTGGTATACTTGCTAGTCGTTTCTGTAGAGGCAGCCCAGATTATATTTTTCAAAAAATGAAGGATATATTGATATGTCAAAACTAACAATGTTTTATTGAAACAATGTCAGACTTGGATATCTGCGTAGATTATTAGTGTTCAAGTTTTCCCAGGACTATCTTATTTCATAATAAAACTCCATTAGATTTCAAATAAAACCCGTCATATATTTTTATAATATATTTCTCAAATTGTGTTATTAATTTTTATTTTGATTTATCATAGCAATAAAATCCCCGGTATACTTGCTTGTCGTTTCTATAGAGGCAGCCCAGATTCTATTCTTCAAAAAATGAAGGATATATCGATATGTCAAAACTAACAATGTTTTATTGAAACATTGTCAGACTTGGATATTTGCGTATATTATTAGTATTGAAGTTTCCCACCACTATCTTATTTCAAAATAAAACTCCATTAGATTTCAAATAAACCCATGATTTATTTATAATATAATTCAGTAAGATTGCTTATTGTTTTGATATTATTATATCAATAAAAACCCCGATAGACTGGCTTGTCATTTCTACAGTTACAGCCCCGATTCCATTTCTCTAAATATGAGGGATATTTTAAAACATTATTGAAACATTATCAGACTTGGATTTTTTGAAAAGATCCTTAGAATTGAAGTTCTCCTCTTATTTCTAAATAAAGCTCCATATTTCAAAATGAATTTGGAAGAGAAAATCCTGCAACGACGAAAAAACGATATTGAATTACCGAGAAAAATATCAAAAATAAATAATGTATTTTGGATCGAGGATAAGAGCGGGACACGTCTAGAACGTTCCAAATTCTCGAAGCTTCTACGGTTCTCGAACCTTCGCCCGCCTATATAAAGGCTTGATCCCTCTTTTAGATCAGTCATCTTGACAGTGATTGTTTGAGATTGGAGGAGCGAGAGCGATGGCGATGGCGGCGATTCGCAGGAGTTCGAGGCTGGTTGATCGGCTGCTGACGCCGGAGAAGGGCGCAGCTTCTCGAATGTTCACTAACTCGACTGCTCTGCGAGAGGTTTCTGAAGACGAGATGATCGAAGACTCCGGCCGCCGCAGCGGCGAACTACGTCGCGGGAACAGGGATTCTTTCCCTGGACTCTTCTCTGGTAATTAATAGTCTCAGATTCTTATTTGTTTTCATTCGTTGATTTCATCGGCGAATGGTTTGTCGTATGGATCAAATGGTTACATTTTAATGTGGGATGATTCTGTCGGCAATCGAGTATACTGTTTATCGCAGATCTTTCCTCGCAAGGTTTCTGTTCGTTTAGCTGTTTGCGTTGATTGTTACGTTTTTGAAGAGCTCATCGGTAATCTAGTGATCGGGACTCCTCGCTCCGGATTCGCGTCATTCGTGTCATCCGCATACTTAAATTGTTCTATGTTTATTTAGGGGACGCCATATATGAAATCACGGAGCTGTTTTCTTCCTTACATGTCATTAAGATCGAACAAGGAATGATCTCATCGTCATTCCACGTGATTCTAAAGATCTTCTTAAGAAAAACTTTCGTCATTCATCTTCTGATCGATACAATGCGGAACAGCCGCAATCTCGTGTCAAGAGGCTCTTTCATAACCAAATTATCCATCTCATCGATCTTTGAAACTAATATAAGGCTTCTCGGTAGATGACGATTCTGTCCCATCCCGTCCTGTTTCGTCCTTCCATGGCGACTCTACCCGTCCCGCACCATCCATTCGATGACGAATCCGTTCCTTGTTTTCTTATGTTTCGTTCCATTTCGACCGTCCTGTCCGTTTCGTTACGATTCATTCTCGTCTGTCCCATCCGATCCATAACCATTCCGTCCCGTTCCATCCAATCCATGACGATTCCGTTCCCTGTTTCCGTACGGTTCGTTCCATTTCCTCCGTCCTGTCCGTCTCATGACAATTCCATCTCGTCTATTACGTCCGATCCATAACTATTCCGCCCCGTCCCGTTCCATTCGGTCCATGACGATTCGTTCTCTCCTGTCCTTGTTTCCGCACGGTTTGTCCCATTTCATCCGTCCTGTCCATTCCTTGACGATTCCATCTCGTCTGTCCCGTCCGATCTTTAACTATTCCGTCCCGTCCACCTCGTCCGCTTCGCCCTTTCAGTCATCAGTGCTGTTGACTACGGTTCTGAAGTGGCATCCGACCCGTCCATTTTCCTGGACGGAAACAAAGCGAAATCGCATCTATAGTTCCGGGACGTGGACGATGGACAGGGCGGGAAGAAGATCGTCCATACGGAACTATACTAGTGCAGGACGGGGCTGTTTTTCGTCCCTAGACCTCCAGTTGGGACGGTAATTTTGTCTTCTAAGACGGAAATCGTCCCGTCTGGAGGTCTGGGGACGAACTCCCGGCCCGATTTTCGTCCAACCTCTTCGACGGGACGGTTTTCCGTCTAACCGGACGAAATAACCGTCCTGTCGGCCGTCGCGAGCCTGCACTGTCGGCATCCTTAAAGAGGATGACGGATCGAAGTGTTGGATGACGGTATACGTGGACACCGAATTTCCATTCTATATATTTTTTTATTTAATTTCATTTGTAATGGCGAATCCTCGATGACGGATGATTGACGATCCAACGGCTGTGAACGGGGAATGCAGATATCTTTGACCCGTTCAGCCCGAACCGGAGCCTGAGCCAGGTGCTGAACGTGATGGACCAGATGCTCGAGTCGCCCATGGTCGCGGCCTCTCGCGGCCTGGGCATGACCGGCGGCGCGCGCCGCCGGTGGGACGCCAAGGAGGACGCCGACGCGCTGTACCTGCGGATGGACATGCCCGGGCTGGGCAAGGAACACGTTAAGGTGTCGCTGGAGCAGAACACGCTGGTCATAAAGGGCGAGGGCGAGCCCGAGGACGGCGACGCGGACGCTGCCCCGCGGTACAGCAGCCGCGTCGACCTCCCCTCGGAGACCTACCGGCTGGACCAGGTTAAGGCGGAGATGAAGAACGGCGTGCTCAGGGTGGTGGTCCCCAAGCTGAAGGAGGCCGAGCGCAAGGACGTTAAACAGATCCAGATCGATTGAGGTTCAGTCTTCTTGTCTCTTCCTTGTCACTTCTTTTCATCTTTTCCTGCTATCGGTGATAGTTTACCTCGTTTTACATCTCACTGAGTACACGTCTACTGAGAAGGAAGTAGAATAGGGTAAATATCATACAATAAAGTTTTGAGATTCTTACATCTTGGCATCCATAGAGCATAGCCATAAGGCTTCTATAACATCCTCAAAAAACATTTACGATATAAATGTTTTATGAGGACATCTGCTATACATACGTCAAAATAAATACTCTAGAACGGTGTCTAATTATACACCTCTCCCAATCATGCTCACTATCCTCAATCATCAACTTCCAAATGATCAAATGGATAAAAACACACCCGTGCCCATGAGACAGAAAGAAATTAAAACCTTTTCCACTTTAGAACATTTGAACATAATTTTAACTATAACCTTATAAATAAATTGTCGAAGATAAATTAAAAATAAATTGTCAGTAACATTTGGGAAAATTCGGTAGATACCAACATGAAGTCCATAGGTTCTTCTTAGTAGGTGAATAAAGATAGGCATCAAAATATCCACAGTGAAATCCCTGATTGGTATAACACCTTTTTGTGAATAATGTTGATTCATGTCAAGGTCCTTTTAAGAAATCTTATTGCTTGATTTCAATAGCATCTCGCGGAAGAATAATAATATTCTAATTGCAATTTATAGATTGTTTTTCATGGAATTAAAAATAGTCTTGGCTCAAAAATCAAATAATGCCATAAAAGTTGATTAGATGGGCACAGATTGAGTAACCCACCATTGGTATAGTAGAAGATAAACTCAAGCTAGATGAGTCATTCAACTCCTTATCTAGGAAGGTGGAGATGTCGGAGATGAAGTTCTCATATACTTTACAGATCAGTACTCTTTAGAATTAAAAATTAATGTTTGACAGTTAAACCGTACCCCAAGTCTTTGTGAGTCTTGCATGGATGACTGATTATAGACTTAAAATAGTTTTCTCACCCCTAACATAAATTAATATTTGAATAAATATAAATTCAAATCTAAAATTGAGCGTATGACGTTGTGAAATCCATGATAAATTATTTTCATTCCTATTGCACTCTGAAGATAATCTTTTTCCATTATGCATACTGAGCGGTGTAAAATCTTTCACACGCATCTCAGCATCAAAGGTTGAGATCTCCATCTCCAGAATATTTCTCTTTTTCCAATTAATAGATCAACAAATCATAGACTAATAAAATCCATAAATCAAAGAAAATGTGCATATGAAAGACCAAGAATTTTTTTTATCAAATACATGTAAATCCAAATTTGATACAGATTATATAATATACTTATAGATAAAAATAGTCAAGTGCTTGAGATAAAGCTCATTATATTTCATTGTGTGGGTTGAAACAAAGGTCGAATCTATAAAAGTGGATAGATTTAATGAGATGCGATCATCTCAGACCTCCCACAAGAAAAAAAATAGAATTAATCATTATCTTAATAGTCTGCACTCGTCATACCATTACTTGAAGGGAAACATGTTAATATGTGAAATATCAATTATATAAATAAATGCCAACGAAAGTAAGTCTACTCAATTAAATTTCCAGGAATTCACATTTCTCTGTTCAAATTACTAAAATTATATCTATGAATCCACAATATAAATAATAAAACCTTTGTAAACAGAATAATATGTAAATAAAGTCTATCAACCCAAAATATTGTTCATCGTCAATTTTTTTAATAAATCATCATCATAAAATTTTATTGGTATGAAAGTGATCAAAATAAAAATCTGGGTTAGCATATAATAATAAGAATATTAGAAATAGTAAAGCATTTTGGGTGCATCGAATTATGCTTAAATATGAAACACATTTCTCTGTAATTTTTTAAAAATATACCATAAATGTAATGAAAATTTCAATGGTACAACACAATAATATTATCGGGTCTAACTTAAGTTGATTAGATGAAAAATATTTTTGAATTTTAATATCAATTCTGGTCAAATATTATTTGGATACATTATAAGAATAAAAATTCATAAAAAATTGTATGGGGATGAAATATTAATAGAGTAACAAGTGTTGAAAGAAGCGATAGTGTGAACACTAAGAAGGCAGTTGAATTGGTATTTTTGCATTCTAAATTTCTATCTTATTGTCTATAAGTTCAATTTTTTATATTCTTGAATTGACACTTGCCACTCTTTTCAATATGGGAAAATGTTTTAAAATGGTTGGGGAACCAACCCACTTGGTCTTGTAATCCAGCCAAAAGATTTTCTAACACTCCAGAATAATCTGTAGCAACAGACTCTAGTTTGTACGAGATTACAGATTCAATATGTCCTCCTAACACTCTTGTCTCACAACACTATCTGAAGATTCTATGGAGCTGGGAGGTCTTCAACTCTAACCTTTAATTTTTTTCACTATCATCTTTAATTGGTCCTTATACAAAGTGTTAAATGGCTTTGAATATTCTACATCTTCAATCCTCCTTTGAGGCATCCTACAATTAGTCTTCTCGAACTTGCCTCTTCAACATGCAAAATCAGTGCAACAGTCCTTATCCAAATTTCACCTTTATTTTCACCTTAATAATTGAAGAATTTCACCACGAAAGAGTAATTTGAGTATCAATAAAGATTAAATAAATAATTTATTTAAAATAAATCTTGAATTATATATGTAGTTAAATTGGACATCAGATATAAGGAGTGCGCGACCTCAGGCCTAACTACTGTACACTCTGCGCACCACAGAGATGATATATAAACACTCTGCTGTACACTCTGCTGTCTGCTCGCACTCCATGCATCATCTCCTCCTTGGGACACAAGCATGATGTAGGCACCTGCGGCCTTCTCCGGGAGTTATACTGGTATCATTCTTGTATCTTTTTTCCTTTTGCATCATGGGTGTGGGTTAGTAGGGTCCGGGAGTATTTGGGACATTTATGCTCGCTCCACACATATAAATGATTATAAACACTTCACTAATATATAAACTCTCATTGGTTGGCGTCTAGGGCATGGCTGGATCGAACTACAGGCACAACCTTTTGGTTGGTCGTAGCCGGGACTCTTTTTTGCCAATAATTTTAATTTTGGAAATTTGTCATCTGCCTTTAATTTTACTAGTGAAAGAAATAACAGAATTATTTCTCAAAAAATTCAGAAGACACATTTTTATCTACCGAAAATAAATTTGTAGAGAGAGAGAGAACCAAAATTTTAAGGCACGACGATTCGCTAGAAAAAGTTGATTTGGTACTGTAGAAAAATTGTATAGGCACAGTTCAACTTTAAATATATAAAAACTTTGCAGTTGAATCCTGATTTTTTCTGTGGATAATTTTTCCGAAACGAATTTCAACACTTTATGAGTTCAATCCTGATTTTTTATGTAGATAATTTTGCAAATATGAATTCTAACGTTAAACATAGAAGTTTTTTTATAAAATAAATTTAGATTATCTATAGATATTTTTTATAAATGGATTTGAACTTTTAGCTCAGTCATTTTTTAAAACGAAATTCATGTTTCTCTATTGAAAATTTTAGTTAACTCACTGTTCTGGAGCCTTTAAGAGAGCTGAAGATAGGGGACTCCAGAGACTTGAAGCCAACATTAATTTTTTAAAGAACTATATTCATATTCTCCATAGATAATTTTGAAAGAATGAATTTAATGTTTAATGGAGTAATTTTCCTGTCAACTAAATTCTTAGACTTAACCTTGTGGAGCCTTTTGGAGAATTGAAGCTAACATACTTTCAGAGACAAGAGGGCAAGATAATATATTGGAAAAGGAGCTCGTTGAAGACGTGGCTCCATGTCTGGTTCTTCTCATTGGTTGGTCTTGTATGTGACCTTGCTCACATCTTCTGACTGTTCCTTCTGTTATAGACCCCTATTGTGAACATCCATCAACCCATTCAAGGTGTATTTTTTTAAAAATTTGTTTGTGGGTTCCACTAACTCTCCTCCCAACACTCTTGGTGGATACTTTAGCATTATTGGAAACACAGTTTAGTCTCCTCTAATTCAAGATCTTCAACTTCTTGGCACTTAAAAATGAGTAAATGAAAACATTAAATCGGAGAGAATTATTCATTTTCATTTATCACTTAAAATATTCTGAAATCATCTCCAATTTATTTACATCATCCAAATGTCCACATACACAAACAAATAAAGAGCCCTATAGACCCCTACTGTGAACATTCATCAACCCATTCAAGGTGTATTTTTTTAAAATTTGTTTGTGGGTTCCACTAACTCTCTTCCCAGCACTCTTGGGGGATACTTAAGCATTATTGGAAACACAGTTTAGTTTCCTTTAATTCAAGATCTTCAACTTCTTGGCACTTAAAATATGAGTAAATCATCTCAAACTTGTTTTCATAATGAAGCTGTATATAGATAATATGTGGTGAACAAATGAAAACATTAAATCAGAGATAATTATTCATTTTCATTTGTCACTTAAAATATTCTGAAATCATCTCCAATTTATTTACATCTTCCAAACGTCCACATACACAAACAAATAAAAAGATGCTCGTCAAAAGATATTCATTCATCTTGGTGCATGGAAAGGAGAGGATTAAGAAGGGGTGAGAGAATGAACAGACAAGAGATATAGAGTAGAAGGCTAGAAGTCTGGGAGGGGGAGATGATCTCTGGCAGAGGTACGAAGAATTCTAGACTTACGGAGGCGCTCGGCAATGATGAAGGCAAGCTCCAGAGACTGCGAGGCGTTAAGGCGGGGGTCACAGTGGGTGTGATATCTTGCGCTGAGGTCATCAAAAGTGACTGTGCGAGACCCACCAATGCATTCGGTCACATTCTGCCCCGTCATCTCCAAGTGGATCCCTCCGGCATGGGTTCCCTCCTGCTCATGCACGTCGAAGAAGGCCTTTACCTCTGCCTGCTCACATATGTGGCGTCTTAATCAGCATGTTACACTATCATAGCATGATGATGATGATGATGATGATGTGAATTGTCATCCTGGTCTTAAGAGGCAGTTTGTATGAGGGTCTTCAATGCTGGTTTGGTGAATCAGAGAGGCAGAAGAAAGCTAGGGTGATATGGTGGCCTGATGATCATGATGAAGCAGAATGGTTAAGTGAGTAAGAGAGCATCGAGAGAGGTAGGAGAAAGATTGGATGATATGATGGTGGTGGTGACGATGATGGTTACGAATGGAGAGGATACACTGAGGACATTTTAGGTCTGGGTTTTGAAGATGTATGAAGCTTTGAAGCTAATATATAAGATGATGACGGAAGTGATACTTTTGAATGGTTATAATTAAAGTGGTCTGGTGATGATTATGACGATGGTCCTAGAATCCCAAATTGGTAATAATTACGATGAGAATGAGATAATAAAGGACAACGGTCATAAAAATACATGTTTAAAATGATAATGATGAAGATGATAACATCATAGTATGGTCTCATTATGATGGTGATAACTGTCATAGACATGATAATGATAATGATAATGACAGTGCAGGATGGAGGGTTTACTCAGTAGCATATGCAAGATGGTGCAGAAATGGATGATCTGATGTTAGATTTGTGCAAACTATGAAGACAAAATGATATGTCGATGACTTGATGTCGATGGTGATGATGATCTTGATGATGACATGTACGTCGAAGGAATGTGTCTTTAGATGGTGATGATGATGTTAGAATGGTATGATGATGATGATGCAAGATGGAGGGGCTTACCCTTATGGCATCGAAGGGGCGGGTCTTGAGGCCGCAGGGAGCCTTGATGGTGTTCCCATGCATGGGATCTGTGACCCATGTGACCACAAGGCCAGCACGGCGTATGGCCCGGATTAGATTTGGTAACTTGACCCGCATGTTCTCAGCACCCATGCGGGTGATTATCGTGATCCGCCCCGGCTTGTTCGTTGGGTTGAGGATCTCAACTAACTTTACCAGTTCCCCAGGGCTCATCTTATCGCTGACCTTGACTCCCAGTGGGTTGGCAATGCCACGGAGGAATTCCACATGGGCCCCGTCGAGCTGACGTGTCCGCTCCCCGACCCAGAGCATGTGGGCAGAGCAGTCATAAAAGGCGCCAGTGGTGGAGTCCTCCCTGGTCAACGCCTGCTCATAAGGCAGGAGAAGGCACTCGTGCGAGGTCCAAAAATCAGTCGTTGTCATAATTGGGTGGTCAATGGTCAACCCTGCCGCTGCCATAAACCCCAGTGCTTCATCCACACGGTGGGCGAGCTCCTTGTACCTGTCATCAATCCCACGTGGCACATTCATAAGCTGACATGTTTATAGAGACGGGGCGGTGAGGTTTGATGAAGGACAAATGATGAATTGACAGTTACAGAAGGACGGGACGGGACTGAATTGTCGACCATTCAGTCATCCATCCGTAATTTGTCATCGTCTCCGTTCCATCATCATTCCCATTCAGTTAGTCGTCCGTGACGACGAACGGAACGGATGAAGGAAATGACTAGCTCCCTCTCTCAAGCTCTCTTGCTCTCTTACCCTCTATCTCTCCCCTTCTCTACCTACCGACCCATCAGCTGTTGCTGCTGTCACCGCTACCGTCACCGCTACCGTCCAGCTGATAATCTGGCCAACTTTCTCTTTTCCCCCTTTCTAAATCTATTGCACACCCTCTCCCTCCCTTGATCTCTCTCTCCATTCGTCATCTGGGACAGATGACTGATGACTATGACAGAAATAACTTTGTATAGTTATCCATCCAGAAGTTTGATGGATGACGGATGAAGAATTGGGATGAATCCGTCATTTATCTACTGTGAGAGATGGCACAAGTTTGACGGTGGACAAGGATGTTTCACGTGGCCTATTCATACAGAATGATAGATGACAGTATGGGACAGAATGAATGATGGATGATCATCCATCATGGAAACTTAGGTCATGGACCATTTATAAAAGGACATGAGAAGAAAGCAGCGAGAATAGCAAGTAGGAAAGGTTACCTGTCTCCCTGTTCGCTATGCTCAGTGAAGTCAAGATTCCACTGGGTGACGCGTTGCATGGCGGCGTAACCGCCAGTGGCGAAGGCACGGAGGAGGTTAAGGGTGGCGGCAGACTGGGAGTAGGCACGGATCATGCGGTGGGGATCAGGTGATCGGGATTCATCGTCGAATCTGTCGCCGTTGATTATGTCCCCACGGTAACTGGGCAGTTTGATCCCGTCCTTCTCCTCCCAGTCCCCTGTCCTGGGCTTTGCAAACTGTCCTGCCATTCTGCCCACCTGCAACCCAGCATAAGATGATAATGATGACGATGGTTATGATGTAAGTGATGGTTCTACTTTCAGGGGAAGAAGTAGAGAGGATGACGATGATGATGATGATGGTCACGATGCTCTATTTTCTTCTAATTTGCAGGGAAAGATGATGATGTTGATGATATTGACACTCTCTTTATTCTTCATCTGAGGGAAATATCATGATGATATCTTCTGATCTTCTGAGGTATGAAAGAAAATTGATGATGATCTTCTGATCTTCTGAGGTATGAAAGATAATTGATGATGATTTTCTGATCTTCTGAGGTATGAAAGATAATTGATGATGATCTTTACTGATCTTCTGAGGTATGAAAGATAATTGATGATGATCTTTACTGATCTTCTGAGGTATGAAAGATAATTGATGATGATCTTTACTGATCTTCTGAGGTATGAAAGATAATTGATGATGATCTTTACTGATCTTATGAGGTGAAGAAGAAGATGATTGCTGATTATCTCTTCTGATCTTCCAAAGTGAAGAAGAGGAAGAAGAGAACGGTTGACGATGATAACCTCTCTTTCTTCTTCTTTTGAGAAAAAGATGATGATGTTCATGATGGCGATGATAGTAACCATGATGACTATAACGGTAGTGCTGCATCAGATGATACTCTCTTTCTCTTCTCCGTTCGAGAATAGGATTATGATGCCAAAGATAATCATCTCTCTTCTTTAATCGAGGGTAATACGATGACGACAATGATTACCACGATGATGATGATGATGATGATGATGTTAGTGCAACATCTCATGATGATCTTTTCTTCTTTCTCGTTTGAGGAAAAGGTTAAGATAACGATGATGATGATGATTTCTACGCTTCCACTGAGAGAAATAAGCCCATGATGATGATGATGATGATGATGATACAAAAATGATGAGGATGATATCTTTGGGGGAAAGATGATGACAACAAGTCCTTTTTTGAGAGGAACATAAGAACGATGATGGTGATAATTAAGTTTCTAACGACGTTAATGATGATTCTGAGCAAAGAAATGATGCAAAGAAATCATGAACCAAACGGCGATGATGGACGATGTTGGTGAAGAGAAAAATCAAACCTTGATGACGGGCATCTGGCCACCGAACATAAGAACAGCCCCCATCTGGAGCAAAACCCGGAAAGTATCTCGAATGTTGTTGGCGTTAAACTCTTTGAAGCTCTCAGCACAGTCGCCACCCTGAAGAAGAAACGCTCTGCCCATGGCAGCCTCGGCCAATCTCTCCTCCAAACTCCTGGCTTCCCCGGCAAAAACCAAGGGGGGAAATCCCTCCATCGTTCTCAAAACCCCTTCTAAAACCCCTTCATCGTTATAGACGGGCTGCTGAAGCGCTTCCTTCAGTTTCCAACTCTCCGGCGTCCACTTCAACGCCGCCGTAGACGACGGCGGCGCCGCCACCATCTTAATCTGCATCTCTTGCCTGCTCCGCCTTCCCCCGGCGCCGCCGCCGCTGTTCGGCCCCCTCCCCACCACCGTCCGATTCCCCCCCGCCGCCCACATCCTCGCCGTCGATCTCGGCTCTAGAGAGAAGGGGTAGAGAGAGAAGGGGTAGGGAGAGAAGGGTTAAAGTGAAAACCTCTAGAGAGAGAAGGGTTGGAGAGAGATGGGCTGGAGAGAGATGGGCTGGAGAGAGATGGGTTAGAGAGAGAAGGGCTAGTGAGAAAACCTCTAGAGAGAGAAGGGCTAGAGAGAGAAGGGCCTGGCCTGAGAGAAGTGTTGTAGAGAGAAGGGGTAGAGAGAGAAAGTTGGAGACCTGGGAAGCTGTAGATCTCCGGTGGGTATTTATACGGTTTCGTTGTGGTAGGTGCACCGGTAAGAGAAGGGTATTTACGTAAATATGTTGAAAGAGAGGGGTATTTATGGTATCTTCTACCAACCACCGTGCTTGCAAACTACCGGTTAGGTGAACCCGTGGACGGATGACGGAGGACGGATGACGGATGGGAGGGGACTATAGTGCATGGACGCGGACGGGACGGGACGTGGCAGTTCGGGACGAAATTCGTCCCGTCCTATGTCCCATGGTAGAGTATGGACGAAGGACGGGACGGTCTTTCATCTGCAGTCAAAAAACCGTCCCCTCCAATAATCCCGAGACAAAAATTCATCCCGTCCAGTCCTCACGGGACGAATTTTTGTCCCAAAATTCGTCCTGACAAAAAAATACATTATATATTTATAATATATTATAAATTGTCCTCGCGAGGCCACGTGTCAACATCTCAACGGTCGGATGTGAATCCGACGGTTTACTGTCCAGATTTGTCCGTCCATCGTCCGGGGACCTCCAGAGGAACGATTTTTCATCCCAGAGGACGAAAACCGTCCCGTCCAGCGGTCCCCAGGACGAATTTTCGTCCCAGAATTCATCCTTCCCCCGGACGGGACGATTTTTTCGTCCGGGGACAAAAAAACCGTCCCGTCCACATCCCAGCACTATAGAGGGGACTGATCTGTCCACATTTCATCCCGCCCGTCATCCGTCTGCTTTTTCGTCGTGAGTAATTTGCGCTATTGTGCGAGATGGGATGGTAAGACGGTTCTTGAAGGTTTTTGTCTCGTCCCGTATCCCCTTTTTTGGGTCGTCCAAAACTGTCCAGTTGCGAAACCACATTTTCAGAATCATAGTTCTAAATTTTGAGAAAAATCATAAAGTGGAATTTATAGAAGTTGTCTGCGTGCAGGAGGCGCGAGT